>NW_020664446.1:43255556-43417942 GCF_002925995.2 Terrapene triunguis | reverse complement strand
TCCGAAGAAGTGGGCTGTAGCCCACGAAAGCTTATGCTCGAATAAATTTGTTAGTCTCTAAGGTGCCACAAGTACTCCTGTTCTTTTTGCGGATACAGACTAACACGGCTGCTACTCTGAAATCTGTCAAGAGAGTTAAGAGCAAGTGGACTGGCTGGGGCTGCATCACTTCAGATTATTCCCATCTTCAGGGGAAGGAGGGAGGTTTTGGCCAAATTATTGCAATCTTGCTTCATTAGGCCATTTGGCAGCACATCCATCTGAGAATGCCAGAAACCCACCTCCAGCTTCTCCCAGGAAACCCATCTGGTCTGGCCGGCTGCCCATGTTTGGAGGTGTAGGGTGCCCTCTGGTGGTGGAAGCGTACCTTTTTGTAAGAATAAAAGGCAATTTGCCTTGGGAAAGGAAGGACAGCTGTAGAGAAGGATTGTTTTGAGACAGATTTGCGGTTTTTTTGGTCGGGAGAGGGTAAGGTTGGTTCAGAGAGATCATTGGCTAGTTACCTCTACTGGCTGAGCCTGGGTTTCAGGGCTGAGAGGCAGCTTCTCTCCCAGGTCAGAACATCCCTTTATTCCTGTGTAAACATTCTACAGTAACATTCTACCAAACACTGCGTCTTGCAGTAATGCGGCTGCAGCATCTAGTGCCATCACTGCAGAATAGTACTGCATCGTGTAAGTGTCTCATTAACCTCCCCAGCCCTGGTATCTAGTCTCTCTCCAGTGGAAGACATCTGACCTCTCTCCCCCTTCCCCCCCTTCTCACTTCACAGGTCCATATTTTACCTCTGCCTTTGAACAGGTGACACTGTCCTTCCACACAGCAAGACCCCTTTCCATGGAGCTAGACAACCTGAATAAAAGAAGACATAAAAGAAAAGGGCTCAGGCTTCCTCAGCAGCTTCAAGTTACTCTCAGGCAATGTGTCCTCATTCAAAAATAAACTGGTGGTGATGGCAGGGTGTGTGTGTGTGTTGGTGGTGGGGGGGGAGGGAGCTGTACAGAGGAGGGTTGTTAACATGCCTCAGCTTCCATGCTGTATTTTTAGGGTTGGCATTTAGACTTGGCTCAGGTACAAGTGGCTGGAAAATGTTTGGCATTTCCTCTTCCTGTCAGATGATATGGTGAGTACGTACGGGGCGCTCTACCCTAACGCATCAAACCCAGGCCATCAGGTGGCTTGCATACAACGCAGGTGTCACCTCCTTGTCTTTTTGTTCATCTCTAGCTTCCAGAAATAAAACAGAGTCTCCCTGGTTAATTAGGATTAATTATTCATGTTATTACTGTTAGCAATTAGCACTAATGGAACCCTTTCCATCTTCAAAGCACTTTACAGATATTCACTAATTAATCACATCTCCTGCTCTGCTTGCTCTTAGAACCTGTCTGAAGCTAAACAAATAATTTAAAGCATGTTGTACTGTGTGAGGAGCTTCAAATAGCACAGGCCACTTGGGGAATACTTTAAATATATTCAGTGACACGTCTAATAGGCTTTTTGTTAGATGTGCACGCACAACGGGGAAATATACTATTGCAAGCGAAGGAAACTAAATTGCAAGTGAGTAGAGTCCCCACCCCAGACGTATGGGAATGGGAATATTTATGAATGGAAATTGGTGACCAGCTGCCACAAATACACACAATTTATTTTAAAGCACAGGTAAAAGAGCTGCCAGAATAAGTTGCCAAATGATTAGGGAATTTTGGTTTAGGTTGCAGTTTCCTCTTCTCTTTGCCTTCCTACATTTTCAAACAATTTCATTTTCTGTGGCTCTTCATACCCCAGCCATCAGTTTTATGATATGACTGATTTGGGTTCATGTCACATGCTGGGCTATCAGCTGGGGTTGCCAAGGGCAGGGTAGCCTCATTCCATTTGCTCGGAAATCCGTGAGACTCCCTGTTTTTTTTTTATATAGTGAAAAATATCCTCAGGATTTTGGGGGGGGTCTGTGAATACTGAGAAGACAGTGGCCCAGTAATTCCATTTACCCAAATGCAGAGTGGGTGAGGATTTGGACCGTGAGGGGTGGCTCACTGGACAGTACTTGTGATGCTTTTCTCACTAGATCCTTGAATATTTTTAAAGCTGCTGTTCCCAGCACCGTCTGGAGCTGTCAGTTCTAATCATCAGAAGCTTCGTGGCTGACTTTTGGATGCGGTACACTGAAATGCACCAATATCAGTGAAGCTAGCTCCCTTTATGGGGGTAAATCTCTGGCAATGATAGAATCACCAGTTTGCATCTTTACAAACACACATCCAATTTACTTTTAATGCTGGTAAAGACTCAAAGATGCATTTGCAATATTTTAAATGCTAGACCATGGAGGAACATATCATGAGAGAGGAGATGCAGGAAGGACCCAGATCGTCCAGGGCGAAGAACAAGCAGACACAATGTGTTGTTTTTGAGAAATGGTTTTCATGGGATCTAATATTCAGGAACACAGCAGATCCTGGTCCAGACCCTCAGCTCATGTAAATTGTCATAGCCCCCCTGACTTGAATGAGGTCATTCCAGTTTAAGGATCTAGCCCATAGTGCCTGTGTGCATATGTCTGGGCAGGTAGTAGGAGATAGGTTAGGGTTTGAGACTAACATAGCATTGAATTGGTGTGTAGGGGACCCGGGTGAGTGATAAGGTGAAAGGATTTATTTAGCAGCGTTGTTGATTGCACTTACTATTTGCTAAGCACTGACAACGTGCTCAGAGCTGTACAAGGCACAAATATGAAGACAGTCCCTGCCCAGAGGAAAGCCATGAAATGAGTGTGGTGACCCCAGCGTGGTACCATACAGACAGGAGGTCCAGTGCAAAGCTTGCAGTCCCAGAGTGGGTCAGGCTTGAGTTTAGAGTATAGACTGAGCTAGCCTCCCACTTAGAGGGGTTTCCCCCAGCTCAAAGCACACTGCTATGATGGAGCTTCCATGAAATCTGCCAAGGGCATGTGAGGAACAACTTGGGCATGAGACCACCCTGCCAATTCTTTGGTTTGACATAGTTGCAGTAAGAAGAAAAATGTGACCTATGGTTTCAACCTCCCCCTTTCCCCTCTTTTATCCCTTCACCTGGAAAAAAAATCTAATGCAAGAGAACCAGCTGCAGAAGTCTTTTAGTGGGAGAAGCTCATAAATCTCCATCCAGCCCCCCGACCTTTGGTTTCCCTGGGGATCCACATGGAGGGAAAGGAAGCATTTTTCCTGTGGCAGTGACATGTAGGACGGAGGTCTCCCCTTGTCAAACCAGATGTTATATAGATACACAAACCTGTGCTGTCAATTATAAAATTTGCCCAAATCCTTCCACTGAAGAAAAGGATATTCTAGTTAGAAAGGCGCAGCTTTGATGAGAAGGTAGGACTGGAGTAAGGGTTAACTAAAGGATTAGAAAGCAAAGCCAGGGGCTTCTTTTTGTGAAGGACAGACTTTCCATTTCAAAAGAACCAATTCCATAGAAGTTTGGGGGTTGAGTCTGGGTATGAGGAGGCATCCAGATTAGGATGGGAGAAGGATCACCAAAGGCAAAACACAAGACAGCTCAGGTTCAGTGCTACCCAACACACCATCTTGATTTGAGTGTTGGCTCAGGGATTGATTCTGAGCTGAGTTCAAGTTTGGTTTGGGGTTCAGTACAGGATAAATGTTGGACCCTGTAGAGGACTCCACTTAGCACTCACCCTCACCTAAGCCCATAGGGGAGGCAAGAGGCAGATGTACTTGCTTTCCAAGGTGTCTCAGGCAGAAAACCAGAAAGTAATTGATTTCAGAGAGGCATCTGGTGATCTACCACACTCATGTGACAGAGACTCTTTCAGCCCGGAAGTGCAGGGTAGTTGAGAGAAGATAAATAATTAGCGTTGCAGGGGGCATTACCAGAGGAACGTACAGCCTAACAGCAGTAGCTATGAGAGGAATGCAGGGCACCAAGCAGGGGTTTCTTCCACCAGGTTGGTGTGGGGAGGGGTTGTCAGGTGTGCCATGTGGGCACAGCAGAGTTAGTTGGGGGAATATGGGAGGAGCAGTGGAAACTTCATGTGGATCCAGTTAACTTTTCAAATTTCAAACACTAAGAGAAATAGTTAGAAATAGGCTCCTAACACAGTTCTCCTTTGTCCCCTAACCAACAGTACACACCTGCTGTGGAAGTGCTAAGGCCCAGTTTCCCCCCCCCCCCCGGGGGGGGGAGGGAAGGGGGATATTTTCTCAAGGGGACACCAGCAGAGTGCATTGCTCTCTCATTTGGATGGTGACAGAAATGGCAAGTCCCTGTTCTTCCATTAAGGGGACACTTCCTGTAGGTGGCACCAGAACCACTCCCTGCTCTTTAACTGGACAGTGACAGAGATGCTATAGGCCATCTCTCTCTCCCAAGAGAGGATATTTCCTGTGGGTGGCACCAGCGCCATGCCCTGCTTTCTAGCCTGGGCAGCAGCTGAGATGTTAAGACCCAGTTACAAAAGTTCTTGAAATGAAGCTATTTGCTCTCCATTCTGCAGAGAGCAGTGTTCTGAGATTTCCCGAAATGCAAAGACTCTCCCCCTAACACCCAACATAGGAACTCTGAATTTTAGATGCAAAGATAAATTAAAAATTGGCATTGCATAGCATCTCCTCTTCTCATGCTGCTGAAAAGTGATATTAACAGCTACCAGCTGAAGCTTAATACTGGTTTGCACATCAGAATAACCACTGCTGTTTAACAGCTTGTTAATGTTCTCTGCGTAATTGTTACAGTCCTTCTCTTGATTATCAAACCAGTATTGAAACAGGATAAAAACTGGTTCACTCTCTCCGAGGCTGGGCTCCCAAATGGCTGGTGCCAAAAATGACATAATTTTTTTCAGCAGTACAGTGCTGCCTGCCAGACACTAACAAATGCACTGTGAGTGGGGTATACTCACAATCCTCTTACAGTGGATAAAGGACTCATTGGAAGTAATTACTTTCTGCACTACATTTTTCTAGTGTACTCAATTGAATGTTTGGAGTCTGTCTGTGAGGTTAGGGACTTGAGTGCTAAGCTCAGCAAAGGGGAAAAAATTAATCTCCCCATCAACTACCACTCAATAAACCAACACCTGAAGGAAAATGCGGTGACCAGGCAGAAAGTGGAACCAATACCCCTCTTCTATTTGCTAGCAAACATGGCACTGTGCACCTGTCCCAAATACACTCCAGAAAAGACTGCTGCAAGACCTGGGTGAATAATGCAAAAACGGTTCTGGGAGTATTCGCTTGAGCATTTCAAGGAATTGACTTTGATTGTGTTGTGGCCCTGTGCGCTCACATTCCCCCAGAACTGTACAGAGAAGATTTGCTAGAATGAATATGCACAATAAGCAAGCGGTCAGCCTGAGTAGTGGTCAGATTTGACTTTGAACTGAGCAGTGAACGTCCACGATCTGAACAGTGAATGTGCAATTTGAAATTTGCTTAGCTAATGATGTGCTACAAAAGTCATCCAATCAGGGAACAGAATCAATACCATATGGCTGCTATAGCCAACTGCCAAAGTGCAAATGGTGAATTTTCACAATGAACTCTTTGCAAAATGCTCTGGGGGCTGAGAATTAATTACTAAAGAAATTTGAAAATATTAACGAATACATCTGAGAATTATGCAACTTGTCCATAAATAGAAAAAATGTTAAGTAAGTAATTCACTAGGAATTATTTGCCAAGCTCTTCTTGTTAACTCTGCCTGCATTTTGGAAACTTTCAGGGGTCATGTGAGGCCTGCGCTGTCTACATTTGTCTTCAACTTCTTTAATTCCAGGCCAGCTATGGAGAGTGAGACTTAGTATCTGCCAATAAGTCAGTGGCCCTGACCATCCCATCTGTGGGGATCGCAATTACTCTGCCCACGTGTGAGGGCATGGCCTAGCACAGCAGCCGTACGCACGTGTTGTGCACCGCTCAGTGGACACAGCCAAGGGAAGAGTAATTGTCAGAGGAGGAAATGCTGCTCCGCATTCTCCCCCACTCAAACACATTCTGGGAGACTGTGCAAGGACAACATAGAGCTGTCAGGAATACTCTTCTGTTTCCTCACCAAGACGGCAGCAACAGACGTGCTAGGGAAATATCCTGCTGGACCTTAGTAGAACTGGCAGTAAACCATACCAAATAAGAGCCATTTATCCTAGTGTGATGGACTGTGGCTAGAGAGGTATGCACTCCAGAGATGAGGAAGAGATATGGGGAAGCACATGGATAATGGGCAATGTCTCCAACTGTATGGTTGCCAGGAAGTGAATTCTCTGATGCACACTATTACCATGTTGGCTTCATGCACTGTTCACTTGGATGCATACTGCAACTTGTGTGCTGTTGTAAGGCCTACTCTTTTGAAAACTATGCAGGACAGTGGTCAAGTCTTTTGTGTTTTATGGCTGTCACTTATGAAGCATGTCAGTACAGTCTGCCGTCAGGGTCTCTATCTCTGCATAATATTGTTCATTACTAGACACATTCAGTCAACCAGCAACCTCCATACTCTGCCACCCACTGAGTGTATTTTGCTCCTCTTTCCTACCCTCTGCCTTTGTTCCTCATCATGCTGTGGACTGGAAGTCACAGTTATGGTTGCTAGGGGGTGGCAGTAGCTGTTGCACAGTCTTAGCACTTGACAAGCTGATTTCTCATGTAATGAGCAAGACATATATGCTACAGAGAGAGGCCAAATAGAAAGACAACCAGAGACAGGCAGATGGTCACACAGCAGGACAGAAAAAGGAGGATGAATGAATGATCTAGGCAGGGTTAGGAGAAAGGCAGAAAGAGACACAGAAAGAAAGGGAGAGAAAGCAGCACAGGCTGGGGAAAGATGCTTTTGTGGTTAAGTCACTAGACTTTGAGCCACGTGATCTGGGTTCAACTCCCTATTCTGCCACATATTTCCTGTGTGACCTTGTACCAGTCATAGTCTCTCTATTCCTGAGTTCCCCATCTGTAAAATAGGGATAATACTTCTTACAGTATTAGAGGGGAGCATAAATCCACAAATACCAGGAGATGCTCAGATACCACTCTCATGAAGGCCATGTAAATAGAAAGAGAGGATGGATAAAGAAAGCCTCTCATGAATTGTTACTGTACCTGCTGTTCATTGCCCTCCTTTTCTTTGCATTCCTACTTGCTCACAGCCCTGAACATGGAGGATGCTCAAATCAGATTTAGATACAAAGGCTCCTCCCTATGACTTTGCTCTGGACCACTGAAGATGGTAAAGGGAAAAGAGGAGACAGAACTCCACCAGCTAAACCTTGCCTTGTGTGCACTGGGGGGGAGAGGGGAAGGGAAGAGGGGCACAGAGGGACTGTGGTAGGAGGGGAACCCACTATGATTTTAGGAATCCAAGATTGAAATATATTATGAAATTTGTGCAGTGTCTAGTTCACACAGCTATATATGGAACTTGCTCTATACACTGACTGCACTAAAGTGACCTGCTGTGCCTTTCCCTTTTGCTTATGAGAGCAATGAGACCCAGAATGGGATTTCACTACTGAACTCAAGGGGGAGAAGCAAGGGCACTTGTATTCTGCATCAGCATCTCAGTAGAGGAAGCTCCATTGTCACTGCCTACTGTTGCATACATTGGGATAATAGAGCGGGAGAGAAGTCAAGCACAGGGTCATGGCTCCTATACTCAGTGATATCAGAGCTCATTCATGGGGAAAATGATTCACCCAGGCCCCCACTCTCCCATCCTTTGTAACATGAAGAGTCAAGTCAGGCAAACAAGAGGAGTGCTAGGAAAGACCATTTTGTCTTGCAGGTAAAGGATGAGAAAGCAGCACAAGGCCCACCTCAGAAGCTGGGGGTCAAGGCCAGGAGTAAACATTCCTCCCCTGGAAAAGGGAAGAGGCAGTAGGGACTGTGCTTCAGACATATATTTAGCTGTCAGAAATGTAATAGCCAGAAAGGTGACTTTTCACCTTATTCTATGGGGATGCCAGGAATGAAATGCTACTGTGACAGAGTGGTGCTATAAACCTTATATCCATGATGGCCAGGAAACTCAGGGTCTGTACCGTTGATATCTTGGATAAGAAGCTGAATAGAACAGGGACAGGAGTTACCAAAAACATTGTTTCCATGTAGCATTTTTACTCATGAAACACAAGTTGGCCTTGCTGTGTAAGTCTCCACAATCATTTTTTTCTCCTCCCAAAGGGTACAGTTCTACTTATTGAGCTCAATGGAGTTACACCCAGGATGAATTGTCCTCTTGATTATCTGTACTCCCATGGCAACTAGAGGCCCCAACCAAGATCAAGGCCCCATTTTACTGGACACTGCACAAACCTAGAGTAAAAGGCAGTCTGTGTCCTGACAATGTCACAATCTCCACTCATTCTGCTTCCCCTGTTGTTGCACCTTACTTTAGTGCATCCACACACCTGTAGTCCATAATGCATCTTTATTCAAGACAGGAGTTAGGTGAGTTTTACAATTAGAGATATCAAACCAGAAAATCTTTCCCTTGAGGACAAGATAGTGCTCCTGAATCCAGGTGCCTGCTCATGCGTGTGTATATCAGCCACTTTCTCTTTATAGGAAAGATATTTTTTGTCTGACAGACAAGTCTCATCTGCCATTGCCAGTCCTATCTTGTTCTGTAGCTATCCTCCAGCAATGGACAATACTTTGTTTCAGGTGAAGAGGCAAACTTCACTATGCACCTAACCAACTGGGCAAAGCTGAAGCTTCTTTCATGACTCCTGCAGGAATCAACTCACTCCCTGAAGCATAAGATTTGGTTACCATTCCTGAGTTAGGATAAACAATTGTCCTAAAATAACCCAGCTTTGAAATCTGACTCAATGACTTCCTGATGCCGTCACTTGATGGTCATCTCTCCAAAGACATGACAAACAGCACAGGATACAATTGAGGGCAGGAGAGAAGAATCCAGTCAGGAAAAACAGATGAGGTGGCCTAAACCTAGTTATTTCAATTTCATACTTTATTAAGTGTATCGTTATTCTTCAGGGCAGGAAATGTAGAATTGGAAGCGTTCCTCTCCAAAATCTGGCAGAGAGGAACCTCTCTTCCTTTTTTTTTTTTTTTTTTTTTTAAATCACCCTGTCTCTCCCACCTCCGTCACACTGGCCTCTCCCAAAACACACAATTTCAGGTTTCAATACAGATGCTCCAGATGGGACATTGTATACCTGAGCCTGGATGCTGAACAATGCCCACTTTCTTTCCCACGGAGCAGCATGGAGTAAGAGACTCGTGTTGTCTCAGCTTTCGTAGCGGGAGATTTATGAGGTGTTCCACTCCAGGGGACACTGCCAAATGTTAATTGCTTCTGTTACATGACTGCTGAGGAAGAAAGGGAAGAAAAAGAAGGAACTCTTTCAATAAAAGACTGTGTTTGAGGTTCATTGCCTTTAAATGAAGTATCAGTTTATATCCCTTCTGAATTGCTGGTCACCTTTGGTTCTGCTTTTGAATACTAGTTGCCACAGTGCTACCTGCCTTTATTCTGTTCTTGGTTAAGAAGAATATAGAAATGTCCAATCAGCACATTTAGCGTGCAAGAGAAAAACCCAAACAACTCAGCCTCTTTGAAGTGCAGTGTCTAAGCAAGATAACCATGTTGGCAAGGGGTTAGCCACACAAGGGGTCCCCATTAAACAAGGCACAGTTATACCTAACTTGATTGCCTCTCTCCCCAGTCTGTGGCTCTCATTTTTATGCTGGTATAATTCTATGGAGTTATATCCATGTACAATTATAGTCATGCAGCTGTAAATCAGGCCCCATGTTTTTATTTGGGGTGTGAGGGGAACATTTATTTTTCCTAATGTGTTTTTTTTTTATTAAACATATGTAATGTTTTGGATCAGGGCTAATTTATTTTAGAAAAGTGGCCTGGATAATTAATCTATAATCCCACTGAGAGAGAAAAATTAGTGGGAATTTTAATAGAAGCAGTAAAGTAGTAGTTACTTTTGCAACACAACAGAGACACTTTATCCACTAAGCCAGTGGTTCTCAACCAGGGGTACACATCTTGCCAGGGGTACATCAACTCACCTAGATATTAGCCTAGTTTTACAACAGGCTACATAAAAAGCACTAGTGAAGTCAGTACAAACTAAAATTTCATACAGACAATGACTTGTTTATACTGCTCTATATACGATACACTGAAATGTAAGTACAGTATTTATATTTCAATTGATTTGTTTTATAATTATATGGTAAAAATGAGAGTCAGCCATTTCTAAGTCATAGTGTGCTGTGACCCTTTTGTATTTTTATATCTGATTTTGTAAGCAAGTAGTTTTTAAGTGAGGTGAAACTTAAGGGTACTCAAGACAAATCAGCCTCCTGAAAGGGGTACAGTAGGCTGGAAAAGTTTACAGCCACTGCACTAAGCTTCACACACTTTTGATGTGGAGCCATGATAACCATAGGACGGTTTCTGCAGTGCAGTTGATACACTGAGAATTACCATTAAATAAAAAGTTAGACGAGCTATTACTGGATTCAAGGAAAGCAATTTCTTCAGCTCACATCAAGATCTATGTGTGAACACTAAATTCCATGTAAATCAGATATGGTTTACTGTGGCCATAACCTGCAGCTCTTATTCAAAACTGAGATAGGACTGAGTAATGGCTGCAGGGTTTGACCCTGTGCATTTAACTTCTTTAATGAAGAAAACAGAGGATTTTCCCCACATCTAATGCACACATAGTAAGGCAATGTTTGTACATGATGTTAAAGTAAGTCTGTGCAAAAATAAATCTCAGAAACAAAGAAACGTCATTATTTTGCAATACTTGGTATTGCCAGAGCAACACTCCAGATTCCTGATTGAGTTCAGTCTCAAATAGAGTTAATTACATTCTTGTTTTTCAGACTTGGCTTGAGTCGCTCCAGTAGTGTCCATGTTACACATGGTGTGTACCATTGGCAGGGCTGGATTAAGGCATAGGCTACCTAGACACATGGTTAGGATCCAATTTGTGGGAGGGCCCAATCTGAGCTCTGGCTGGTCTGGTTCAGGTACTGGTGCAGAAGCTAGCCCAGCGGCAGCACTGAGAAGCAGCAGTGAGGAGCAGCAACTCTGGCCTCCCCACTGCCATTCAGGTTTGTTTCTGCAGCTCCTCCATCATAGCAGGTCAGTGCAGCCAGAATTGAGTGTCATTGCAACATGGCACACAGGGGTCACAGTGATGCTTGGATTTGGCCCCTAGAAGGGGCTGTGTGCCCAAACTGAGCAGCACTGTGACCCATGTGCTTCATCACGGAGGGCCATGCAAACCTGCCAGGATGCAATGCCACTCACTCAGTTTTGGCACTGCCAACCCCTCCATCATGATAGAGGGCCACAGGGCCAAATCTGAATGGGCAGTGGGGTGGCACATTTTGGGATCGGCTCCTGCACCAGGGCTCCCCTGCAGCCTTTTCCTGCTTCCAGAAGCCTGTGTCCCTCTGCTCTGCCTGCAGGACTCGCTCAGTGACAGCCTCAAGTCCTGTTAGAAGTACAGGGAGCCACGGTGAATGCCCGCACACAGGTGAGCTGGTGGGGAAAGGGAAGTGGAGGGTTCTGAGGAGTGGACACAAGGGGAGTTTGCTTAGTGTAAGATAAAAAATTGTATGTGTAGACAACCTGCTAAACTAAAGTAAGAGTGTTTCAGTTGTGTGCACCAAGTGAAAAATTTCTTGGGGTGCCTCTGAGCCACTCTCCATAGTGTGTAACTCAGAGGAAACAGAAAAGGAGGACAAGTGACTTTAACACGTAACCTTAAAAAAAGAGCTATCAAGTAATTAAAGTGCCAGAATTTGCCAGGAATAAGGGTACTCACTGTTACTGAGTCCTGCCAGTAACCTCCAGTTATGACTGGTACCAGAGATCCATCCTGGAACATTGTTACTCAGCTCTGGAATCATTACAGGAGTCTGGATGGAAAACCATTTACATGGCCAAAATGCCCTTTTAGTTCCTAGAACTGGGGTGGATTTGACTTGTACCTGGGAAAGTTTTGGAGATCGAAAAGCTGCAAGCAGAAATACCCTGACTATTCACAGCAAAGAACTACCCATTAGCCAAGAATTTCACAAAACCTCCAGGCTATTTCTCACAAGAACTCCAGCAAAGAGTTCAGAAAGTCTTTGGGAAGGTGGAGAATGACAACTTCTTTGTGGGGCATTTGCCCATATTCAGTTATCTCTTTAAAGTTTATACATTTACTTTTAATAATGGTTTCCAGCTCACTCACCAATAACTGAATGAAAGGGCTAACCTCCTACCACTTCCTCAGCAGAATACTCAGTTTCTGATCTAGTGTTCAGGCTTCCCTCTTCCTTTCAGAAGCTGGACTTTCTAGTAAATAAAAACACCCCACCCAAAGAACTAGGCCCACCACTTGTATAGCCTGATGGAGCTAATTGGACCCACCTGACAGTATGACTCAGCAGTAATTACTCAGACTTGTAATGCAGGATTTTAATGCATGAATGTATGGTGACTCAACAGAAGAACCTTCCATTTCTATACAGGGCCTTAGAGTCTCCCACCTTGTTACAAATCCGCAGTTATATGTATTTGAAAAAGAAATGCACCAAACACTGTTAGAAATCATTCCACTGTGGAAAGGTTGTTTTATTCTGACACTTTTTTGGACATTTCATTAGCTAACAGTTTCTCCCTGTCATACCCCAAGACCCTTGCTTGAGGAAATGGTAAGTCAAATTTATTCCTGGTTAACTGACTTCTGTTGAGTTACACCGGCCATGAATTTGGCTGACTATGTCTGGGAATAACATCACATGGGTACTGTACTGTAAATAACACAGGTATGTCATCTGCAGGACTCATTCTGACACCTCTACTGCAAGTGTCACTTCCTGAGGTGGCACTATATTCTGGGAATGCTGTCACTGTGCCGTAACAATTACTGGGGTTATAAAATACTCCTCCATTGCCTCTCCTCCACCTCTTATATCAGCTTGAAATTAGACTGTGAATGAAATAGCTAACAGCAGCATGGCTGGCTGAATATCAGCTGATCACAACAGTGTGGCAATCTCCAGTATGACACACTGCATGGTGGTGGGATCGTGAAATGTCCACTCCAAGGCAACACTTCTCCAAGACATGAGGGCCTCCAGTCTCTGGAGAAAGCTGCACTTCAGTTTGTAAAAGGAGAGTTCCTAGCTAAAACTTCCCTCCCATAAGTCACAAACTAACTGGATCCAAGCTGCCTTCATTCAAGGAAAGTGGGGAGTGTTCAAGTGACTTTGAGTGAGAAAGAAACAGATCTCTGTTTTGAGTAGACCCTTCTCCCTATCTATAGCCAGCCTCTCCAGTTTTATACAATTGACGTATGCATCTCAGCAAATGATGCCCGAGGACGAAAGCTGGGGAACAGGGCAGGAGGCAAAATCTGAAAACATTTTGTAATGAAACTCTTTCTCTAGACTTGTAAATACTGTAACAGCTTGTAATCCTGAGCCAGTTTAGAGACCATGTCCCCACTCAGAACGGGATCAGGAAGTTAGCTTTACTTAAGACCCTGTTCCATTAAGTGGCAGATGAGTGGTAACAATGATTTATTTGCCAAAGTAGCCCAACAGGGTTCTCTGTCCCCACTGTTTTGCAGGATTGGTTTCACTTTGCAGAAGCTGTCACTCAGTGTTCAGATGGTTATTGGCTCCACTGTGCAAACAGCATGAGTAGATCTCCTGCTTCTGGTTTTCCAGGACTCTTTATATATTTATTAGTGGTGATATAACAAACTCCATCCTGCCTGGTATTTTCCACCCTTTGATGATGTCATCATGATGCAGTGTAGTCCTGTGCAATGTTGGAGCTACTCCTTCTTGCCCTCTAACAAAGGATATGCAAGAAAACTTAGTGGGGAGCAGTTAAGAAGGTCGTAATCCAAGAACTGCCAGGTGTGTCATTGATCAGTGAGGGGTTTTTATTCACTTGGAATAATATTTTAGGAATCAACTTCTTCATATGCATTCATAATGCTCCCTAGGCAGAGCCTTCTCTTTGGTTTGGCCATGACAGCCTGTGACCCTGTGCAACCCAGCCCTCCTTAAACTTTGGCCATGATACAGTGGAGCCTGCAATAAGGATCATCTCCAGTAGGCTGTCCCCCTTTCTTAAAGGACCACTTTAAGGAAGCTTTGCAAAACGGTTATAGAAATTCACATGCTCAAGCACAAATCTAATGACCAGCCTTTTACCATGATGATTGAGGATGGAAATAATAATGGTATTTTACTTACCAGTACTTGCCTCCAGACCAGCCCTCTCCCAAAGAAAAATCTCACTGAAAACTCATACAAGGCGTGCAGGCAAATACAGCTCTGCAAGGCTGCTATTAAGTGTCCCCAAGGTTTCTGACCAGTTCTGTTTGACCTGTAGTTAAAGAACTCAACTCGGTATGTTAGGTAGGCGGTGCCCTGGGTAGGCACTTGATTATATATTCAAAAGCACTTCCATGAAGTGCAGATATTTGGACAAAGAAGAGTCCTTACTGGCATGAGAGAGGACTTTAAGGGGGGGGCGGGTGGATTCTCAAATGTGCACAGTGTTGGTCTCACTGAAAAGAATGATGAAATTGCTGCTGATTTTAAAGGGAGCAGAGATAGGCCAATACTGAATGTTTTGGAAAATCCCACCCTAATTCCCTGATCTAATTCCCCCCTGCCACCCTATGTGGGATCCTTGGCACAGGGATTTCTAATATTTTCTCACCTTTTCCCCCTCCTCTGCCCTTTCTCCTTTGAAGCTCTGACTCGTACCTATGAAGTATGGCCACGAATCCCCCTCAAGATCTGTCATCAACACCCCTGAATCAGTCATTCTGAGTTACTATGGAACTTCACAAAGTGTTTCACCATTTTCACCTCATTTAAATAATCTACTCTCACCCCAAATCTCATCTCTTGGCTGCAAGTCTGCCGCCCAAGGACCTGTTTCCCTTTGACCTTTCTACTTTGTTCTTAAAACAGATTGTTGTTGCTGAGAGATGCAAAGTTTTCCCTTCTCTTCCCCAGCTGCCCCATAGAACAAGGGTCAGGGACCGAAGCAGATCTGTCCTTTAACATGGTACAGTTTGCTTTTCTTGCATATTGTAAATATGCTTTTTAAGTAAAATGAACAAACCCAGATCAGATAGTTTGTTCTTCTAATACAGCACAACCTCAGTGGGGAAACTGCACAGGAGGGTCGATTCCATGTGTTACTACCCTGTTTCCCCGAAAATAAGACAGTGTCTTATATTAATTTTTGCTCCCAAAGATGCGCTAGGTCTTATTTTCAGGGGAGGTCTTATTTTTCCTGGAGCTTCGGGGCCTTATATTCCGGGGTGGCCTTATTATCGGGGAGGTCTTATTTTCGGGCGGATGCCTTATATTACAGCGAGAGGCAAAACTGGAAGTAGGTCTTATTTTCGGAGGATGTCTTACTTTCGGGGAAACAGGGGTATGTATGCACAGTCAGTCACACAGGCATAGGAGGAACACGGGAGTATGTGTCCCCTTATCCTGCCCAGGATTTTATCCAGGAATTAGACACCCCATATTGTGTTAGAAGCTACATTTGTCCTTTCCCAATATTATAAAAAGTTGGGCCACCCCATGCATGCGTGTGTAACATCTAATCTAATCTAATCTAATCTATCTATCTAAGTACTTAGATTATGTACTTACTGCAAAATTCCTGCTGCTTCTGCCCCCACCCATCCCCACCCCCACCCCTGACTGCCCAAACCCACCAGCAAGTCATCTTGTCCCTGCCATTCTGTGAAACTTTCGCCTGTTCCAGTCCCATCAGTACCTGTCACTCCAGATAGCTGCGTCTCTGTCTCTCTCTCTGATCAACCCTGCTCAGCTCTTGGCTCAGGGTGAACATTCTTGGTCACTGTTTCGCAGTCGGCTCTGCACCTGTTTCTCCACAACGGCACCATGGGAGTCTAAAGCATAATAAAGGGATATAAATAATGCAGTGACACACACACGCTAGCTTACACAATCCACTACGGACGGCAGTGTGTGCAATCTGTAATGAGAACCATCAGCTGTCCTCTTGCAAGCTTCTCAAAACCCTGTCACTGGGCCCTTTTGGTATCATCCAGACTATCACAAGCAAGTGGGTCTTTGGGTCCTATACTGGGAGATCCTCCACAACTCAGATTGTAAAGATTTTGCAATTCTACCTAAATATTTACATAACAAATACTGATCTTGAGCTATTTTGTTGCCATCAAACACATTTTTAGGTAGTAAAAAAAAGGGACTCAGATCCATCCCTGGTGTAACTCCTCTGGCCCAGAGTTTTTCGTTTTATTTGAGAGGTCTGTGGTCCTTAGAACCCTCATTTAAAAAGAAAGGGTATTATATATCTGTTTACATTTAAAAATGTGTGCAAGTCTGCCACTGAAAACCAGTGAGGAGTTTATGAGATTATACAAAACCCCAGTGCAGATTCTCCCAAGATTACTAGGTATATTTTAGCCAATAACATAGTAGAAACTCTGAGTTGTATTTAAAATGAAAGCTTTACAATTACACTGATAATTCCCTGCCTCCTGTCAGCAATGGCCATCTTAATAGAAGGTGACATCATCTATGGTATCAGAAGTAGGAGAGGCCCAAAGACAGAGATCGTAAACCAGTTTCCTTCCAGTGGAATACTGATTTAACAATCAGGAGTGGAGGGGGGGAGGAGTTTTTCTGTTCAAGCATTAACCAGACTATTTTAATGTTAAAGAGTATGATCCTGTTTCTGATAATTAAACCAGCATTAAAACTGAGTGGGGACTGTCAAATCTCAACTCGCAACAAATGGAGTCTCCTTTCAATATCCACAGAAAAATTCACATTGCCAAAATGCCAGGTCAAACTCTCACTAAAGCTCTTTGTTACACTGTCTTCAAACTGAGCAAAACAAGTTTATTCTATTAGCTTTCATGCAGTGTGTATATGTGTGTTTGTGTGCATGCATGCATGAGAGAGAGAGAAAGAGGGGGGGCACATATCACTTGCACAGGTATATTATCTTACACCTTGGGTAATGGAACTTGTGGGTGGATCTCTTACCCCGTATGAACAGTTACACCTAATACTTGGGGATGATCCTGGGTTAATATTTTAGTGCCTGGAGTGTTTTGTGCTTGAAGATAAGAATCTTGTTACATTCAGTGAAGTTTTATTCACTGGGGCAAGTTTGGAGATTTTCTGACAGAACGTTTTTCCACGGGAAAATGCCAATTTGTCAAAAGTGAAACATTTTGTGGTAACATCTAGATGTCAGCTCAATTTTGTCAAGGCACCTATCTGCATCTTTAGGCATCTAAATGGCTTTAAAACCTGGCCTCTAGTGACAAGCGAGGGGTTTTCTTCCTTGCATAAATCCCATCAAAAGGTGTCTATTCTATGAGTCCTTTCCCTCTATGAGTGAAAAGCTATTGGTAAGGAGCTGAATATATACCACTCTCTTTAGCATCTGGTCAGTCTGACCATGCTGCTATAAAGTGGGGAAGGTGGTTACAATTTCCCATCAAAGTGAAAAAATCAGCAAGATCTTGTTCAGACATCAGAAAGCCTACAGGACCCAGTCCTTGAGCTCTGCCTTGGCATTGCTCCCAGCAGTGCTACAGACAAGAGATGCATACAGGTTGTAGTCCTGTCAAGGGCTGCCATTGCCATGTGGTTTTTATGGGAGCGCAGCGAACCAAGATTTAGGACAACTGGGATGCTGATCAGAGCCAAAGTTTTTGAAGTTTCTGCTTTACTGAGTGTCTTTCAGCAAGACACAAGCAGCTCTGACATTTCAGGAAAAATAAAAGAAAATTTATGGCCTCAAAAAGACCCAACTGTATTTCATAGCTGTATTTATTTTTATATCCCTAAGATTTTAAGCAATCTGTTTCCATAGGAAAAAAAAAGTATTCTCGCATTCTGATTAATTTATCATTCTGATCCTTGACAAACTATATTTTATAACACACAAAAATTGTTCTAAAAGGCTCCAGAGTTTTTTGGTGCTCTAGGTCAGGGTTCTAATATACAGTGTGTTTGTGTGTGTGTGTATATATAGAGTTATACTGCCATGTCTCTCTGTTGAATGTCTTTCACCAACTCACTGATTAAAATATAGCCTCGGATCCCAATCCTGCAATTAACTGTGGGTGTACATTCGCCTGTGTGGAGCCCCAGAGACTCCAGTAGGGGTGTGCCTGCATGCAGTCACTTGCAAGATCAGGGACCTAGTCTGTAGTGGCCACAAATAGTTACGATCTGACAGCTGCGTGGTGACCTAATGTGAAATTAGTTGGTAATCTCAGTCCAATTCCTGGTAGCGAACATGTGACCGTATCCCTAAAAACCACCATCACAGCCGGTACGCATATTATTGGCACCCTTATTAGCAATCTCAAATAGACGGCTCAATTGTTGCCTGTGCATAGAAACCGAACTCCCCTCTGATCCCTAGAGATAGCGCCGCCAGATCAGGGTTGAGGTATACTGGCAGGGCAGCATGGAGAAGAGTGCATTGCTGCTGCCTGTGCTTTACCAGTTCTGTGGGTAAACAGAAGACTTCCGTCTCTCCAATGCTGTTTTCAGTCTGGCATCTAGCACCAGCACTAAATTTATTTTAAGTAAAAAAAGCAACTGAGAGTCTTCGCATGTGTTCCGAAGGTCTGAGCACCATGAAGCTAAGTGGTTTGGGGACCAGCAGGATATGGCAAGTCGTATCCAGGAAGCCCCAAGGGATGCACAAACACACCACATGCTTTTCACTGAATTCTCAGTCCTTTCCGCACACTTTTGAAATTGTTAATATTTATTTGAATTTTCTGTCATCAGATTCCTTCTGGTGCTAGGAATTTCCTTCTCTCTGGGTGGAAGGCTTGCTTTGCTAAATAAGGAGCTTTCACACAGAGTTGAACACTGAACTGTGTTTAGGGGTGGTGAGTGGTCTGAAAAGTCTTATAATAGAACATAAAACTTAAAGGGATATTGCCTAGATTTAGAGCCAATATTTGTTCCACCTTAAAATTGTTGTAATCTAGACAGAGATATCTTAAAGTCTCCAATAGTCAGATTTTGATCTAACTCACACTGTTTGTAAATCAGGAGTAACTCCACTGAAGTCAATGAAGTTACACAAGTCTAAATCTCAGAATCAGCCCTAACTTCCTCTCCTTAAAAACAACATCTCATTCCACCGTAGCTGAGGCAGTATTTTTTAAAAAGCCATTATTTTTATAGGA
Organism: Terrapene triunguis; assembly: GCF_002925995.2. NCBI lineage: Eukaryota > Metazoa > Chordata > Testudines > Emydidae > Terrapene > Terrapene triunguis. Next base: position 43,398,675 of record NW_020664446.1, on the reverse strand, counting down.
CCTCTACAATTGTTTTCTGCTATTTTGTTATGTGCTTATGCCTGCTGGCTGACTCTAAAACTGTAATTAATTACAAAGTACTGTTCCCACATATATTTCTGCTGGCTTGATTGATGATGCTGAATGCACAACTAAAGAAGTAAAGAAAATATTCATGTCGAAAGGACACTTTCAAGGTGCTTTGTGTAATTTAAAAAAACCACACGCATTTCTCTTGCTCTTGTTTTCATTGGAATCTGGAATGCAGAAGGTGTTACATTTAGCTATTTTTGCCATTCACTCAGTGCACACACTAGTTTGTTGGAGCTTCGCTCAGAAGGGTCGCACTATTGACTTAAAAAAAAAAAGTTTTTAATTGGATGCTTTGTCAAGTCCTGCGTATTGGGCGGTGCATTGATGTGCTGGTACCAGGAGCAGTGGAGTCAGGGAATCACGCACAGAGTGGCATGATTTCTTCTCTGTTCCCCCCATGCTCCAGGGATGGAAGGAATATGCTGTTGGTCCATTCCTATAACTCAGTATTACGCACTCCATTCTGGCTCAGGTTCTGCCTATTCCCCCACCCTGCCCAGCCACTTCCTGCTCAGCCACTTCCTGCCCACCTATTCTAGGGAGGGAGCATAGTGGGTGCACAGCACCTGTTTACCCCTGCACACCAGGCCCCTATGTCTGCATAGCCCATGCAGAGGTAGAATCTAGCCCAATGAGATCGGAAGCATCTCTTTTTTAAGTTCAGCTCTGGTTGAGGAAGCAGGGAAAGAAATCTGTCCAACAAAAAAGGACAAGAGCGGCAGGGAACTAGCCTATTTTCATGTGTCTAAGACAGTGTTGCAAATAAGAGGGAGTATACAAAAATGAAACACTAGGGGCCAGATTCTGTCACCCTTACTCATGTGGAGGGGTGTCTTACACTGCAAGCAATCCCAATGGTTTCAGTGGGAATACTTGTGGAGTAAGGTAGTACTCAGTGTGACTAAAGGTGGCTCAGGGTATGTCTACACTACAGGATTAATCCGAATTTAGATAATTCGAATTTGGGAAACAGGTTGTATAAATTCGATTGTGCGCGGCCACACTAAGCACCTTAATTCGGTTTTTAACCACATTAATTCGGTGGTGTGCGGCCACACTACCCCATTAACTTAAACACAGTAATTCGGTGGTGTGCGTCCACACTAACCCTAATTCGAATTAACAAAATCGATTTAGGCTCTACTCCGTTCGTCGAGGTGGAGTACAGAAATCGATTTAAAGGGCCCTTTAATTCGAATTAACTGGCTCTGTAGTGTGGACGGGTGAAGGGTTAATTCGGATTAACGCTGCTAAATCCGAATTAATCCCGTAGTGTAGACCAGGCCTCAGTGTGGGCCTATAAAAGTGGTCTATAGTTAACTTGCCTTTAATACCAGGATTTCTCCCTCCCCCTGCTTTTTAGAAGGTGAATCTCAGTAGCAATACTGCCCTTCATGGCCCGAGCCAAAGCTGGAGATCCCTGGCTTTGCTTTGTCCGTTTTCCGCCTCATCACTTCTTTTGCTTTATTGCTTCTGCTGTGTTTTTATTCATCTCTCTTCTTTTACAAGCAGGTCCCTGAAAACCTTCTCTGGCTGTGTCCTTCCTGCTCTCCTGAAGAATCAGTTACTGAAATCCCAACTGGACTAGCCTGCCAGATTGCTTTGAGTAGTGAACTGCTGCCCCCGTTTCATTTGCCTTGTAGGCAACTCTGCTTTTCCTCCCTTTTCACAGATGTTTCACATTACTGTAGGGCTTCAAACAGGAAGGCAGGGGACTGTGGAATATTTTGCTACATTAAGTAATGCAGGTCAGACTTGAAACATTTGGAAAGGAGTTGGATAAACTCGAACAAAGCTGGTTGTTGAAGCCCTGGTCTTGTGGGTTTCATGCATCAGTCTCCAGTGGTAGGGACAGATGGTAAAATTTGGCAGATTTGTCAAGAGAAAAGGATGAAGACTGTCACTTGCCTACGTGTAAAGCTGGCCTTTTGCTGCCTTTCCTTCCTCACCAACTCAGAATTTATCACCCCCTAGTAATTTTTCCCTACATGAAGCTTATTGCTCCTTTCCCTTGGGATGACAACCTTATCCTTCAAGGAGACAGAACTTTAGGCCATATTCAGAGATGATATCCACTAATTCAGACTCCCTTCATCTCGGTTAGAATATTTTAAAACTACTTACACCCAACGGGAATCTTTCCATTCACTTCAATGGACTTTGGATTGGGCCCTAAGTAGGTGTGACTTACATAAAAAGGAGCTGGAAGAAGATGTGAATTAAAGGAGCCCCACTCTACTTTAATTTGTGCCTTTCTTACACTTGCTCATAAGAACATAAGAACAGCTATACTAGGTCAGACCAATGGTCAATCTAGCCCAGTATCCTATCTCCTAACGGTGGCTTGTGCCAGATGCTTCAGAGGGAACAAACAGAACAGAGCAATTATTGAGTGATCCATCCCGTGTTGTTCAGTCCCAGCTTCTGGCAGTCAGCAGTTTAGGGACACCCAAATCATGGGGTTGTATCCCTGATCATCTTGACTAATAGTCATTGATGGACGTATTCTCCATGAACATATCTAATTCTTTTTTGAATCTGGTAATTCTTTTGGTCTTTACAACATTCCCTGGAAATTAATTCCAAAGGTTGACCATGCACGTTGTGTGAAGAAGTACTTCCTTATGTTAGTTTTAAACCTGCTACCTATTAATTTCATTGACCCCCAGATCTTAGGTTATGTGAAGGGGTAAATAACACTTCCCTATTCACTTTTTCCACATGATTTATTATTTTATAGACCTCTATCATATCCCCTCTTAGTCATCTCTTTTCTAAACTGAACAGTCCCAGTCTTTTTAATCTCTCCTGGTAAGGAAGCTGTTCCATACCTCTAATAATTTTTTGTTGCCCTTCTCTGTAACGTCTCCAATTCTAATATACCTTTTTGGAGATGGGGTAACCAGAACTGCATACAGTATTCAAGGTGTTGGCATATCATGGATGTATAAAGTGGCATTATGATATTTTCTGTCTTATTATCTATCCCTCTAGCCCAGTATCCTGTCTTCTAACAGTGGCCAATGCCATGTGCTTCAGAGGGAATGAACAGAACAGACAGTCATCGAGTGAGTCATCCCCTTTCATCCACTCCCAGCTTCTGGCAGTCAGAGGCTAGGGCCACCCAGAGCACAGAGTTGCATCCCTGACCATCCTGGCTAATAGTTATTGATGGACCTATCCTCCTTGAACCTACCTAATTCTTTTTTGAACCCTGTTATAGTTTTGGCTTTCACAACATCCAGAGCCTTGGGGGTTAACCCCGGTATTTGCCTCTTTGCTTTGTGAGAGCAGACCATTTATTCCTACCCTTTGTTTCCTGTCTTTTAACCAGTTACTGACCCATGAGAAGACCTTCCCTCTTATCCCATGACTACTTAGTTTGCTTAAAAGGGTTTGGTGTGGGGCCTTGTCAAAGGCTTTCTAAAAGTTCAAGTGCACTCTCTCAACTGGATCACCTTTGTCCCCATGCCTGTTGACACCATCAGAGAATTCTAATAGATTGGTAAGGCATGATTTCCCTTCACAAAAGCTGTGTTGACTCTTCCCCAACTCCTTGGCCTAAGTCACACCTACTTAGACTCCCTCACATATGGACAGAATGGTTGTGAGTAGTTGTAATAGTTTAACTCAGTGTAAGTGGGTCTGACTCATACCATCTCTGAATTCGGCCCTTATTGTTACTGTGATGGGACACCTACCTCCTCCTAAATCACAGCAGGAGAGCAAATAGGAAGGATGTTAGGTCTAGAAAGAGGAATTTTTGTTATTCTTTGATGATCATTGGCAGGAAATGCTGATCCACCTATGCTTTTATATACAGTGTGCCTATCATCATGGTATCGAAGGGATTAGCTATCTAAATCTAATCCAGGTTCAGATCCAGGTTTCAAATTCTCTCAAAGTTCATGAGCATTAGGGAAGTGGATTCCAGTTCAGGGTATTATTGAGAAAAGCCCTGATCCTGAAATCTGGGTCACAGTGTAGTTCTATGTTTCAAACTCCCTAAAAGTTTGGAGAGGTTCAGATTGGGGGATCCAATTTTGGCCCAGCTCAAATCACAAACTGCGGCTCCTTTACAAGGGGAAACTTTGTCAATGCCACACTGTATGAGGTCTCAGCCTCCCTGTGGGAGCCCAAGGTGAGTTATGTTGAAAAGTATCAGCCACCCCTGGGAGATATTCTGTGAGCAGTCACATACTTAGTCAGGACCCTTAAAGGCAGAGCACACAGGTGATTATACCCTCAGCCACACAACAGTCACCAAGGCAGAAGTTTCCCCCTATTTCTCCTCAGTTCTTCAGAGGGGGTTTCAGGGCGATGAGAAGAGGAAGGACCACGTTCGGTGTCCATATGTAAGTGGGATTCAATGGCTATTGCCGTCTCAGATTTAGAACAATAAAAGCAGCCATAAAAAGAGTGAGCTTCTCGTTTGAGGCAGTAGCGTAGCTGGGGGGGTGCAGGGGAAGCAGCTGCTTCCCCTCAGCACATTTTCCAAAAGTGGCGCCTTAGTTAGGGGTTACCATGGCGCCAGCGGGCGGGGCCCATGCTCCGCTCTGAAGCTTGGCCTGCCGGGCCAGCGCTGGGCTCCTGCAGGCAAGGGGGGGCAGCACTGCCGGAGGAGCCATGGAGGGGGGGGGGCGGGCGCGGCCGGAGGGGCGAGGGGGGGCGCAGTGGGGGGGGCGGCATGGCCAGGGGAGCCATGGGGGGGGGTCTGGGACCACGGGGGCGGCACGGCACAGCTGTAGGAGCCAACCAGGATGGCCCGGGGAACAAAAGGAGAAACAGAGCCCGGGCTTGCTCCCGCTTTCCTCTCTCAGCCCGTGCTTAGCATTACTCCCCCCCCCCGGCCGCCTGTGCTCTCCCCCCCGCTGCCCTAGTTGCAGGGTTATTTCAGGATACAGCCCACCTCTCTGGCTCAGAAGTACTGCTGAAGCCTGCCCGGCGTCTCCCGTGCTCAGGCTGGCGTTGGTCAGGTGAGAGCTCCCCCTCCGCGCTTCCTTAGGGGCTGCCTTTTCTCCGCAAGTCAATCGCCCCAGAGACCAGGGGGAGGCGGCGGGGGGCGGCGTGCACAGAAGTCTTTGCAAGCCAGCAATGAACTGGGGGGCGAGGCGGACGGAGCTGCCAGTCGCCACAAGTGGTTCAGAAGCCCCTTGGGAGGGTGGGGGGCCCGGGATGCTGCCGAGCGCTGCTCCGAGGGGTGGGTCCAAGACTCCAAGGGGGAGGCGGCGCGGCCGGAGGAACGAGGGGGGGAGCGCAGCATGGCCGCAGCGGGGCCGGAGGAGCCAAGGGAGGGGGCACGGAGCGACCAGAGGAGGAGCCAAGGGGGGCGTGGCCAGAGGAGGAGCCAAGGGGGGCGCCTTTTTTATGTTTGCTCCCTCTGCTCTTAGAACCTGGCTATGCCACTGGTTTGAGGGAGAAGATTCTGATCATGGTTGACAAGCAAACCTGTCGGGCCAGAAGCTTTTACCCTGGGGTTTACTTCTGATTGCCCCAGAATCCTCTGCCTAACTCTTTGGCCTTTTGAGCAGGTGATTTGAAGAAGCTGGTAATTTTTTTGCAGCCTTTTTAACCAGGCTTTGTTTGGAAGAGAAGGTGAGGAAAGGTGTCCTGTCTGGAGCAGGTAGCAGCACAGCAGGAGTGACAGCTTGGGACGACAGTCACACTTGCCTTCTCTGCCACCTCTCCACACCCAGTCTCTACTTCATTCTATCTCATTTCTTCTCTCTCCCCCCTCTCCTTTTCTTTTACTCTTTCTACCTTTCGTCAGCTTCATCTCTAAAAGGTCTCTCCTCTTCTCTCTCTCCCTTCCACTCCATGTGTTTCTCCCTTTTCTGCTCCTCTGGCCCTTATTGACTCCTCTCTGTTGTCTTCCTCCAACTCTTTACCTCTGTCCCCTTCTGTCTCCCCATTCCTCCCTCTCTGTCCCTGTCTCTCCACCCTGCTTGTCATTATAACTAGCAGCCCAATAAACACGTCAAGAAGGACATCTGCTATTGCTCTCTTTGCCCTGACAGCCTGCTTCTCTCCCCACACCTCCTCCTCCTCCTCCTTCTCCCAAGCCACTTGATTCTTTGCAGTGTGAAGACAGGAGGAGGAGGGAGTCGTGGAGCAGCATCAGTCCCACTCCAGTTGACATCTGGTGATCTGAGAGCTTTGTGAAAAGCTCCAAAGGACAGCTGGAAGTCTCTCTCAGTTGCACAAAAATATGCAGGACCCCCCCTTATCATTGTTCATAAATACACCTCAGAGATCAGCCTCCCACGTATATATGGAACCTAGACTGTAGTTATGGGATGGGGACAAAATAGGTAGGGTGGAGAAGTCAAAGGAAAGGGAGTCTGCACCTGTCACTTGGTAGCCTAGGTTCTCTCGGGGTAAAGAAAAAGCTTCCCTGGCAGGAAAATCAATTTCCTATATGAAACTGACACAATCAAGAATTCCTGATGGTAGGTCTCATGCTGATGCATAAATCTCCTTTCATGACTCCTGTGATCTGAAATCACTTTGCTACATCATCATGCCTATGAAAAGGTATGGGGGAGGGGGAAGAGACATCTGAGCCAAATTCTGCCCTCAGATACACCTTCACAGCTCCAACCAACCCTACTCTGGCCGTTACTATTTAAAGCACTGTGTTTTAAAGAACAGGTACTGGCATGTTCTAAAGCCAGTTTGCGCCACTACTTGATTTGGCAGGTCTGGAGGTTACTGACCTCCCATAACCAGAAAAGATGGAGGCAGCAGCGGCTCCAGGCACCAGCGCTCCAAGTGCGTGCCTGGGGCAGCAAGCCGCAGGGGGCGCCCTGCCAGTCCCTGGGAGGGCGGCAGTCAGGCTGCCTTCGGCGGCTTGCCTGCGGGAGGTCTGCCAGTCCTGCTGCTTCAGCGGCAATTCGGCGGCGGGTATGCCGAAGATGCGGGACCGGTGGACCTCCTGCAGGCAAGCCGCCGAAGGCAGCCTGCCTGCCGTGCTTGGGGGTGGCAAAAAAAAAAAAAAAAAAAGAGACGCCCCTGGATGGAGGTGACTTCATATAAACCCCAGCTTTGCTTTCTGGACTTGAGGGTTCTCCTTACATTGGGTTTAGTCAACCCTGTCCTGAATGAACTTTCTCAGGTGGTTCTTTTTATTCTACTAGAATAATGTCTTGCTGCTGTTGCCTGGGAGTTGAGGTTCCAGTCTACTTCTGAGGACACTGGCAGGTCCCTATACCTTGGATGGGAATGACAGAATAGGAAGAACCCAGCCCATTTACAAAGGTATCTTTCCCTAATCAGTCTCCTGGATCCAGTTTGGGTATTTTGTAATTCCCCAAACACATGGCAACTAATATAGATGGTGCCAATTGCTGTAGAATTGACAAGTGAAATATAGTGAATGACATGCCTCTCCCATTCAGTTTAGTCATGAAATCTGGCATGGTTTTTCTGACCTCCAAAGGTGTTATTCTCGGTCCTATGCTATTCTGCTACATTTTAGTGGCCAGCATAGCATTTAACAGTGCCATGCAGGTCTGGAAATGCTGTAGTAGCCATGATGGAAGTTGTGTAGTCCTGTGAGCGAGAAGGACTCTGGATACAGAAAGAGATGGCAAAACCTTAGGGTTTCACTTTTTGAAATTTTAGGGGGGAGCCTGACATTTTCTGGAACATGAACAAAATGAATGACCATCAAGGATTATTGATACTGCACCATAGCATTTCATTCACACCTGAAATTGACAGTTGCCTGCCCCACTGAGTCATGAACTACGGATGCTACCCCAGTTGAAATCCATGGCAAAATTCCTATTGAATTGAAAGGATGGAGGATTGTCACTGAAATTTGACATAATGTAGCCAGGGAGGACAACAAGCAAAAAGTGTGGGAGAGGGCATAGGAGAACAGAGGTTACCGCCAGAGCAAAAGATCACAAGATAGTGCACAGCTTTCCAACTATTTTCACAAAATGAGGTAGGCTTCCATTTTCACTCACAGCAGAAATGGGAAAGAAGCCCCCTCCTCCCAATTCCATGTGAAACTTTCCTCTTCTCTCTAGTTACTGATTAGAGAAGAGAGATTGCTCTTCCTGCATAACCAGGCCCTGAGAAAGAAGGGATTGGTGACGAGTGACTGATGTCTCTCCTTTAGCCTTCCAAGAGCTCTGGAGGCTGTTGGGCCATTCATTCCAGCAAATGTCCTTCCCTCCTTAACCATTTGACCTTCAGTGTGCCCATTAGAGTAAAGTGAGTAAATTAAAGGCTGTCTCAAAAACGCTTAAGAAGCAACAACCAGCAACATGAAAGGGAATGTCTGGAAACATTATAAATGCAATTAGATAGAAAGCATCATCTTACTCCACAAGAGACTCTTTTGTATTTTTATACATGGTAAGAGAATAAACTTTCTGAATGAATCTGTAGAGCGAGCCCCTGGGCCAAATGCTGCTCTTTTACACTAGCCCACATACAGACTCACATGGATAAAGATATTCATGTGTGTTTGTGAGCTGGGCCATGAATCACTAATAATTATTTCTTTAACATTCTCTACATGGTGCAAAACTATACCTGAAAAAACAAAGTAGGAAGTGGATGAATTATCAGCCTTGGGACATGTAATAAGACAGGAAAGTCAGAGCTGCCTCTGGTCACACAAGGAACGGCAGCAGATGTGCACACCTCTTTCAGGATAAGTTCAGTATTTTCTTTTTTGTTGTTTGTTTTGCTTAGTGTGCATTTCCCTGTCAGACGCACACTGCTCTTCACAAAGAGCTGTGGAAAATTAATGCTCCTTGTGCCTCTGGGTTCTACCTGGCTTGACACATGTCATCACACTGCAGATCCTGCTTGAGTTATAATTAAAGTGGCAGCCCCCAGGGATTTCACAGCTGCTCAGGTCACATCAAGGGAGACTGTGAAACATTTGCAGTTATAACTTATTCTCCTAGCACAAGTTTTCCTGGAGTCACCTAAGGCAGCAGTAAATAGATCCTTGAAGCTTTTAGCTGCTATACACCTTTTTTTGAGTCCTCACATTAGGGCACAAAACGAGACAGCCTTCCAGCTGGTGATAGCCAGACAGGGGTGTTGGGGAAATGCACAGAAGGAAGGAGACAGTTTACAAAGTAAGAAGAGATAAGGTACCAAGTGATAAATGATAGTGAGACCTCTCCTGGAGGGCATGATATAAATAGACAGCAAAGGGTTTCATTTTCAATATAGCACTTGCCTCATCTCCTCACCCCACTCACCAAAGCACCGCTTCATGCATCCTAAGAACCCAGGAAGCACAAAGTGGAGCACAGTAAACCTGGGAAACAGAAGATACTGGCAGTGTTTGGGAGGGGCCATTGGGGTTGATATGAAGAGGAGAGAGATCTGCTTCTGGAATTAAACTTTATGGATAACATAAGAAGGAGAGAACATAGCCAAGGAGCGCTAGAGTGTACCGTGTAATCCCACCTGTTATCCCACATAGTGCTTCTTTTCTTTGTTCACGTACATGGGCTTTTTATTTGTAGTGTCCATGGGTGGGGCGAGTTGAGATTTTCCAGTACCCACGGGGGGGCGTGTAGTCCACCTCTTTGTATCTTATTCTAAATTACTGTACACAGTTAGGAGTGCCTCTTGAGATATAGCAGTATAATGTTAGATACCAAGCCCTTCCTATCCAGCTGATTCCCAATACCATACACAGGACATGCATGTCCTTTAGGACATGCAGGGTTAGTTTGGTGCCTGAAGATGGTCAGAGTCTGGGAACAAGGTGCTGTACTATACTGGTGTATCTTACTATACTATCTAGGACTGGTGTTATTTAATAGATTAATTAATGGCCTGGAAGAAGGAGTAAATTTTGAGATGGCAAAATTCGAGATGACAACATTATTTAGGCTAGTCACATCTAGAGAGGGCTGTGAGGATCTTCAGCAGGACCTAACAATGCCAGGCAAGTTGATATCAAACTAGGCAGATGAAATTCAGTGTAGACAAATTCAAATTAATGCACATTGGGAGGAACAATTTGAACCACTTGTAGACATTGACTGCCATAACTACTCAGGGAAAATCGTTTCTCATTTTGATTATAGAGCTGACTCAAACTTGGGGCCATGTCCCCTTTCTGACAATTCAAGTCTGCAGTTTCTGGGCTCCTATTGTCTGGAACAGAGGAGTTCCATTAGATTGGATAAATGGTGATCTGATCAGGAAAAGCACTGCTAAAGCATAACAGCTGGCAGACTAAGAAAGGCTATTCTGTCCATTCCAGAAATCAGAGGGTGTTAACAAGTCTGAGGGACTTTCTTCTGTCAGCCAGGGGGTGAGAGATCATTAGTCTCAAACCTGGCCTTGCAGGTCCACCACACAGTAGCTTGCTGACACCAGTAAGATGTGTGGGCTGGTGGACCCAGTGGTGGATTTAGAGTTAGTGGGGCCCTGTGCGCAGCTTCATTTTCGCACTCCCTCTCAGGACCCAGCCAAGAAAAAGAACATTCTCTCTTATCTCCCTGCCCCATTTTTCATTCTTTTTTTTCTTCCTCCTCCTCCTATATTATAAGTAATGGGAAGTAAATGAAAATAAAGTGAGGTACCTTGATTGGGGCAGGGGGTTGGGACGCAGGAGGGGTGAGGGGTGCAGGCTCTGGGAGGAAGGTTGGGTGCGGGGTGCAGGCTCTGGGCTAGGGAAGGGGCTTGGGGTGCAGGAGGGCGGCGGTGCTTACCTCGGGCGGTGTGGATCCCAAAGTGACTGGCACACACACCCCTCCAGCAGCAGCTCCTAGGTGGGGGGGCAGAGAGTCTCCTTGTGCCGCTGCCTGCAGGTGCTGCCCCCACAGCTCCCATTGGCCACAGTTCCCAGCCAATGGGAGCTGCAGAGTCAGCGCTTGGGGCGGGGGCAGTGCGTGGAGACCCCCCCCCCGGGGCTGCAGGGACATACCAGCCACTTCCAGGAGCAAAGTGGTATGGAGGGAGGGAGCAGAGCAGGCAGGGAGCTGCCTTAGCCCCGCTGCTGGCACATCTCTGTGCGCCCCTTGGGGGGAAGAAGACAGTTGGTCTCCATGCGCTGCCTGGGTCGGGGGCAGCGCAGGGAGCTACCTCCCTCCTCTGCCAGGGGCGCGCAGAGACGTGCCAGCAGCTGGCTGCTTCTGGAAGTGGCGTGGGGCCACTGGCCAGGGCATGCAGGCGGCCTGCCTGCCTGAGCCCTGCTGTGCCGCTGGCCCAGACTTGGGGTCAGGTTGTCAGATATTTGTCCTGCATTTTGGGGGCCTCCTTGTTGTTGGGGACCTCCTGCCACCACACAGTTTGTTTTATGGTAAATCTGCTCCTGGGTGGACCCTAGCTCGCCAGAGGCACCATCCCTGAAGGTCCCAATTGGAGGAGATGTCTGGCATCTCCAATTGGCTCAGACTCACTATTCAAGCCAGAAGGCACAAGAAGTTTTCTGAATAACTAAGTGAAGCCCTAGCTGGCTGCTACATTGGACCCTGCCTTCTTGCCTGACTCCTGCCTTCCTGTCCTGTTCCAAAACCCTGCTCCTATGCCCCACCCCTGGCTACTAACTCCGACTCTGACCTTTGGCTTGACTCCTGACTCTGTCTCCATCTTTAACCCCTGGCTCTGGTTCTTGGCTCCTGACCCCCAGAGCTCTGACCACTAGGTCTGACTACTGACATTCCAGTAAAGGACAGTTTGCTTGAACCACTAACCCATCTGAGTGGGCTCAACCTGGTATAAACCCAGTGGAACTCTCCCTACCCCCAAGGAATCCTGACGCTCCAGGAGCAGGTGACCTGCCTCCAGATGGACAACCAAGCTGTGTGGGTGTGGATCACACAGCTGGTTATTGCAGGGGCAAGTCCATCAACTCTGTGCAGAGAACAGTGTGCTCCAGGCCCATGAGCCAGAAACTGTCACCCCCATCCTGGACCGCTTCAGTGAGGATCATTCCAAATTTCGAGGCTTCATGTCCAGTGCCACTTCTTGTTTTTGCTTTGCCCTCAACCATACTCATCCGACCAGACCAAGGTAGGCCTAATAGTCAGCCTGCTGACTGGGGAGGCCTTGGGCTAGGCCTCCCCATGCTGGAAGCCAGCTGTCCGGTGCTATCTAGCTGGAACACTTTCCACCTGGCAATATCAACCAACTTTAGTGATGCCAACCATGCTCGCTTTGCTGAGACCGCCTTGCAGAAACTCCGATGGGTCAGAAACAGCTGCCTCCTATGCAGCACACTTCTGCCATCTCACATCAGACAGAGTGGAATGTGGCAGCCCAGCAGTTCCAGTTCTGATGGGGACTGCAGGATGAGATCATGGATGAGCTGGCTAGAGTTGAGATCCTGATGGATTTGGGCATCTCTATGGATCTTGTCATCTGGATTGACAACCGACTGCGTGAATGACAGGCAGAATGATGGGCGGCACCACAGCCGTACCCCACATTGGTTTCTGTTCTGCAAGTCCAGCTAATGCAGTTGACCTGGCCTGCTGGCCACTCACCCCCAGCAAAGGGAGCACCGGCAATGTTTTAACCTGTCCTTCTACTGCAGTGAACTGGGTCACATTATCTCTGATTGCCACATGAGGAACCCAGACTGAAAAGACCAGGAAAATGAGCCAGCCCAGCCCGGTAAAGGGAGCTGGCATGAGCACCTTGACAAAATGTTTCCCTAAGTCTCAAATCCTGGTCCTATCTGGAATGCATGCCGAACACCGTCATCCAACATTGTGTTTGCAACTACTAGTTGAGGTGCTCCAGAGCACTCCTTTCCAATCCCTCTGCAGCAGACCCTCATTGACTCGGGTGCAGCAGAGAACTTTATCGAGAGAAATTGATGGGCCCCTGCTTTCCTCCAGGCCATGCCCCTGGAGGTCACCATCCAAGGACACTGAGAGATGCTGCAGTTTAGTGCCTTTTCCCTGCAGTTTAGTGCCTTTTCCCTACATTTTCCTCTGATCCTGGATATTTCTTGGCTGACTTTCCATAACCCTCTCATTCATTGGCACAAACTAAAGGTCAACTTCTCTTCGGAATACTGCCGGCAGCACTACTTGATCCCAGGAAGTAGAGAGTGCCCAGCAGAGCCCTGACAGTCACAAGCCAGGGTAGCTGGTCCAACAGACTCGCCCGCTAATGCGGAGCCTCAACTTCCACCCAACATACTTTGCCGATGTATTTGAAAAAAGGAATGTGGACATCCTACCCCCATATAGGGATTTTGACTGCTCACTTGAACTACCGCCAAGAGAGAAAATTCCATTTGGTTGCATTTACGCCATGTCTGAACCCAAATTGGCCAACCTGCACACCTACCTGCAGGAGAACCTGGCCAAGAGTTTTATTTGCAAATCCATCTTGCCTGCTGGGGCGCTGGTCCTCTTTGTTTTAAAAGAAAGATTGTAGCCTCTGAGTTTTCATGGACTACTCAGTGCTGAATCAGATCAGCCTTAGGAACTGTACCCCCTACTTCTAATCCCTGAACTATTGGACTGTGTAGGGGCTGCCTGGATATACACAAAATTAGACCTTCATGGGTCATATAACTTAGCATGTATTAGAGCTAGGGATAAGTAGGAAACTGCCTGGCTCTGGGTGGATCAAGTTGTTGGCCTCCTGGAACATATCATCTTTGATTGCAGTGCACAACTTATCTCCCGCTTCTGGTGTGAAGTCCTCTGGATGTTGGGCATTTGCTCCTGTCTCTCCTCTTCCTATCACTCCCAGTCAAACGGTCAGTTAGAGAAAACAAACCAAATTCTGGAACAGTACCTATGGTGCTATATAAACTACCACCAGGACGACTGGTCCTTGCCTACTACCCCATGCAGAGTTTGCATACAATAACATGGAACATGCCTCTACATGACAAAAACCCTTTTCATCGAACTATGGGGTCCACCTTTGATTTTATCCGGAACTATTTATGGCCTCCCACAGCCTTAGACTGGGTGCGACAGATCCATCAGCCCCAAGGTGACCTTAAAACCAATCTACAGGTTGCTAAGAGAAGCAACAAGCAAAATGCAGAGCAAGAATGACAAGAAGGGTCCATTTTTTCTGGAGATCAGATGTTGTGACTTTCAACTATATATCTGCATACAGACAGGCCCTCTCATAAACTGGATTACCAGTTCCTGGGCCCCTACTGAATTTGGCGCCTAATCAATTGGTTATCTTTGAACTCCTCCTGAGCCAATCCCTCTGAATCCACCTGGTGTTTCACATATCACTTCTAAAGCTCCTAACACAGGATGTTTCCTCATCACTCCCAGCTGCTCCCCGGGCTCCCGATACATGTTCAAGGTCACAACAAAGAAGTCCTCCATGAGATCCTTGATGCCAGAATGAGACGTGGTAAACTCTGGTATTTGATTCAGAGTACAACCCTCTCAAAGAATGTTCATGGAAGCCCATAGAAAATGTCCACACCCCTGACCTGGTAAAGAGCTTCCAAAAGAACCAACCTGGAAAACCCAGCTCACTGACTCCCAGAGGATGCCCTGGGAAGGGTGATGTGAGGGATCATGTGTCTTGAATCCAGCTCTGTGGGTCCTCAGGAAGTCCGCAGACTGCAGCCACCAGCCAGCAGCTTACTAGTACCAGCTGGTGTGGGCTGGTGGATACTAGCTCACCATAGGCACTGCCCATGAAGGTCCTAATTGAAAGAGATGTCCAGCCTCTCCAATTGGCTAAGACTCACTATTTAAGCCAGGAGGAGGACCAGGAGCAACTATGTGAATCCTTGGCTGGCTGCTACGTTGGACTCAGACTCATAGAATTTAAGGCCAGAAGGGACCATCATGCTCAGCTAGTCTGACCTCCTGCACATTGTAGGCCACAGAACCTCGCCCACCCTCTCCTGTAATAGACCCATAACCTCTAGCTGAGTTACTGAAGTCCTGAAGGTATGATTTAAAGACTTCAAGTTACAGAGAATCCACCATTTACTCTAGTTCAAATCTTCAAGTGACCTGTGACCCAAAAGAAGGTGAAAAGTCCCCAGAATCTCTGCCAATCTGACCCAGAGGTAACTTCCTTCATGACCCCAAATATGGTAGTCAGTTGGATCCTATGCATTTCGGCAAGACCCACCAACCAGACCCCTGGGAAAGAATACTCTGCAGTAACTCAGACCTCTCCCCATCTAGTGTCCCATCACTGGTTGTTGCGGATATTTTCTACTAGAAGTCACAGATGGTCTACTTGCCACTGTAGGAACCTGCCTTCTCGCATGACTCCTGAGCTCTGCCTTGTTCCTGATTCCTGCCTTCCTGTCCTGTTCCTGATTCCTGCCCTCCTGCCTTGTTCCAAATCCCTGCTCCTACTCCCACCCCAGCTACTGACTCTGGCTCTGACCCTTGGCTTGACTCCTGAATCTGTCTCCTTCTTTGACCCCTGACTCTGGTTCCTGGCTCCTGACCACCACTGCTCTGATGACTAGGTCTGATCTCCTGGTCTATGACAGGGCTGGATGTGCTGAGGTGTGTTTGTGGCTGCCTGTTGGTGATTTTGTTTCTCTCTCCATATGAAGGTATTTGACATGGTCACAGCTTTCTCAGGTACTGGAATCACAGCTCTTTGCTTACACTTGATGGCATCAGTTATGAATACCAGACAGCAATGGCAGAGACAGAAATTCCATTCTTGTGCAGATTAATTGTGGAAGCACTCTCAGGAATTGTGCCGGCCTCTTTATCAGTCAACCCTTCTTTATGTGGCTGTGGTTTGCTTTCGCGAGTCCCACTTGCATTTATTTGAATATTAACAAATCTCTAGTAACCTTCTGTAAAGGCTCACTTTGGTTCTACCATTCCAGCACTAAGAATCCCTGTCCTACTTGAGATCCTAAAGCTCCTAAAATGGTCCCCAGTTAGTCTCCCCATCTACATCACTGGTAATTTATTGCTACACCTGCCGTATGTTGGTCTCCATTCCATACTAATCTCACTTCAATCTCTGCTCTTGCAACATGGCCAGCCCTTTAGCTTCTTCGCTTTCTTCAAGCTGGCTTTTTCTATAATTTTCTCTCTAACCAATCTGTTTGCTCTCCCGCCTCTCTGAGATACAGATCTGTTCTGTCTCCTAGAAATAGGCAGACATGCTGAAGTTTTCCCAAAGCTAATTTTCCCATAGTTCACTATCTAGCTTTTAGCTTCTGCTCCATTATTAGTGTTACAGTAGTATACCATCCCCTTTTAATATAGGTTTAAATTAGAGGTGTCCCAATAAGAACTGGATAATTCAAGCAGAGGGTAACAGAGCACATTACCTTTCTCTCCTAGAGCAATTGTTCTGATGTTTCTCAAGTCAGTAGTGACTTAAAGTCTTGAACATCTGATAGCTGTTTAATTGGTCTATGAGAAATAAGTTAGTAGCCTCACTCCATTTTGTAGCAGACAGGTGCATACATCATAAAAAAACACTGCCATATGTAGCACCCTCGTTTGCTGCCTAAGTAGACAGGCCCAAGATTGTGTGCACATGGGGAATGAACTATCCTCTCACTTAGAGGTGACTTGAACTAAGTGGTACAGGGAAGCTTACATTGCTACTACCTGTGCTACAGATAAAAAGAAAATATCACTCTCTAGGACTGTCAATCTGCCCCCTTCCACCAGTGCTAACGTCACTTACGAAAATGTCATGGTAGTGACAGGCTACAGGATGGATGCAAGCAAGCCAGTTATTCACCAGCATCACCAGCAAGTTGTTCTGCCATTACAAGAACCAAACAGCAAAGATATAGGAGCCAAAAGCTCTATTTTAAGAGGCATGAAGTGCAGCATTAATGGGAAATGATTCCTTTGAAAGATTTCTGCATATGTTCAGAAACTCCATAGGTTTCATAACAACTAACAGTTCCAGGGCTCAGCACTTTGCCCAAGCCTGTCAGACAGATCCATACTTTATCAAGAAGTGACATCTGGGTTTATTTCATAGGGATTGCCTCTGGACTCAATGAGAGAGAAACATCATGTTTCAATTCCCTGGACGGGCATATATCTTACAGTGCAATTTGTACCACATCTGTAACACCACCTCTAGAAAATCACAGCAACATGGAAAAGGTGAAGGAAAAAATGTGCATTTAGGCCAAGAAAAATAAAAGTATGGAAAGTTTCTGCAGATGAGATCTGCCGACTTTTCCCGCCACAAAACCTGCTGCCCTCCTCAGCAAAGGCAGCATTAGCCTCAGAGAATCCTCCCTGGAATGCAGATCACTCACAATGTGACCCACCCTCACTTTGCCCCCACCTCACCCCCAAACACTTGCCTGTATATCAGAGTGAGAGCTGCCTGCAATTGACTCCCCGATAATATCACCAGCTAAACTTGTATTTTATAAGGAAAAAAATAAACATTGATTCTATAGATCAAAGAATCCAAATACTCAAGAGAGTTTTTAAACCTTAGGAAATTTAAAGGCCGGAATAGAGTCAGAGCAACCAGTCATGGGGAGTTTTAATCATTATGCAAGCTTCCCTACACGGCTCTGCCAAGGCACCTTGATCCTGATCTGCAGCACCAGCTGCTATTCTAGTCCTGAGTGCCCCGCAAACCTCTGCTAATGAACCCCTGCATGAACTGTAGTACCCCCTGCTATTTCAGTCTTACAGTCTCTGCCAATGCACCTGAATTCAATTCCCCCAATAAAGGCCTAAATTCCCCCTGGCCCATGAGTGAGTGATGGAATGTCCAGTCTCCTGAGATTAACTCATATGAGCTTTGCCTGTTAAAATTCTTTCTCGCCACTCATGTGTAAGTCCAATGCAGAGAATTCCTGTGAAATACATCTGAGGGGTGCTTGCTTTGTTTGTGTAGGTTCCAGAAAACTCTGCTGGGAGGATGCTGAAGGCGTCAGACATTGGGTGGGGGGGAGGGAAACTGGGGGGCATGGAGGGAGCACAAAGCAGGACTGATCCACCGCCTGTCAACCATTGAAATTCCTGATATATGGAGTTTCTTTTGTGCTGAGATCAGCTGTCAGCCTGCTGCCTATTTTTAGGCATGCAGATCCCACACCCTCAATACTAAGTTATGGCAATACTAAAAGAGAGTGTGCTAACTAATGGGATCTGTGCATGGATACTCGTGTGTTTGTACACATGTGTTTACTTTAGCACCTGCATGAGTGCATATCTGAGCATATGCATGTTAATACCAGTGTGCATATATGTCTGTGGATGTTCATATGTGAATAGATGTTTGTGTTTATGTATAATAGTATGTGCAGACATTTTTGGTTATATGCACAAGTATTTGAGCGTATTCCTATTCAAGTGTGCATTTTCCTGTGTAGATAGGTACATGTATTTTATACATGTATATGACTGTAGCAACCTGCATGGAACCTGAAGGAAGAACCACAGTTGCAGGAGGGAAAAATTTACAGGAGGCACTAGTAAGTCAGTCTGTATGCACATGACTAGAATGCCAGCTGCAGTTGCAACATCTCAGTAAATAATTCTCTTAATAAAGGGCCAGTTTAATTTTACCATTTTTAACCCAAAACAAACAAAACAAAAAACAAAAACCCCAGAAGAGGGAATAGATTCATTTTAGAGCTGAGAACTCTAGCAGCTACATGTAACTTTGTAGACATAAAAGACTCACTAATTAGAGGGGGGATCACTTGTGGGATATGTGAGTCCAGTTTACAGGAGAGACTATTGAGATCTAAACCTAGAGAAATGCCTCCAAATAGCTATGGCAGCTGAATTGTCCTAGGAAAGGATCAAAATAATGACAGTCACTAGTACAGAACAAGTACATACACTCAGGCTAAAGGAACCCAGAAGGCAGGGCAGAGACTGATAATGCAGGCATCATGTTCCAGCATATGTACTGTGGAAAGCAGCATGAAATGCTGAAAGAAAGATGCCCAGCCTATGGGTAATGGTGCCAGAAATGTGGGGGAAAGAACCACCCTATGTCCCCAAACTGCATCTACAACACTGCATACAGTGACTGAGGACACAGAAGCTTCCAGCGAGGAGGAGGATGTCTGCAGTGTGATTTTAGTAGATCCAAAGACTCTCCATGTACACACGCTGCACAAGAAAGTTGTCAGTTGTTCTCCCTTCTCTCTCACGCCGATTGCAGTACAACAGCACAGTATCCTCAATGTGAGAGAAAAGGGGAAACAGTTACCATGGACCCCACCCAGTATTCTAACAGAATTTAAGGACATATTTTAAGGAGATGGACACTTAGAGGACAAGCTGCAGTTAGAAATAAAATCCCACATGGAGCCCCTGAGACTCCCAAAACATAGAATTCCATTAGTCCTGATGGAGCCATTGAAGAAGGAACTGTCAAGCCTGAAAAGAAGGGGCACATTACATCCATCAAAACTAGCTCAGTGTGGAACAATCGTCTAGTAGAGGTGAGAAAACCTTCAAGGAAACTGAGGATCTGTATTGATCAATAACCTCTTAATAGAACATTGAAAAGAAGTCACTACCCATTCTCAATGAGTGAGGATATACTACCCAATCTATCTAGGCCAAAAGTGTGCACTGCTTGTGATGTCAACAATGGGTTCTAGTATATTGAGATAGATGAGCAAGCCATCCCCCTGACAATCTTTGCCACACCTTTTTGGCAAGTACTGCTGGGTATGAATGCCAATGGGAATCAGCCCAACCCCAGAGGGCTTCCAGTATAAAAACTCAACCAAGCACTGAAGCATACCTGAGTTGAGCCAGGGAGTGTATCTACTGCACATGTATGAATGTCCAGTTGAGAATGTACACAGAACAGCGTGAGGTGTGCAAAGAATACAATGATCAACAACAGAAGGAGACTCTACAGCCTCATGAAATCCCAACCCGACCCTGGGAAAAGGTCAGAACAGACGTGTTCATTTGTAATGACAGGAACTACATGATCACACCTGGTGACTGCTCCAGTTTCTGGGAGGTGGACTATCTGGAGGACACTTAAGAAAAAACTATTATCTGGAAACGGAAGGTGCATTTCGCAAGTTAGGGAATTTTTGATATGCTATTTTCAGACAGTGGGCCACAGTATACTGCAGCAGAATTCAAACAGTTCAGTGCCAAATGGGAATTTGAACACAAGACATCTTCCCCTGGGTATCCACTGTGTCTCTGGCAGACCAAGCACTAGCTCATGCCAAGGTCCCCATATCTTAACTGAACACTGACAGACACTGAAATCTGTCTGGCTCACTTGTGGGTTAGCATTGGTAGCATAGGTATTAGAATTATAAGAAAGTGTTTGGTGTGTGGACTCTACTGAATGCTAGTGAGTCATTGTATGCCTGAATCTTTCTTGTAATATCGGTATTCCATATTGTAATGTGATATTTGTGTGGATGTAGTGTGAGCTGTGACTGTAAGAATCACCATACAGGAGAGGGCAGTGAAGAGCTGCTCCTCTATAGAAATTGTTACAACCCCCCCGCAAAAGAGAAGACCTATTGATACAGGCTATGGTTGGAACTTACAACTGCAAACTCCTTACATCTGGATTGAGGAATTGTCAACAAAAGGATGAAAGACACTTATTGTTGTTTTGCTTTCCTTACAATGAAGATGAGTCATGCGAATGGAGTCCTCCCACCAGCTGAGTTTGCAGCAGAGAGCACATGGCAGGAGAAGGCTAAAACCCCAAACAAAAGAAACTAAGGATCTCTATATTGCCAGGACCTTGGAGGGGCAAGGCATTTCCTTTGCATAAGCAAGAGATCCCCCAGCTGCTTAGCCTGGGTTAAAAAGGACAAATAGCGTTTACTGATTATAGAAGCCTCTATTATCTTTTAAAACTCAAGACTGTAACTCATTTGTGTGTATATGTTTGCTTTCATTAACCTTGTAAATAACTCTGTAGTTTCCTTTTCCTATTTAATAAATCTTCATATAGTTTATTATAGATTGGTCACAATTGTTGTTCTTGGTGGGAGATCTAAGGTGCAATTGACCTGTGGTAAGTGACTGGTCCTTTGGGACTAGGAGTAACCTGAATATTGCTGTGATTCTTGGTTTAAGGGCCATCTATCACAGAGATATGCTCACCTGGATGGTAAGACAGGCCAGAGCATCCAAGAGGACCATCTCTGACTCTGTTTAAGGTTATTAACGTGCCTGAGGAGTGGTGCGGGTGGTTGGTGAAATCTAAATTTAGAACTCACAGCCAATTTGGGGTTTGTGCCTGGGTTTTTTTAACAGTCTGCCCTGAGGTTGGTACTCACGCTGTTGCACCCCTGTTGGGAGTGTCAGACCCACAAAGCAATGCCAGAGTCAGCATTACAGACTGCCAAGAGACTGATGGCAAAAGCAAAACAGACAGGAAGATCTAGCAATGTTGGACCATCACAATACACCCACCCAGGGACTAGATAGTGCCCCAGCACAGGGACTGATGTGTTGGAGAACCAAGACTCTGCTTCCTATGTGGGGCAGTCTGCTGCAGCCCAGCGGAGGAATGATAGACAGGAAAGAGAAGCAGTTAAGAGAATGCCAAGCTAAGCTGGCAGCCCGTCACAACAAAGGAGCCACAGACCTGAAGTCACTGTGCTCAGGTGAGCAGGTCTGGATCCAACCATCAAACAGCCACACAAAGCAATGGTGAAAGGCAACAGTCCAAGCTGAATGTCACATGAGGTGGCTACAGACTCAGGACAGTGGCGGAGATGAAACTGAACACAACTGCTGAGGAGTGGCAGACAACCAGCACACCTAGACAGATGGGCCAAGGCCAGGACCAGGAAGGCCTAGAATGAGTCATCAGCTGGCCTGACATAGGAGAGTCAGAAACAACGTATACAAGCAATACAGAGGACAAAACAGGATGACCCCTAACATACTGAAGGCTGCAGCAGGTGGAAACAATTCCCCTCCAACAGCAATAACACAACTAGGAGATTGTTTAGAAGATCAGGATACATGAAAAACTACAGGGCAGACAACTGGCTGGCAGTAGAGGCCATATCCCTAGAGTGGACTATGTACTGGTAAACTCTGGCCCCAGTAACTAAGCAAATGCTTGTACAAAAGACAGAACAATAACAAAAATTCTTGTAAGGAAAGTGGAACAACCTGCATGGAACTTGGAGGGAGGAGCAGAGGTTGCAAGAGGGAAGAGTTTGGAAGAGGCACCAGGAAGTTGGTCTGTATGCAAATGAGTTGACTGTTAGATGCAGTTGCAGCACCTCTGTAAATAGTTCTCTTAATAAAGAATCAGTTTAGTTTTACATATATGGAGTCCTCTTATGTTACTACCCAACATAGGGTACATGAAACAATTATCATTAGGAAGCCAATTGTCCAGCATGGTCTTGTATGGGGAGAGATACATGGATTAGTTAAGGGAAGGAGTAGGGAGACAACCCAGTTGGCAAGAGAAGGTGAAACAGTTAAATCTGGGGGGTGGGAGGAGTGGTGCTTGACCCACTAGGAATCTGCTTTTACCTACGTGGTCTGTCCCACCTGTTGTGTTACTTTCTCTCTTGCTCCTCCCCCCAGTTATTGTCTCTCACTGCTAGGTACGTATGTCGTAAGTAAATATACACAAATACGTAAGGCCTACCTTCCTACAGAATGCTGCTCTCACTAGTTTCTGGCAGCTTCTAAAATATAGAACATTGTGAGCACCACTAGAGGGCTCACTGACTAGTTAAAGGGATACTCTATCCTATTCTTACACTACATTGCCTCTTCCCTTGTTTTCTCTGTTCTTCTTTCCCTCTTCCCAGTGATCTGCTGCCAATATTTTAAATAACCAGTTCACTCAAAATTCCCCCTTCTGTATAGCAGGAGTGCCCGTGGGCCAGGGACTAGGGGATCTACGCACTTTAAACAGAAATGTTTTCTCAGACCCTGGTTTGCCAAGTGGCTTTGCCTTCTTCCTTGGTCAAACTTTCTTTAAACTGTGTTTGCTGGAGATGATTATATTATGTTCCTGAAAGACAGAGCATATACACATAGGATAGTACTGTGTCCAGCTAGTGCGATTTGAAGAAGGTGCTAGGCCCTGGGATGAAGAACTTCTGGGAAATCAAGGTGGAGGCAAGGGTCCTTCCTGACACATATTTAAAAACACCTGCAATTTAGTGAAATCTGGTCCCTTCCAAAACCAAAAATGTGATGGGCAAATGTATTTCTATGAGCTCTAAGGACAAATAATCTCTGGCAATGATGTTTTGCATCCAGACTGAAGGTAACTGCATCAGAAGGAGGGAAATCATACTAGCATCCTATTCAATTTGTTGCAGTTTAATAAGTGGTTTCCAGGAGTCCTTGAGAGCCCACTCCAGTACATCACTAGCCTGAGCCCAGAAAACTGGACTCAAACTTAACTGTAGACAGGACCAATTAATTTCCTTAATAGCAACCCTGCCATAGTCAGTGCCAATATTTTCTCTAGTCCACACCTATGATCTGGTCCCAGTTCTACTCTAGACCAGGCCACAAGTGAGCTGTAATCCTAGCTCCTAGTCTTGCCCTCAATCCTCTGACTATCCTAGGACCATTAACTTCCAACAGGCAGTACTTTCTTATCTTCCTGATGACATTCCATAGTGCAAGGACGTTGTAGTTTCCATATCATGTCACACTGGCTCACTATCACCCATAATTGGAAACAATAATATGGGGACAAAAAATGTCTGGCGATAGACAGTTCTTAAAAGTGTGGAGTTATCTCTGAGGTTTGCACATAAAGTCATATAAATCCTCACTCAGCCGGTGTGCGTCGTTCCACTGAAATCAGTGGAACTACACCAGTTGAAGATCTGGCCTGGTGCCCAGATTTGGGGATCTATATGAGATGCTTCAAGGCTCACCTATTTTCCCAGGTTTTTTCTGGAATTAAGAGATAGACTTATGGATGGGCTGGGATGGGCTGAATGATAGGGTGGTGGTGGGAAGGAAATTTTTAGGAGGTCTATTTTTTCTAATGCCATTTTGATGTGTCTGGATTATCGCTTATGGATTATTGCTTTTAGCTTTTAGAATATGTCCACAAAATGATTGGTTGGGTCAATGGGGGGAAAAGGCTATGGAAGGCTAAATTCTTCCACCTTTAATCATGCTGGGTAGCACTTACTCATGCAAGTAATCATATTGTCTTCACTAAGTCCTCCTTTATGAGGAAGGTTCATCAACATGAGTAAAGGGCTGGAATCTGGCCTCAAATAAAAAAAAAACAGAATAAGGAATTTAAAACATTGACATTTGTTCTATAACCAACATCTCAGTCTGCAAAACTCAGAGCATCACCCAGGGTTCATGATGGTAGTGTGAGGCCTTCTGGTTTTTGTGTACTACTTCTTCATGGAGAAGCCACCCAAACTTGGCAGAAACGGTTCCCTGGCATCAGTGGTAGTGAGCCACTCTGTTGGCATTGGTTGCACGCTGATTTTGCAGTTAAGAGTGAACAAATCTACTTAGCTGTGGTTAATGCTTGTTCCTGATGGCCAGAAATCATATACACGAAAAAGTCTCTGCTGCCGGGGCTTTTGAGACACTGTGTGATATGTTTTCTGCGTACAGGCGAGCTGAGGATGTTGTTTAAGTTACTGGTCTTGAATGTGGGAGAAATTCGTTCAGCCACAACATAAATGCAGACTTCCAACAAGCTTAAGTTTTATAATAAAATAAAGCAAAATTTGCAGTGGAGGATGCAGTTTATTTTTGTAGGCACTGCATCTTTCAATGTCTAAGCACCTTCCTGTGTTTGGCCATTTTGTTCTTAGAGCTGCTGCAGCCTACGAGAGAGGATACACAGGCACTGTGCTCGCTTGTGGAGACTTTGGCTTTCTTGTCTCTTGTTGATGCAGTCAATAGATCAATTATATACATTTGTTTGTGAATTTTTGTTCTTATGATAGGTATTCCTGAATTAAAACAGTCTTAGCACAGATTCTAGTTAACTCAGTGCAGATGCTAGTCAAGTTTCCTACAAGCATTTCAGACACCACTTCCCAATTTGAACTTGGAATGTCTCTCACTATTCCAGTCTTAGTACCCCACTTAGTTCTGCCTCATACTTTCAGGGCTGACCTGCAGCTTCCCGTTATTCCAAGGTCTCTTTTGGGCAGAGACTGCCAGTCAGATGGCATTCTGTATTGGTTTTGTGATGCAGACAAACACGAGCCCAAGCCTGACAAATTTTTCCACTTGTGAATGAAATTGGATTGGAACAGAGGTCTCCAGAGGAGACAGGCTGTTTCACTAATTCTCTGCATCACCAGGTCCTAAGAGAAACTGCTTGGTCAGGTCCCATGTGTTCTTGCAGTAGAGTCTGCATTGCAAATAGTTTACATAAAACAGGTCTTTCCCCCTGTTCTGTTGTATGTTCTGTTAACAGCATCTCAGGCAGTGGTAAAAAGGTGCTAGTGAGCTCAGCCACCATACGAGGAGCTGGGAATGTAAAACTTTGTCCATTCACCTCAGGATTGGTAGGTCTAGCCCATTGCGGGAGTCGTGAGTGCTGAGTTTGGTCTGACACTATGGCCGTGCACAGTGATCCTGTCTCCAAACTGGTCCAAAATCTGGCAGCCACTTGCTCGTTATTAGAGTCCCAGGCCTGAACAAGTCTGAGGTGTGAACCTGTGAATTCCAGTCTGCCTGCAGGAGAGGGACAAGGTCATTGGCAGGACAGTAAGAAGGAGAAGGGATGTTTGTATTTAAAAGAAAAGAAAAAAGTATATAGTCTGCCCTGCTTAGAAAGTGGTTCCATTATGGCATTTGCAATTTGATTACTTCAGAACCAGGGCCAGAGCATTCATCTTGCTGAAGGTCCTTAAGGGACTGTAAAATGATTCTCAGTCCCCCCAGGGTCTGATATAATGAATTCTGACCTCCACTTCCAAAAGGTGGTGCTAGAACTGACTCTCAGTCAAAGGCAGGATTTTTTAAAGGGGCCTGTGCTGCAATGAAAGGGAATGGAGTGAAAAGGGCAATGCTAATGATGGTACAGATGGTAGCTATGCCTCTGTTCTCAATCCTCCATCTAATGTCTTCAGCCTTCAGGGTGGGAGTCCCTTTCTGATGACTTTCCTAAGGTTCATTGAATGCAGTGATCCACAGGAGCATCACCAGAAGTGTCCTCTATTGATGAGCTCCTAGCTATGTAGCTCAGGCAACTTTAGCTCTCCCTGCCCACTGTTGGTAGCTAATAGGGACTAGGACATGGTAGAAGGGAGTAGTCAGAGCAGGGACCCTGCAGCCGAAGTTGCGTGGGAAGCACTGCTTGCAGCTTTACTATGAAGGAAGCTTCACCCCGACGCAGGGCTTTGGAGCGGAGCCCGGAGCTGGAGCACAGACCAGTAGATTTTATGCCCGGAGCTGGAGCGGAGCTGGAGCAGAGCAATTCAAAAATTTGATTGCTCTAAATCCCTGCCCCGATGAACCTCCTCTGAAAGATGCTGTGGGGTCCTAGTTCCTGGATCATGCCCAAATTTCAGCTCAGATGCATAGTGTCTCCATACATTTCCCTGCACTTTCTGTTGGCCACTTCCCCCTTCCTTTTTTTTCTGTAAGCAGTATTGTGTAATGCTGTTGGTGAAGAATGGCTGCTGCACTTCCACTCCAGCTGGTATTATGTCTCAGAGAAAATTAGTTCTCAGTTTGAGTATAATTGCCTATTTCAACCCATTATAATCTCCCATCCTGGATCCAATGCTTTTATGTCCTTTAGCCACCAGGGTCACAGTGAGTTCCATTACTGGCAGTAATCTGCTCACCTGGAAGTTTTGACACCTACAATTAGAGGTTGGGAAGTTAGGTATTTTCCTCTATAAGTACTCAGAAGGGCTCAAACCAGTGGGAGATCTGCATATGATTTTAATTAGAAATACATGTTTTCCTTATTAAAATTTTGTGATGCCCTTCAAATACGTAAAAAAAAAAAAAAAAAGACATGAAAATTGGTATTAAAGCCAGACACCTATCTCTGGCTTGTGTAGCTAATCCCATAAGCTCTCTGTAAAAGGGAAATCCTATTAAAGTCAATGGGAGTTCTGCATTCAGAGTGCTTGCAGACTAAACTGCTATGTAAATAGCTTATAGTTAGGTGCAGGGAATATGAGATCAGAGGTAAGATAATTGGACTTTAGGTCATTAACAGATTGCAGTTCTGTTGGTTAGAAACATTATAGGTCTGATATTGACAACCGTACTCATGTAGATCAGTTCTTTACTTCATGAGCAGTAGCCCCATTGAAGCAAGGTGCTACTCAGTTTGATTATGGGAATCAGAATCTGACCCTGTGTTGGGTTCTTTACTCTTAAATAGTCATATTTCATAAGTCTGACCCTGAAACATAACTAGCCATGTGAAACTCAGATGACTTGAGTTCACAGGGGTTCACGCAAACCCTTCCCTCAGTTTTGGTTCATGGCGTTTTAACCCCCTTACCTCCCCCTGAGTTTTCCTTTACATTTTGAATTAAGGCAAACACTGCAAGTGAAAGTCAGCCAAAATGTCTGAGACTTGCCTAGTTTCAGGGTGAAATAAAACTAAGGGAAGCCTCTGAGTTTGTTATGGTTTCTACCCCAATCAATAAACTGAAATCAAAATTAAAATTGGCTCAGGTTCACTTGAAACA
Organism: Terrapene triunguis; assembly: GCF_002925995.2. Lineage (NCBI taxonomy): Eukaryota > Metazoa > Chordata > Testudines > Emydidae > Terrapene > Terrapene triunguis. Next base: position 43,371,050 of record NW_020664446.1, on the reverse strand, counting down.
CAGCCCGGGTTTGCTTGAAACATAGCTCAATTTTATCAGAAGGCAAAGCTTAAAAGCGGGCTGGGTTGTGTGTCAGAGAGGTGTGTCTAGCACATGGAAACCGCATGAGTTACAGCCAAAGATGCACAGCAGTTTATCAACCCAGGATAATTGTGTAGTGCTAAACAGAGGAAAACAAACCCACCTGGATTCCAAGACAGTGCTGTGATGCAGAAAGCTTTAGCAGGTGCAGTCAAACCCACAAAGGTGACTTTGCATCACCACAAGGGGAACAGAAAATAATATTTTAAATGCCTTTTTTTTCTAACTTAATCAACCCAGAGCAAGTTGAAAACTGGACATCAGACTGAGCCAGTGTATCCTCTGCCCGGAAAGCTGGACACTTGACCATGCAGGTGTAACTCATGTGCTGGCAGAGGAAGAGCTGGGATGACTTGGAAACCCTTAAAAAGGCGTTGGATTCCTGAGCGGATACAGCTCCAACTGGATTTCACCTACATGAGAAAAAAGGTTGGAGCTGCCCATTTGACTGAACTATTCCGGCAGACACCCAGGATCATTTGAAAGACTGAGTATGCTTGTAGTACTTTATACAAGAAATAAAGCTTAGATAGGATCTTTATGCATTTTAAAAATAAGTGATAATGAATGTATTTTTCCCATGCTTATCCACATAGCAAGTACATTCCCTCTGTGAATATGTGCACAGTCATTCTACTTCTGTCCTATCAGGCCATGTTGCTGTAGATGTTAAGTGCTAGAAAGAATAAACATATATTTTGCTTAAATTTATAGGGGCAAATTTCACACTCAATGACACTAAAGTCAGTGGGGGTACCTCAGTGTAACAGAAAACAGAATTTGGCCCATTCGTCATAAGGAAGCGTAAATTAGGAAGGAAATAAGACTAACCTGACTGTCATTGAATAGCATGCTTCTAAAATATCTATAGAGGGATCACACAGAGATCCCTTTGCCTGGAGTACTTTATACAGGCAAAATAAGGGTTTTCTGACTGTGTAATAAATTCATTTTATCCTAGACGCAGCCTGTCATTTCTCATGTTCTGCTTGGTTTGGGATAAAGAAGAGTCAACAGTATCAAAAGTCACCACTATGCCAATTACCCGCAGAATATCTACATCACTGAGGCATCCTCAGACACAAACTATGGATGCTGAGGCAAGCAAGAGTAGTTGTGTCTCTTTCAAGGGCCAGTACAAATGCTTTGCCTGGCACATGTGTCTTGGAGCACAGCTGGCCCATTGGTTCCTCACACTCTCCTGCCTCCCATCACGTGTGATGTTTGGAGGAAATGCTATCTGGACGATGAAAAAAGCAAGCTGGAGGATTTTAGAATGGAGCATGTTTGTGGTGGGTGGAAACGCTGCAGACAGTCTTCAGGAAACTAGCCCTTTCCTCACATGTACAAATTCTTGCCTTCATTTTGAAAACTAAGCTTTCTGCTGTTGCAGTTTAGCAACTAGGCTTTGATATATGTTATCAACCAAAGGTATCTGACTATGACATTTTCAAGACAATGGCGAGTTAATGGAACTGGATAAGACTAGGTGGAAATCTGCAGCACCAAGAATATTGCAGAGCTGCCAAATCTGCGGCTCTTCCCAACAGGTTAGTGCTTTTTGGCCCTTTCTACTAGCCAACTGGAAAACCTAACCCTTCTACTGCTGAGCTCCAGGCTTCATGCAGAGGGTGGAGGAGGGGGATTTCATATGAAATCCAATAGTTTATGTGTGCTAATACTTAGCTGTTGGATTCAAATGTTTAAAAGTGATCTGTTTTCCTGACTTCTCTCATAATTTAGATTATTCAGATTCTCTATACTCCCACAAGAGATAACTCTAAGGCACATGTTTCTACTGGTGCATGCAATATATATGTAATATGTGCAAATTTACAATCCTTTGCTTATTTGTTAGAGGATGTGGCATGTGATCCAAAGATGGGCAGGGATGTGCTTCTAAAACTCAGCAATATCTTGATAATAATGATCCCACCACTTTGGGTCATGAAAACCATCCTATATTGGAAAGTGGAAACCATGACACACTGTGATGCAAAAGGCATTATTTAGCACCTTCCTAGGCTACACTGCTCAGTTCCAGGCCTGCAGGCTGTCAGAACTTTAGCATTAAATAGCACACTCAGCGTCCAATGGTCTTTTTGTGGCCACTATTGCACTAATGAAGCTCCTTCTAGTTCCAGTAGGACTATTTCATGGTCTGCTTTCTGCAGTAATTTTGGTTTTATTGCCGTGGGGAGAATGTTCCTGCAAGCCAATGAAATGTTCACAGGGGTGATAAAAGGTGTAAACTGAACTAACCTCATGTGGTCCCCAAGAAGCAGAAGTGGATGAAGGGACTTCTCCCTGTTTAACAGCTCCCTCCACTTTGTAATAAATTGAGCTTGAGGTGTTGCTGTACGAAAAACAATATTTTTAGGATGACTACAGTATGCCTGAGATTGCCCCTGTGGAGAGCTCCATGGACTGGTGTTTTCTCTTCATTACACCTCACTCCTCTTAGACTTGGTTTCCTGATGGCTACTTCATTTCCCTGTCCTCATGTTATTTTATTTTCCTGTAAACCCCCCACACCCACCCACCCACACACCAACTTTTTTCAATTTTTGGTTTTGTCCCAGCTTATTTTCCTTATTTTTCTCCCCTGCCTTTCTGCCATCTCCTTTGGTGCCTTCTTTTTATGAAACAGACCATAGCTGGGAGGCAATGCCAATGCATGGGGGGGGCACTAAAACGTCCCCCTTCTCTCATCACTGAGAGAAAGGTAACAATCCTATTGTGGTAATGATTTGCCAGCCAACAGAACAACCCCGAACCTCTTCTCTTTTTTGACTGTGGAAACCTATGTGGTCCTATCCACTCAGGCCTTGGACTCTATAAAATCACAAAGGGTATGGAGAAAGTGAATAAGGAACTGGTATTTACCCCTTCACATAACACAAGAACCAGGGTTCCCCCAATGAAATTAATAGGCAGCAGCTTAAAACTAACAAAAGGCAGTATTTCTTCACTCAACACACAATCAACCTGTGGAACTCATTGCCAGGGGATGTTGTGAAAGCCAAAAGTATAAATGGGTTCAAAAAGGAATTAGCTAAGTTCATGGAGGATAGTTCCATCAACGGCTGTTAACCAATTGGGTCAGGGACCCAACCCCATGCTCTGGGTATCCCTAAACCTCTGACTGCTAGAAGCTGGGGCTGGACAACAGGAGGTGGATCACTCAGTAAAGTGCCCTGTTCTGTTCATTCCCTCTGAAGCATCTGGCACCAGCCACTGTTGGAAGACAGGATACTGGGCTAGATGGACCATTGCTCTGATCCAGTATGGCTGTTCTTATGTTCTTGTATTCTTATGTTTACTTTCAGTCAGCTTGGTAGATCTGCCATAGAATCATAGGGTTGGAAGGGACCACAAGGGTCATCTAGTCTAACCCCCTTCCAAGATGCAGGATCTGTTATGTATAACCATCCAAGACAGGTGGCTATCCAGCCTCCTTTTGAAAACCTCCAGTGAGCTTCCACAACCTCCCAAGGCAGTCTGTTCCATTGTCCTACTGTTCTTACAGTTAGGAAGTTTTGCCACGAAGCTTGTGGCAGCACTGCGATTGCAGAGCGTCTTGCACTTAGGGTGACCAGATGTTCTGATATGATCGGGCCCATACCCCTTCCTACCTCCCCACCCCCCAAAAAAGTCCTGATTTTTCACACTTGCTATCTGGTCACCCAACTTGCACTTCAATCTCTATACTCTCAGCCCCCCCCTATGCAGTCCTTGCTGAATCCTTCTGGTCTCCATCCATTCCAACATGATTCTAAAATCTTTTTGCTCCCCAAGCCCTGATCTAAAGCTCACGGGGATCAATGGAAAGATTCTCATTGACTTCAGTGGGATTTGGAACAGGCAATAACCTGCACTGAAAATAGCATGAAAAGTGGCAAACCTTTTCCTGCTCAGCTATATGCACTCAAAGCCTTCAGGATTCGGATTTACTTCACTTTACTGAAGAAAAAATTGGAAAGGTAGGCTGTATCATATTTACCATGTGAGAGAAAGTCACTGACTTGTGGCATTTCTCCCCATTCCAGTTTGCCTCAGATTCAGATTTAGGATCTAATGGCTTATAGTCTTTCCACAAACATTCATGAAAAGGAGCCAAAGTAAGACAGTGTCCATAACAATTCTCTGGCTTGCTTGGAACATGTATGGTAACCAGAGACATGAAATCAAGCAGCCCAAGGTAGTATAGTATCCCAAGACTTGTGCACTGGCATAATGAGTTGTCTCTACTGCAATCAGAAGCTGTAAAGTTCAACCCAGGCAAGATTACACTGATGTGCAGATCCTATTTCACTGCAGTTCTTGACTGTGACACAGAGGCTCCTTAGCAAAGGATCCCCTGTTCTTTGCAAACATCTCTCAACTCAGCCTTGACAAACTCACTACACCAAATATATCTTACAGGATATTTATGCATAAAAGTAATGTGAAGTTATCTACAGAAAGCTTGTAATTTGTCAAGATTCAAAATCAATGTGAGGTTGTATGTATGGTAATATTTAAGGACTAATGCATTTATATTGAAAGTATGCTTCATGGACTGGGAATAAGAATTAGTCACCAGGGGATAATGCAGCCTTGGTGATGACCTATTTGGTTAGGTGGGAGTTGTTGCATCATTCAGTTTAGCTGGTGATGCAATGCAAGACTTAATTGTTTGGCCTTGTGCAATACTAAGACTTTTGATGGAAAACCATCAGAGGCAACTACAAACAATCGAAACCACATAAAGGTAAAAAAGTAACGTTACAACAAGAAAGTGTTTCTCTCCTGTATGAATAGGAACAAAACCTGTCTCAGTATAACATAGAGGAGGGAGAGGTCCTCTGGATCCATTTGCTGAGGAAACCCCTTGTGGAGCAGAGATGTTTTCATGAACGTTTGGATCCTAGTTCTTTTGAATCTAGTCAGCTCTGCAACAGACTGAATTTTGTTGGGGAAAGGGAAACCTATTTTATTAGATAGCAAAGGTAACTACTGATAAGTATAAAGACAGGTTTGCATTTTATGATTTTGTTTCATATTGTAACCATTTGTTTCCATCAATTTCTCTCATTTCTAGTTAAATCTTTATCCTCTCTTAAATAACCCTACTTTTGTTTGATTAGAAGTGCTCACAGGTGCTGTGTGGTTTATAGGAGTGGTGGTTTACAGCAAAACTGGTAAACTGGGGCACACTGCACCTTTGGGGGCACAGGATCTGGATTTGTGAGTAGCCAGTGCCAGGGGCTGGGTATCATGGGGGAATGATTCAAAGGGACTCGGGGACTGGGATGTACCTACTGTTAACTTGCAAGATGAAGACAGGGCTGGCATAGCCCAGAGGAGAGTGCTTGAGTGGCTGGAAGGCTGGTGGTGTTAGGGTGCCAGGCAAAGGCACGATTCCCTCACGCTGGAGGCAAAGAATAACAAGGTGACTCACAGTCCTGGGTGCCCTGAGAACCATCATATTGAGTGCAGATGTGATGGGTAGCAGTACAAAACCCTAATGCATTTAGCTCCCTATAGCAGTGATATAAAGGAATAAAATCCCCTTTGTTCAGATGATGAGACAGAAGCAGCATGAGTATCACTTTTTTATTTAGCCATATTAAGTGTTGACTGTCCCTCCTCTCTTGCTTGCAACCCACTCACTATTCCGTCTGGCACTTTTCCAGTTGGCGCTGCTCCTTACTACTATTTTCTCCTCTTTGAAGGTTTGCACTCCACCCTTACAGAGGCTCCTGTTTTTAGAGGCCGTAATATCTTCACAGAGCCTCATCCACGCTGAGTTGCTAACATTAGACAAGGGGGAGGTAACTCAGTCCTCTTAAGGGATGATTTCTTGTTCCCAGCTACTGTAGGATATCACAGTAAGTAGTTAACATCACTGGTAAGATGCATACAGAAGAAAATATGGTACTAATTGTGACATTGGCAGACCAGGTGCCAGCTCATGCCAAGGCCACAGGGCCTCACTAAACACTGACAAATGCATAGCTGGAAACCAGTCTGGCTCACCTGTGTGCTAGTATTGTTAAAATAGATATTAGCGTTATAAGAATATGTTTCGTATTTAGACTTCGTGGAATGCTTGCAGCATGCTGCATGTATTAATCCTCCTTACAATATTTATATCTCATGTTATAAGGTAATGTTTAAATGTTTGCTCTGTAACTATAAAAAATTATAAAACCCCCAAAGTCAGGAGAGAAGCATTACTCAGTATGAAATACTAGTTACTCGGTTGGTGAAATCTAAGTATAGAACTCACAACCAGTTTGAGGTTTGTGCCCTGCTTTTTGAAAGTCTGCCCTGAGGTTGACACTCATGGTTGTGAGCCACTCCAGCAATGTTTTCCCCAGGAATCGAAATTAGAGGGGGTGTTTGAATTTACAGGGTGTGTGTGTGTTGGAAAATGACTAAATTGGAAACACAGCATGTAACTAGTTGACCACTGGGGGGAGGGATGGGGGAGTTTGGGGGGTGGGGGTATAGGGAAATCTCTAGACAGCTTGATACTAATAACATTAGATCTCTGATTTCAGTCAGTCAATAGCAGGAAATATGGAATTAAAGGCTGCCACACTGTCTTTAATTCACCTTGTCAAATACAAATAATTCAGGCATAACGTGAGAGTTAAGGATGAGCACTGAAACTGGCATAGTATGGAATTTCCTGGCTTTTATGGTGAGGATGGAAGAAAGAAGTTATGTCGTGAACTTTATCATCAAAAACCAGCCTAGTCTCTAGGGTCAATACAGACCCAAGCATATTTTAGTCAGTTTTAACATTTGTATTATGCAGCCAATACACTGGAATGGTTCTGCCATTAGATACATGTTTATTCATTCATTCATTCATTCATTCAAGCAGTTTTTAAAAGTGAGCTACATATCTATATGACTCAAACAGGACTCATCTGATCTGTTAAGCAGGTCCACTTTGGGTAGACAGATACTTCAATATGTGGAAGTTCCAGGAATTTGCAAAACAGGTTGGCTAATCTTTAATCCTTTATACAAAAAACATCAAAAGCAAGATGATTTCCAGCAGTGAAAATCCATTTAGCATCCTGGTACATCTCAGTTTCTAGGTGAAGCTGCCTCTGGAATCACTTCAGTGGGTGAAATCCTGGCCCCATTCAAGTCTATAGGAGTTTTGCAATTGACTTCCATGGGACTGGGATTTTACTGTTTCATACTAGCCATCTGGTTACCATCCTCACTGGACTACATATCAACAACTCTGGTTGCTTAGATTCCAACTGAACAGGTTCAGTTCAGGAAAATAATCATTGAGATGCTTTAATGTTTCAGGATTAGGAATATTTTATGCGGGGGCTGACAGACTAAACTGAAAATTAACATTACATATGAAGTATCTCGAGCCAGGTTCTGTGGGTAGCACTTAACATGCTGTTGGGGATCCCCAGAGCTGCGAGTCACGGTTACCTCTCTGCCTCAGTGAGAGTGAGCTTTGGAGTCATCATGGATAGTTCTCCGAAAACACCCACTCAATGTGCAGTGGCAGTCAAAAAAGGCAGTCAAAAAATACAGGGGTGCCTAGGGTCACAAGCATTGATGTCAATGGGATTATTCATAGAATCGGGTCCTATTCAACACAGACAAGTAATTTCAGCAGGACAAATGGTTACAATTTCAATGAACATTTGTGGGAAATATTGTGCGGTCTTTGTCCAACCCTAGTGAGGAGACTAATGAATGTCTCAGAAACAAGGGTGTCAGGGACTGAGCCAGAGAGGTGCTGAGCAGCTACAACGCCCATTGACATTGTAGTGTCTGTACACAGGTTTACAAAGGTCACCTCATTCACCTTCAACGTGACCTGCTAACATGGGAGATTTCTACTCTATTTTTGGCTTGATTCATATTTACATTAAGGGCTTTGGTCGCCTGAGAGATGGAACAGTCAATCTCCAAGGTCTGTGTGGGCTTGTTGACATGTGTACAGGGCTGGGAATACTGTTTCCATTTATTCTTTTGCATAGAGACTGTCCGGTTTGGCCAATGTACATGGCAGAGGGGCATTCCTGGCACATGATGGCATATATCACATTGGTAGATGTACAGGTGAACGATGGTGTGGCTGATGTGGTTAGGTCCTATGATGGTGTCTCTTGAATAGATATGATAGCATAAATGGACACAAATCAGACATCAAGAATTGTAACATTCAAAAACCAATAGGAGAGCACTTCAATCTCCCTGGACACTCAATAACAGATTTAAAAGTGGCAATTCTTCAACAAAAAAACTTCAAAAACAGACTTCAACAAGAAACTGCAGAACTGGAATTAATTTGCTAACTTGACACTGTCAAATTAGGCCTGAATAAAGACTGGGAGTGGCTGGGTCACTACAAAAAGGAATTTTCCCTCCGTTGATATTCACCCCTTCTTGTCAACTGTTGGGAATGGGCCACATCCACCCTGATTGAATTGGCCTTGTTAGCACTGGCCCCCACCCCTTGGTAAGGCAACTCCCATCTTTTTATGTGCTGTATAATTATACTTGCCTACTGTATTTTTCACTCTGTGCATCTGATGAAGTGGGTTATAACCCACGAAAGCTTATGCCCAAATAAATTTGTTAGTCTCTAAGGTGCCACAAGGACTCCTCACTTTTTTTTAAGCGATACAGTGACCACCAACATCACTTTTCCTGTTGTGTGTGTGTGTGTGTATATTTGCCATTATGATGAAAATGTGGCAAAGTAATGGGCTGGAAATTTCAAGTACAGGCTTTCTTTAGAGACATCGAGCACGTCTAGGTTTTGGCAGGGTTAGACATATGAAAGTAGATTTCCCCATAATTTCTTTTTACCAAAATCATGAAGGGTAGATGTACATTTTTTATAAAAATTATTGGACTTTTTGGACATGAAGAAAAGGTTTGGTTCAGCCTGAGTTTGGGGCATCAGTTCTTGTTCTTATTTTAGTTTGCAAATTCCATAAAAATAGCCCTTTTGGGACTCAGCGTTCCTGATCATCCCTGCAAACTTCAGCCTGAGAGTTGGAGAAATCATCCAGCAACAGGGACAGACAACAATTGATCAAAATCTGTAGACTTCCTGGCACTCAAAGCAGCCCCACAAAGATTAGCTCACCACATGCTGAGAAATCAGTGCAAGTGAGGATGGATGATAGAACAGCAGCTGTGCATATCAAAAAGCCAGGAAGGATGAAGACTATCTTCACTCTACCAGAAAGCAACCAATATCTTCCTCTGCGTGAGCCAAAGAGGATCCAACATCCATTATATGTAATTCCTATCCCAAGAGAGACTGACTCCCCAGGCAGACTGGCCCCATAGTGTGAAACACTTTTCAAAGGAGTTGGGATTATATCAGGAAGGCTTGAAGTTTGTAACTGAGGAAAGGGAGCACCAGATGCAGATTGACTGCTCTCAGATGACATTTACAAACTTCCCACATTCTGATCCAGGACAAACTCGCCGACAGCATGGAATGTGGATGGACTCTCCTTCCCTTGGAATCCACAGTCTTTTCCTTCCCCAACTAATTTAATGCTACCAAAAAAAAAAAAAAAAAAAAAAGGATCAACGGACCATGGAGCGGATTTTGCTCTCAGTTACATCAGTATAAATCAGGAATTACTCCACTGAGTCAATGGCATTATCCACCCACAGGTATAAAATCTGTGTGAGATCAGAATCAGGGCCCATGACCATAAATCTCTGAAAGGATGATCGCACTGGAACCGGTGTTCACAAGTACTGTTAAATATGGCCACACAAACCAACTCCAAACCAAGACAAAATCCTTGACCAAAATTCACAGGCAAATCAGCATTAATGACTTGGAAATGGAAGGACGAGATCGTCCAAAGGGTACTTTACCAAACAGTTGAAGTTGTTTCAAGAAAAGAATTTCCCCATTACTCTACTCACAATGCATATTTTGTACACAACCATGTTACTGCCCAAAAATAATAGTAAATGTAGTACAGAGTAGCATCAGAGTTAAAACCAGTTCTTACAGGTTAATTCATAACAATTAGAGCTGGGCAGAAATTACGAACTGTTTTCTGCAAAACAGGGCAGGATATAATGGTCTATATCTATTTTGAATCCAAACCTGAAAGTCATATAGTGCATGTAACCCATGACTGAGTGTCAGCAACAGCTATTAACCATGACATGATTACATATTCCATCATATTTTCAAGTGGAAGATAGGAGGTGGCATTCAGTGTCAGACGTGAGCAATAAGTCTTTGTATTGACCTGACAGAGAAGGCAAAATTTAAGGGCAAATGAAAGGCAGAATTTACTGGCTAATCACATGATTATTCTCAGTCATTTAGTAGCCAGAAAAGACTCTCAAGGAAACTACTGTAAAATATATAGGTCCAAATGTTCAGAATGATCACTCCATTGCTGGATGCCCAACTCAAGATATCACTTTCAGAGGTTCTGAGTCCTGTAGTTTCCATTGCTTTCACTGCACGAGTAAAGACTCGGCACCTTTGAAAATTAGACTCACGGTGACTCAGGTCGGGCACCTATATATTGAAGCACCCAAACTCAGAGGCCATTCTGATAATTTTGCACATAGAGACAAATTCTTTCCTTAGATACGCACACAAACTAGCCACAAATTTCAATGGCTCCTGCATGCATGTATCTGAGAGTGGCATCTGACCAGAGGTTATATGGTTACTGTCCAAAGAAGGCAACGAAAAATTGTAAGTGGTATTTTATGCAGAAAAAGTAAAGCTTTGAAAAGTCTTCCACTAACTAAATGCTTCATGGTTCTTTAAACAGCAAGATGGTTTTTGATGGACAGAAAATACCATGTTGGTGTTTTCTCCTGAATTCATCCAGTTCCCTACAGACAATCATACTTTCTGCAGAAACTGTTGATTAAACAGTCTGTCTAACACAGAAAGTCACATAATATGTCATTAAAATTATTTGTAATGCACTACAGGAGACACACCAGTGCTGTCAGAATCCATGGAGCTGGTTAACTTCACTTTGATTTACAGATAAATAGATGAAGTCTGTGACTTCCACTTGCTGACTGCATGCAAGCAAACTCCTGATTACATGCTGAACTCTGACTCTTTGGAATTAATTGGGACCACCTGGAAGTGTGACAGTAGCTCTGGTGTTACCGATCTCATCAGGGTGTTGTCCTCAATAACACCATCTGCATTGAAAAGTTAAGTCTTGCTGCTGTCTCCACAGAAATAATAACCTAAATGAACCTGAAAGGTAGACAGACATACTGTAACGCTGGATGAAAGATTTCACCCATCAAACGATAATGGAGAATTGAGGGTGGGAGTTGCTGATTTAGTGGAAACGATATAGCTGTGATGCCTATCTTTTTTCAGCAGGGCAGTGTCTTGATTCATGAGTTTTTAGCACAAATAAAAACCTAAAAATTCAAAATATAGCAACTGCAAAATACATAAAATGACGGTGAATTTGTGAACTTCAGCAAAATCAGGTAAAAAGTTACAGTGCAGCTACCTCTGGATGGATTGGTCAGGCTTGCCACAGTCTGAGTCTGCTCTCACTACAGTTTTACCCTTGTGTAACTCCACTGGCTTCAGTGAATTTTTTTTACACCAGTTTCAGAGGGGTAGCCGTGTTAGTCTGTATCAGCAAAAAACAACGAGGAATCCTTGTGGCACCTTAGAGACTAACAAATCATGCCCAGATAAATTTGTTTGTCCTCTCACACTGGTGTAAAAACAAAGAGGAATCCTTGTGGCACCTTAGAGACTAACAAATTATGCCCAAATAAATTTGTTAGTCTCTAAGGTGCCATAAGGATTCCTCGTTGTTTTTACACCAGTGTGAGAGGACAATCAGACTTTACATTGCTAATTATTCTGTTTATAAGGTATCCTTCTCATTGTCTTCATCTCTGAGAGATGGAGTACATTTAAAATGAGCTCAAACTACACTTTGTACTCATCTGCTTTTTCAAGTCTTTTATAGGTTTATGAAGGAAGTTCAAACAACCCAGCAAGCCCCTTTCCCAATATCTCACTAAAGAGTCTGTCACAAGTCAGAAGTTAATTTGTTCTACAATCCAAGCAACTTTTAATGGGGACTTTTTGTTGACACATGGGGACTCAATCCTACAAACATTTATTGATGTGAGTCATTTAGATCACATCCATTGTCCCACTGAATTTGATGAAAACAAATTAAGGAAATGACAAAGTTCTTCCTTTTGCTGCTTTAGCAAAAATGTGTCAAGCCATTTAAACCAGTCTATGGCTCATGTTTATCGAAGGTAATGTACAGCCATTATATGGCACAAAAGTTTGAATCTTTTCTGTTAAGAAACTTTGAGATCAACAGTAAGACCAGACTTTGGGAGCCAAAGAGAGGGAAGTCCATGTCCAAGGGAACATCTGCCCAATATTACTTATCTGGGAACAGAATGGAACCCTCTTTCTAAAAGAAAAAACACAAACAAAATACAAGCAAAATATTAGGGGCATAACTAACACATGGGGTGGAATATACTTTGTAGACCAGACCTCCTTCGCTGCCTTACCTCCAACTCAATCCAATGGAAAAGATGCATCCTTCAAAGGACATTTCTCAACATGTGGCAGGTATGTCCATATTTTGTTTTGTTTTGGTTTTTCATTTGTGGGAGTTCTGTTTGATTGCTTTAAAAGAAAGGTCCATTCTATTAAATGGTTTAAAATGCTTTTGTCAAAGCAGCTAAGGATAGGGAATCATGGGGCAATATCAATTCCTTTTTCAGTTCTACCCAGAGTTCTCCTTATTTGCTCGATTTATCAAGTACTGAGAATTGTTCTGGTGACAGTCTGGTGATGGCCTAAATCTCTGTGATCTTTGAAGCTCCTGTCTGGCACAGATGTTTCTGTTATTTCATCTACTTTTTGTCTGTTTGTAAAAGGCTCAGCTCAAGGTTAACACATGTAGAAGTCCTGGGACTTTAATAGCAGTTAACTACCTGAAATTCCCATTGGAACTGGCAGATGCTTTAAAAAATGCTATTATTCCTCTGAGTTAACAAAGATCCCATGACACAGCATGAACCTCCCCAAATGTAAATAGACACTGTTTTTTTGATACAATGTGGATATGGGAGAGAGATAAGGGTGATGGGAAGAGCAATGCTCAATGGCCTGGAGGATATGCCATGGAAAACAGCTTTGCACTGAGCAATTTTTTTTAATAGGTCCCAACAAGGACATGAAAAAAAATGAGCAGCTCTGTTGCAGGGGTTATTATACTGAAGAGAAAACCTGACGTTCTGTAAAAGGCACACAATGGAAAGGAGAGGAAGATAGTGTGTGTGTGTGTGTGTGTGTGTGTGTGTGTGTGTGTGTGTGTGTGTGCAGAATATTGGGGAGAAATGCAATTCTAGGATTTTGTGTTTGTTTTTATTTTAAATTCATTCCAGAACCCATGTCTAAATACTCCCTGAACTTTGGGGTCCAGCTCTCAATTTTATGACTCAGGCCTACCTCCAATCTTGAATTTTCTCTCTAACTCCAGGGCTCCTTTTTCCTTCTCTTTGTTTTGTGTATGTGTGTGTTTGTAATCCTGGTTTCCATTACACCAGCTTTCTTAGTAAGTGTCGGTGATCTGGAGTGATACAATACTGAGCAGCAGTTTTAACCCAGTTATCCTACTTTCACATGCAGGGATGTCTAGCTGAGATCAGCCACAGACCTCATTAACACAGTAATTGCTCCCTGTTTGGATACTTGCTTGGTCTCTTGCTGATATTTGGTCTGTTAATTCCAGGGAGATTTTGCTTGTATGATTTCAGTCAAGAAAATTTGAGAGTCAAGAAAAGAAAGGTTTTCACCAGCTCGAAAAGTGAAGTGAACTGAAGTGAAGTGAAGATTCCAGTTCTGCAGAGAGACTGAGACAGAAAATATTAATGAAACAATAAAGATACATCCTTTCATAGAATCGTAAAACTGGAAGGGACCTAGAGAGGTCATCTAGTCCAGTTCCCTGCACTCAAGTCAGGACTAAGTATTATCTATGTCATCCCTGGCAGGTGTATTTCCAACCTGCTCTTTAAAATCCCCAATGATGGAGGTTCTACAACCTCCCTAGGCAATTTATTCCAGTGCTTAACCACTCTGACAGGAAGTTTTTCCTAATGTCCAACCTAAACCACCCTTGCTGCAATTTAAGTCCATTGCTTCTTGGCCTATCCTCAGAGGTTAAGAAGAACAATTTTTCTCCCTCTTCCTTGTAACAACATTTTACATACTTGAAAACTGTTATCATGTCTCCTCTCAGTCTTCTCTTCTCCAGACTAAACAAACCCAATTTTTTCAATCTTCACTCATAGGTCATGTTTTCCTGACCTTTAATCATTTTGGTTGATCTTCTCTGGACTTTCTCCAATTTGTCCGCATCTTTCCTAAAGATGTCAAAAGATCTACTGTCAAATATCAGTTCAGTCTCACTCTGGGGAGGGTGAAGTGTCAGAAGAAGGATTTTCAAAAATAGTAAATGTGTGTTAAAAAATTAACATGCAGATGGAAAGATTCTGATCTCTCATTGCCCTTCAGCTTATGTAGCCATTCACATCAGCACAATGGGAGTGTGAACTGCTGCTAAATCAGAACGGTGTAAACGTCTCCACAAGATGTAGGCCCATAGAGACTGAGACCCAGTGACTTTCAGCTCATTACACAAAAGAGTTGTACTTTCGGTATGCCATGTTCTGACTATTCAGCACAGGTGAAGGCTGCTCACCCACACTAAAAGAAAAGACAAAAACCAAAGATTGAGAATTACTTTTTTGGGTATATATTTGTAATATGAATTGAAAGCTGGCTAGGATTCGGCGTGCAGATATTTGGTAAAATTAAATGTAACCAAATTCCCAGTGAACGAGTGAAAAGCAAGAGTGTAAGCCCCATGCTGGTCTGTAACGTGTTGTGTATGGTCAGTGTGCTGACAGACTTTACAAACACACAGCACACAGCACATCTATAAGTGGCTTGTTTACACAAGGCAACTTGTGCCCTTCTATAGCTGTAGCAGTTAGTGTCCAGTTCAAAAATCAGACAGTGACACTGGGCCAAAGAGTCTTTAATGGTCATATTTATGGTGACCCCTACAGATTAGTCATCTTTTGGGTTTGGAAATTAACCAGTAATGGGCCTTAAACTGCTATTTCATTCACCTTCAGCTCCTCTCCAGGGTCCTATTTCTTCTCCTCTGTCCCATTTTACCTGTAAAGCAGAAGAATACACCCACTACTGAACCTCTGCACGCAGGGAGCCAATAAAGGGCTAATTTTCAAAGCAGTAAAGGTGAACTAAAAACGTTTGTAAACTAAAAACAGTGAAAACCTCGCAACGAAGTAGCAGAAAATGTGTGTGGACTTCATTAAAGCAGAGTGTTTGAAAAATCACTTCCTTCTTGACAGACCTGCCAAGACCTGAGATCAGGATGCTGTGTTTCCCTACAACAGCCAATGTCATCACTGATAAGCACAGCTACAGCATTGGGTAAGTGTTTACCGAATTGGGGCCTGGGGATTGAAAGTGACTGTTTATTTTTTCATAGTTATAGCAGGTATCTTTGAGGCATTTCTTTCTCAGTCTTTGCTCCAGCAGTTTAGTTAAGGTTGCTCCACTCCTGCTCTTTTATGAGCCCCTTCTGATTTCTGATACATATGTGTGCTTCGCTGTGAACCTTGCAGACTGAGCGTGAGTAGTGGCGTGCAAGCAACACTGGTCTGCTCACTCCATAACGGAGATCCAAAAGAATGTGGCTCTTGGATTAGCTCGGCCAGTTTGATTTTACAAGAGAGCACCTGAAGCACAGCTGGAAATGATAGTTTTTATTAATATTTCTTTATTAACAACACTGTATGCAATGTGAACTCAAGTGATCGACACCCTCTTTACTGAGTGTATTGTTTCTCCCTCTCCCCACCCCCCCAATAAAAAAACAGCCTCAGCAAAATGTTGGGCCTTATATTCACAAGGAAGTTGAACCAATTTAGTTAAAATGATGCAAACACCTGCGTGGACTCTCTTTTTTCAGTTTAAGAGTGGGTCCAGTCAGTGGCTTAGAGTGATTCCCAATAGACTTAAGCTAAAGTGAAATACACCTGGGTTAAAGTGAAATAAGAGTGTCCAGACATGCTTTTGCACCAGTTTAACTAAACTGGCTTAAAATCACACCTTCAGTTAAACCTGTGCAATTGTTTTATGTAGAACAGCCCTGAGGCCTGGGTCCTCTAATGCAGGAGTTCCCAAAGTTTTTCTTTCTGAGCTCCCTCCCCAACCCCCCCCTCCTCCCCCGCAACATGCTATAAAAACTCCACAGTCCAGCTGTGCCACAACTGTTTTTCAGCATACAAAAGCCAGGGCTGGTGTTAGGGGGTATCAAGGAGGGCAATTGCACGGGGCCGCACACCATAGGGGGCAACATGAAGCTACGTTTCTCAGGCTTTGGCTTCAGCCCCAGGTGGGGGGCTCAGGGCCCTGGGCTCCAGTCCCACATGGCAGGACTTTGGCTTTCTGCCTTGGGCCCTAGCGAGTCTAATGCCAGCCATGCTTGGCAGACCCCCTGAAATGTAACTGAGCAGTACTGGTACTATATTCACTGTCCAGTGACTGCTGTCCTTTACTGAGCCACACCTCAACTTTGCCACCTTGTCAAGGGGAACCAAGGAATGGTTTTATATTTTGAGAAGCTGTCCCAATCCCCAGGGCTTGGTGCAGAGATGGGATTGTCTTAGGGAGCTTTGTTCACCCCTTAAACTCCCAGGCGCCAATAGAACAGTCAGGAACCAGTATCCATCACTACAGATTTCCCCTCATTCCTGGCCAGCCCAGCCCAGCATAGACCAGGTCCAGCAGTCTGAACTCACCTGATGGTTTTTGTTTTGTTTTTTAAACCACAATTATCCACACTATCTGGGTCACACACCAAAGGCCTTGCTATCTGAGTCCCCATGATGTTTATTCCCAAGCATCATCTAAAATGAAAAATAGAACAATGCCACCTTTTCTGATTCATTCCTTGTCCAAGAGGGGTGGGAGCAGAGAATACGCTCCCCATTTTGTTCCCTGTCCCCAACAACCTACATTTGTCTCTGCCCTCAATTGAACACAGATGCCAGGAAATATTTCTGCTGTAAGACTGAAGTGAAAACACATGGAGGAAAAAAATCCTACATTTGCTATTTAATTATTGTCATCTATAGAAACTTGGATAGTGCTGGGGAGATCTTTGAATCAAGCACACAGTCGTGTGTGCATGTGTATGTGCACACACGTGTGCATGTGCTCTTGCACAGTAACTTACAACATGCAATAGCTCACCCTGTATTTTTGGCTGTAATGCTACACTATTTTTTTAAAAAGATTAGATGTTTCCTTTTATTGTTAATTCAGAGAAACATGATCCCAGCCAGATTAGTGTTACCAAGACTAAAACTGGGGGTGATGTTATAACACATTCTCACTTTGTCTGTCTTGTCTATTTAGGATGGGATTTTCAAATGCACCTGAGTTAGGAGCACAAGTCTCACTGAACATTAATGCGACTGGTGTCCCTAACTCAATCAGGTGCTTTTAAAAATCCCACCTTTGTCAGCTCTTTGAGGCTGTGACTGTCTCTAACCATGTATATGTACAGGGCCTAGCACAATAGGAACTCAATCTTGACTGGGGCCATTTGACCCTATTGTAATAAATAAATGAATGAATTAATTGATTGATTAATTAATTAAAGAACTAGGGGCCACCAAATGAAATTAATGGGCAGGAGGTTTAAAACAAATAAAAGGAAGTTCTTCTTCACACAGTGCACAGTCAACTTGTGGAACTCCTTGCCTGAGGAGGTTGTGAAGGCTAGGATTATAACAGCATTTAAAAGAGAACTGGATAAATTCATGGAGGTTAAGTCCATTAATGGATATTAGCCAGTATGGGTAAGGAAGGGTGTCCCTAGCCTCTGTTTGTCAGAGGGTGGAGATGGATGGCAGGAGAGAGATTTCTTATGTTCTTATGTTAATCACTTCATCCTTTAAAAAAACAAAAAAAAAAACAAAAAAAAACTTGCTTTCCTTTTTCCCAGCTGGCTTCATTGAGAATTCCTGGGTGAATAGAATAGAGAGCTAACCCTCACCCGCAACAAATCATTTCAAATCACTTCATTTGACTTGTATTGGAACTTGGGGAAACTAGGCAATGTTTGAAGAATTGCAAACCCATTTGAAAGTCTAGAATGTGTAGAACCTTTTGAAAAATTATTTCTCTTTTTCTCTCTCTGGGTCATAACAGTAACTTAAGGATTCCATCTGCTAAGACCCACTACATTTTAAGTATAGTCTCAACAGTTCTGTCCTGGTGCTACTAACTGTTATACACAGAACCCTGTTACAGGGCTCCCAGGATTTCATGGCGATACTTTCTGACAGAAACATACACGTTCTACTTCCAGTCAAATACTTCTTGACTTTCAGAGCTAGCCAGGTACAGCGTGTATGCAACTTTCCCTTCTGCTCCTTTTTAAGCATCTGCAAGTTGCTTTACAAGAGTCCCGATTCTGCAACCCCTAATCACAGTGCTACTAAGTGGGAGTAAGGATTGCAGAATTGGGCCAAAATTCTTCCAGCTACCTAAGGGTAGAAAGAGGCCTTGAGCATTTGCAGCTATTGTGTTTCTTGTTTGACTTGGAAAACTTCCACTGATTTTTCTGTGAGGACTTTCACTCATTCACACATTTTTGCCAGATTTGTTTGTTATGTTCTGGCCAGACCTCCTGAACAGGGTCTATCAATAACTAGCAGAGACAGGCATTAAAATGAATGATGTCTGAACTTTGTTGAGGAACATGCAGATAGAGTACAAGCAGCCTTCTGCATGCTCAGACAGCCCCTTCCCGGAGACTCTGATGGGACTTGGAGAACCACAAGGAAGTCACCAATCCCTTCTGGGATCACAGGTCACTGCCTACCTCCAGCAATCAACTAAGAATAAGTACACCATCCTATCACCTTCCAGGGGTGAGACACACCATGTTACATATGCAAGGGCACAGGAATGGCCCTAGCCGTTTTGCCAGCCACTGAGTCTGCAAAACCTCTCAAGAATAGGCTCCTGAATGAGATTTCTAGCATGTCCACTTGGGTGATTCCCATTACTGATAACAGGAGTTATGCACATGGCCCTCACTGCTCTGTGGCAAGTCCTGCTCTTGGCTCTGTGGGACTCAGAGCTGGAACTTAGGGGGATTCACTTTAGATAAAGATGTTACAGAAACGTTCTGCCAAAGCCTACGGCAGCTTTTATTTCCTGAACTCACTTCATGAGTTGGAAAAGCTGCTGTTGGCCAGTAACTTATTGAAAGAAAAAAAAAAAGACAAAGTAGATTGGAAGCCTGTGCCTCACAGATAAGATGAGCCTGTTGGGTTGGTTTCCATCCTGAAGTGGATCCCCAAAGGAAAGGGGTGATCACTCCTCTCCTCCCCTTCACTTTGAAGCTGCCTTTCTGCACCCCACTTATTAATTCTTTAGTTCACTTCACCACAACAGTTCCTCATGCTCTCTGCCAGGGGGGTTATTGCCATTCTGTTGACTCATATGGTAAGGAGGGTTGCCCTAGAATTGGAACAGCCCTAATCCTTCTCATATGTTTCTCATTGTTCCCAATAAAGGGCCTTTCCTACTCGACATCTGGTCAGAGACTGGCACAGCTGATCTAATCATTGCCTTCCCCAGGGATATAGGTCAGCTGGGGGGGAGGGCTGCAGCCTCATTTCATTCCCCACAGGAGCAGTAGGAATCTGTACGATTGGATATTGAGTATACTAAAGGATCCCCCCCACCATCCAAAAGCAAACCTCTAGTATGTTAGGCAGACTGGACAATTGTGTCTCCTGCTCTATACCTGCCTTTCTGCTTAAAGGCTTAAACAAGCGCTGGTTTTGATTAGATCATTCCTGGTTGGTCTTAGGTCTTTGTTTCCTAATGTCCACATTAGACCTGGAAATGTGTCAGGTGTGACAGACCCAGACCAGTGGGGTACAGGAGTCTGGTAGAGGGCAAATATACTGGTCACTGGATGAGTAGTTTTCTGTTCCCTGAGTGACCAGAGCGGGGGCTGTACTAGAGTAATCAGGAACCTGCTAGAACCAGTTAAGGCAGGCAGGCTAATTAGGACACCTGGAGCCAATTAAGAAGAAGCTTCTAGAATCAATTAAGGCAGGCTAATCAGGGCACCTGGGTTTTAAAAAGGAGCTCACTTCAGTTTGTGGTGCGAGTGTGAGGAGCTGGGAGCAAGAGGTGCAAGGAGCTGAGAGTGAGAGGGTGTGCTGCTGGAGGACTGAGGAGCACAAGTGTTATCAGACACCAGGAGGAAGGTCCTGTGGTGAGAATAAGGAAGGTATTTGGAGGAGGCCATGGGGAAGTAGCCCAGGGAGTTGTAGCTGTCATGCAGCGGTTACAGGAGGCACTATAGACAGCTGCAGTCCACAGGGCCCTGGGCTGGAACCCGGAGTAGAGGGCGGGCCCGGGTTCCCCCCAAACCTCCCAATTGACCTGGACTGTGGGTTCTTCCAGAGGCGAAGGTCTCTGGGCTGTTCCCCAACCCACATGGTGAATGTCTGAGGCAAGAAAATCCGCCAATAAGTGCAGGACCCACCAAGATAGAGGAGGAACTTTGTCACACTGGTGTCAGCAGTGGGATCTTGGGGTGCACAGCATGGCGGAAGAAGGAGGGTGATTTAAAAAAAAACACAACAACAACAACAACAAAACAAACAAACAAAAAAGGGAGAGGGTTTGTTTTTTTTTCATCACAATGGATGACGTAGTGCGGGCACTGATACAAGCCACAGTGGTCCAGCAGGAGGCTACCTGTGTCCAGGCAGCCGCCTAACAGGAGGCAGTGTAGCTGCAGCAAGAGACTAATCGCCTGCTGATGGACCAGGCTGCCCAAGACCGAGCTATGTTGCGGGAACTGGTAAACCAGGTAAAGACCCTTACAGAGCTGAACCGCGGCCGTGATGGGACGCGGCTCATACGGGCCAGCCATTGGCTGCAGAAAATGACGCGGGGGGATGATGTAGAGGCATACCTTCTGGCCTTTGAGAGGACAGCCCTACGGGAGGCCTGGCCTTGAGATCAGTGGTCTGGCATCCTTGCCCCATTCCTGTGTGGGGAGGCCCAGAAGGCCTACCATGATCTGCCTGAAGAGGCTGCAGCAGACTACCCCCAGCTGAAAGCAGAGATCCTGGCCAGATCTGGGGTAACGACCGCAGTGCGGGCCCAGCGGTATCACGGTTGGAGGTACCAGGAAGACAAAACCCCGCGGTCCCAATTGTATAACCTCATCCATCTCGCACGAAAGTGGTTGCAAATAGAGTCCCGGAGTCCGGAAGAAATACTAGAGGTTCTAGTCATCGACCGATACATGAGGGGATTACCGCCAGACCTTCGTGCCTGGGTAAGCCAGAACGAACCCGCCACCTATGACGAGGTTGTTGCCCTGGTAGAGAGGCGAAGGACAGCGAGGGAGCTGACCCGACCAGTTAAGGAAGAGGCACCCCGGGTTAAACTAGCAGCACCAAGCCCTAAAGTTCGAGTGACTGGGCCACCAGGAGGGCCCAGGTGGAAAAAGAGAGAGGCTGAAGGCCCATCAGAGGCCATAAAGAGTCGGAGCACTGAGGGAGAAGAGGATCGTGATGTTAGATGCCCAAACCAAGAGACCGGGGAACGCCTAGGGCTCCATACAGATGTTATGCCTGCGGGGAGTGGGGACACATAGCTGCACAGTGTCCCAATGCTGAGGAGCCTATGCAGTGTAACCTGGGGAACTGGGCAAATCCATGCTCCCTAATCCACCTTGTGGGGGTCTCACTAACCCCACATATGTATACCAGATCAGTGAAACTAAATGGGGTAGGGACCACGGCACTGGTTGATTCGGGGAGTGCTATCACGCTTATCTCAGGGAAGCTCGTGAAGCGTAGTCAGCTGCTGCAGGCTAAACGTACGGGGATAACATGTGTCCATGGGACAGTTAGTACCCCACCATCCCAGTAAAAATCGAGATCCAAGGGAACACTACTGAGGTAGCGGCAGGTGTAGTCCCTAAACTCCCATACCCTGTGGTCATAGGGAGGGACTTCCCAGGGTTTGGAAACTTACTCCCAGTAGGGGGATTGGAGAAAGATGGGGACCCTAAAATTGGTGAGGCATCCACAGCAGACTGTCAACCCCCAATCTTCTCTGAAATGTCCCCAGATTTGTTCTCCACTCCCAGACAGGGTAGAAAGACAAAAAGGGAAAGAAGAGCAGCTAAGGCCTTGGGAAGCCGAATACTGACCCAAAGCCAGAGGGTCGCTCTTGTAGGTAGGCGGACCCGCGCAGCTGAAAAGGAGGCCACGCAGGAGGGAGAAGCACCTGAGTCTGACCCCCACCCTAATGCTTCTGAACCAGAAGAGGCAACAGAGACTGGGCCCCTAGATCTTGGGCAGATTAGCCCCGGGAGAGGAAATTTTGGACGGAACCAGGCAGAAGACCCAAGGTGTGACATTAGGAAGGAGGTGACTGAAATAGATGGGGTCCCCATGGAAGGAAAAACCCAGGGACCAGGACCCTACTTCATAATGAAGAAGGATCTCTTATACCGGGTTGCACCAGTACAGGGGCAGAAGGTACAGCAGATCCTAGTACCTCAAAAACACCAGATCGCTGTATTAAGTATGGCTCATAGTCATCTTTTTGGGGGGCATTTGGGGGTAGAGAAGACCCTGGCACAAGTCCTACGATGGTTCTTCTGGCCCGGAGTACATGAAGAAGTGCGGAGGTACTGTGCCTCCTGTCCAGAGTGTCAGCTGCACAGTCCCCGTCCCCAGTTGAGGGCACCTTTAGTACCCCTTCCCATCATAGAGGTCCCCTTCGAGCGAATAGCCATGGACCTAGTGGGACCACTGGAGAAGACGGCTCGGGGCCACCAATATATACTTTTTGTTTTGGACTATGCTACTCGCTACCCAGAAGCCGTCCCCCTGCGGAACACGGCCTCTAAAACTATAGCCAAAGAGCTGGTGGGGATCTTTGCCCGAATGGGGCTACCGAAGGAGATATTAACCGACCAAGGAACCCTGTTTATGTCGAAGCTAATGAAGGACCTCTGTACGCTGCTCCATATACATACCCTGAGAACTTCGGTCTACCATCCGCAGACTGATGGGTTGGTAGAAAGGTTTAACCGAACCCTCAAGGCTATGATAAGGAAGGTGGTAAGTCGGGACGGGAAGGATTGGGACACCCTACTACCCTACCTTATGTTCGCTATCTGGGAGGTACCACAGGCCTCAACTGGGTTTTCCCCCTTCGAGTTATTATACTGGCGTCACCCCCGTGGCATACTAGATATCGCCAAAGAGAGCTGGGAAGAGGAACCCAATGAGGGAAGAAATATAATAGAGCATGTAATGCAGATGCGAGACCGGATAGCCCGGGTTACCCCTATTGTACGGGAACATTTGGAGAAGGCACAGGAGGCCCAGCGAACCCATTACAATCACTAGGCAAAAGTGTGACAGTTCCAACCAGGGGATCGGGTTATGGTGTTGGTACCCACGGCAGAAAGCAAGCTTCTGGCCCAATGGCAGGGGCCCTATGAGGTGGTTGAACCCGTGGGGGAAGTAACCTACAAGGTGCGGCAGCCAGGATGCAGAAAACAAGAACAGATTTATCACGTTAACCTTCTGAAACCCTGGCATGCACAAGAGGCATGCACAACGGTCCAAAAAGACCTAACCCAGGAAAACAAGCCTTCCAAAGAGATGAGAGTGTCTCCCGATTTAACACCAGACCAGAAGAATGAGGTGTCTGAGATGATCTTCCGGAACCAAGATGTGTTCTCGACAAAACCGGGTCGAACAACCCAGACATATCACCACATCGTCACGAACCCTGGGGCCAGAGTAACAATGAGGCCCTATCAGGTGCCAGCGGCAAAAAGGGGGGAAATAAAAGCAGAAGTAAAAAAAATGCTGGAGTTGGGGATCATCGAAGAATCCCACAGTCAGTGGTCCAGCCCAATCGTGCTGGTGCCCAAACCTGATGGCACCACAAGATTTTGCAACGACTTCCGGCGACTAAACGAAGTATCCCAGTTCGACGCGTACCCCATACCTCGCATAGATGAGCTAGTGGACCATCTGGGTAATACCCGGTACTTGACTACCCTAGACTTGACAAAGGGGTACTGGCAGATTCCCCTTGCAGAAGACGCAAAGGAAAAGACTGCGTTCTCTACACCAGAGGGTCTTTTTCAATATACTGTCCTCCCTTTTGGACTACATGGGGCCCCAGCTACCTTCCAGCGCCTCATGGACAAGCTATTACGCCCGCATAACAGTTATGCTGCTGCCTACTTGGACGATGTGGTCATTCATACCCCAGACTGGGAAACCCACCTGGAGA
This sequence comes from Terrapene triunguis, assembly GCF_002925995.2. NCBI lineage: Eukaryota > Metazoa > Chordata > Testudines > Emydidae > Terrapene > Terrapene triunguis. The sequence goes on along the minus strand of NW_020664446.1, from coordinate 43,346,494 downwards.
AGGTGGAGGCAGTCCTCGATACCTTCAGGCGAGCTGGCCTTACAGCAAACCCTGCCAAGTGCGCTGTAGGGTTTACAGAGGCCAAATATCTTGGCTGCATTGTGGGAAAAGGTTTGGTAAAACCCCAAGTGAACAAATTAGAGGCCATCCAAAATTGGCCCCGACCAAGTCGCAAGAAACAAGTCCGTGCATTCCTAGGTGTGCTAGGGTATTACCGACGATTTATCCCCCACTTTGCCACAAGGGCAAGCCCCCTGACAGACCTAGTGAAAGCCCGTGGACCTGATCTGGTGAGATGGTCTGACGCAGCAGAGGAAGCATTCACAGACCTATGGACTGCCCTCTGCAGTAACCCCGTACTGATAGCCCCTGATTTCACCAAGGAGTTTATCCTGCAGACGGATGCATCGGAAGTAGGGTTGGGGGCCGTTCTATCACAGATGGTCGGGGAGGAGGAACACTCAATTCTATACCTCAGTCGGAAACTCCTTCCAAGAGAACAAAAATATGCAGTGGTGGAGAGAGAATGCCTCGCTGTAAAATGGGCCATGGAAACATTGCGCTACTACCTGCTCGGGCGCAGATTTGTCCTCGTGACCGACCATGCCCCTCTTCAATGGATGCAGCGGAACAAGGAGAAGAACACAAGGGTGACCAGATGGTTCTTATCCCTCCAACCTTTCCAGTTCCGTGTGCAACACAGAGCAGGGAGCCGTCATGGCAATGCCGATGGCTTGTCACGTGTGCACTGTCTGGCGTCCCAAGCTGCCCAACCCCTTGGCGTTGAGCAGGGGGGAGGGATATGTGACAGACCCAGACCAGTGGGGTACAGGAGTCTGGTAGAGGGCAAATATACCGGTCACTGGATGAGTAGTTTTCTGTTCCCTGAGTGACCAGAGCAGGGGCTGTACTAGAGTAATCAGGAACCTGCTAGAACCAGTTAAGGCAGGCAGGCTAATTAGGACACCTGGAGCCAATTAAGAAGAAGCTTCTAGAATCAATTAAGGCAGGCTAATCAGGGCACCTGGGTTTTAAAAAGGAGCTCACTTCAGTTTGTGGTGCGAGTGTGAGGAGCTGGGAGCAAGAGGTGCAAGGAGCTGAGAGTGAGAGGGTGTGCTGCTGGAGGACTGAGGAGCACAAGCGTTATCAGACACCAGGAGGAAGGTCCTGTGGTGAGAATAAGGAAGGTGTTTGGAGGAGGCCATGGGGAAGTAGCCCAGGGAGTTGTAGCTGTCATGCAGCTGTTACAGGAGGCACCATAGACAGCTGCAGTCCACAGGGCCCTGGGCTGGAACCCGGAGTAGAGGGTGGGCCCGGGTTCCCCCCAAACCTCCCAATTGACCTGGACTGTGGGTTCTTCCAGAGGGGAAGGTCTCTGGGCTGTTCCCCAACCCACATGGTGAATCTGAGGCAAGAAAATCTGCCAATAAGCGCAGGACCCACCAAGATAGAGGAAGAACTTTGTCACACAGGCTAGAAAGTTTCATTATGTCAAGCACACAATTGTTGGTGACCTCCCAACATACAGTACTTTGTGTCACAGTAAACACATTATGCAGCTCCCGTTAACCTCCATCCTCCAGGATTTCAGCATCAGGCCAGCCATTTGCTCCTACCATACAGCACCTCCCTATGTTTTTGTTGGTCTAAATCAAGTGTATCCAGGTTTCCTGTGCACTACAGTGAGTGACCCTGGGGAGCTGCACTGAAAAAGAGGGTTTCTCTCAAGTGGAGCCATGTTAAAAATGTCACCAATAAACTTGTAATTGGAAATTTTTAGCAAGTTTGGCCAAAAAATTAATTAAATTTAAAAAGTGAGCAAAGGTGACCTTTTTCTTAGTGCATCTTGGTGGCATTGTGTCTGAGAGTTGAGGGGCTGATGGCTATGCTGTACTAGGCCTCTGCTCTCAAATGAGAGAAAAGGCCTTTTAATGGCAATTCAAATGTATGAATTGAATTTCCCATGAGGTTCTTACCCAACATGTAGCTTCGGTGCTAGTTGACTGCACTCCTGAAGACCTCTCCATCAAAGCCTACATGATGAGGCCAAGTGCCACAAACTTTTGGTAACCCCCAAATAAACCTGTAGCCCTGCTTAAAAGTCCCATTCTACACGTCACACAGATGAAGTAGAAATACCCATCCATTACATGCTTTTTGTATAAGGAGTGAGGTGAGGGAGTTAAAACCAATTGTGTGTTGTCTCTCTTCCCATTTCTCTTGCTTGTGTTCTTTATTCACAGTCTCTTTCTATTGTGTTTTCTCCCTACAGTGGTAAGAGCCTTTTTCTCTTTGTTCGTTTAAAATGGAAAACATGAAAGGAGTTCTCTAAAATTGTACATCTAAGCATCTTTTAATTGGGGGAAAAGGGAAAAACAATCAAAAGAAATATGAAAACCCAGCATATATATTTACCTATAAGAAAATAAGCAACACAAATCATTGCATCAGGAGTTTAGTCAACCCATAATTCCAAGTAATAATTGTTGTAATAATTGTCCAACTCATGGAGTTCCAGAACTCTTAGTCCCACGACAACCCCCATCCACCTAAAACCACACTCATGAGTCCAAAGAGACTCATAGTAGTCGGGAGAGGGGAGGGGTGAGAAGGCAGGGGCTGGCCTCTTCTCTACCAATTTATTCCAGTCCAGACCACCCTATCAGGTCCCACTCTAATATGCAGCTATTTGATCCAGTTCTGTGATACCAGCTCTGCTTCTGTTGGCCTGGGGCATTGTGAAGTTAACTCAGTGCTGCCCTGGTTATCAGGGTGCTTAAAAGCCGCCTCTGTGCCCCACTAGGTCAGGCCTCCCAGTGAGGACAGATCCAGTTCACTGCCACCACTTGTCCAGTTCCACAAATTCACTCCTCACAGAACACAGACTCTCCAAGTGGGGAACCCACAATAAAACAGGACACTTGCACATAGCCCCTGCTCTGTGAATTAGTGCTGCAGTTCTCTAGAATTGAGCCTCATTCCCCTGCTGAGTCTGAGTTTTGTTACTAAGACAAAGCCTGATAGTTATAATATTCAGGGTGACCTACTCACACCAGGGGATATCCAGAAAATTCCTGTGCCCTTTCATTAGTATAATAATACTATTGAACTATTATCATATTTACAAATCAAAATAAACAAATTCCAACCAAAGCAACAACATTCAGTTGCTGGAATTATTGGTAAACAAAATTTGAATTCATGTAAATGAAGCTGGCCAGAGCTGGCTTTCTCCTTTCTCCCCTATAGAGGGAGCAGAGTTCCAGCCCTATATGTCTTCTGGCTCTGGGGCTTCCATCGGTCTAGTTAGGTTGTAAGCTCTTTGGGGCAGGGATTATCTCTTGCTATTTATTTGTACAGTGACTAGTGCAATGGGTGCTCTAAATACCACTGTAATACTAATGAAAGCATTGGAGCATACCATCACTTTTAGGGGGACATAATATTACTTATCCCCCCTAGTATGAATTCTGCTCCTTGGTCTATAACAGAGCCTATAAATTAAATGAGGCCTTTGCCTGAGGAGGGAGTTTAAGGAGTTTGAGTTTCTTTTGCCACTTGAGTAGTATTTTTGAATTCACTCCACGCTAGCATCTTGTCAGATTTCTTATGTTATTAATTTGTGTGGTTTTAACATGGATGTGATTTTGTAAATTGTAAGACATATTTAAAAAGTCAGATCTGTACAAAATGCACTTTGGAGCTCTAGTAATTCTACACAATTTAAAATAAAACAATCCTGAAATACAAATGGGCTCAAACCAAAAACCTAGATCCAAAATCCTTAAACTTTGGAGGGGTTTAAAAAAAAAACCCAGACACAAAATTTGAAGCTTCAGCCCATCCCTATGTTTAATTCTCTTTAATGTGCAGTTTTAGTCCTACATAGATGGGTTTAATAATTTTTAGTATGAATAATCTGCTCTACAGGTATAATGTAATCAAGGCTCATTTTAATTAAGCCTGTTAGGTCACAAGGCAGTGTGGTCCAGGAGGGGCCAGGATACCTGAGTTCTGTTCTTAGTTCTTTAAGTCACCTGCTAAGTGACGTTGGCAAGTCACTTAAATTCTTTGTGCCTTGGTTTTTGCACATGTAAAATGGGGATAATGATACTTATCCTTCTTTGTAAAGCACTTTGAGATCCATGAATGAAACATGTAATACAAGAGCCAAGTACTGTATTAATTATTAATTTATGCTCTGGAACTACTCCATACGAAGCCAGTCAGGACTCTGGGGGAGCATGCCTCCTCTCTGTGAGCATACTATCTCCAGGGCAAGAAGCTTACACAGCTTCGACTTTCCTCGGTCTGACCTCGGAGCATTCAGCATTCCCTTTTCACACTGTGCGCTTCCCACAGCGAGTCCGCACAGGCGGGGCTCCTGGGGAAGGCAGAGGGCCCTGCACCCCAACTCCGCAGTCAGACGTGACTCTCAGCCAGCCAGTAAAACAGAAGGTTTATTAGACGACAGGAACACGGTCTAAAACAGAGCTTGTAGGTATAGAGAACAGGACCCCTCAGTAAGGTCCATCTGGGGTGGGGTTAGGGAGCCCAGAATCCGGTTCTGGGCCTCCCTCCATTTCCCCAGCCAGCTCTAAACTGAAACTCCCTCCAGCCTTTCCTCTGGCCTTTGTCTCTTTCCCGGGCCAGGAGACCACCTGATCTCTTTGTTCTCCAACACCTTCAGTTGGCACCTTGCAGAGGAGGAGGGGCCAGGAGACAGGGTGTCGGCCATTCTCTGTGCAGATAGCATCACACTGGCCCTCTAGGGCTCTGCAACAATCACACACCCTTATCCCACTACCTAGATACTTAAGAAAGGCATAGGGGAAACTGAGACATGCACACAGTATTCAGAGAAACATTAAATTATTAATTATTATTGCTATATTACTATTACACATTATTATTGGTGGCAATTTATACTTAGAAATCTGGGGCAAGATCTTTAGCTGATGTAAATCAATGGAGCTGCACTGATCTACACCAGCTGAGGATCTGGTATCTTTTTTGGCTGCCAATAGTGCCACATTAATAAATTTGTTTTGATACTTACCTGTTGCAATGTCTTTTGCTGTAAGCAGAATAAAGAGTACAGGACATAATGATAGGTTTATAAGATCTCATACTTAACACTTCCCTACAATATGTTTCCAACATATGACAAGGAGAGCAATGCCAGTAAATAAATATGTTAACACGCATTACTAATAAATGAGACAGACTAAACTCTTGGTAGATTGGAAACACTCCTTGTGGAAATCTTTTTAATGTACAGTAATGTAACGAGGCTGTGGTTGGCCATCGATCTCTGTCAGCCCACACAGACTTCCCTAGTCTTACAGTGACTTCTGTACATTGTGCAGGTGTCAGGTGGGGATAGTGGCTACCATATGGCCTTCAGGCAGATTTCTGGTGTAGCAAAAGCTTTCCATTTTGGAACAGCTTGGAATCATTATATGAGCAGAGAAAGTGCTTGTATAAGGTAAAGCAAGGGAAACTGCCAGCCCTTAGGATTTTTGTTTTTTAATTTCCTGTGTTCCAAACAAATAATAGGGGACCTATTCTAAGCTGGGTGTACTCACATCCTGAGGCCTACAGCTTGGCAATATCAGGTGGTAGTTGGAAGGGAATGTCAATGCTATCCAGTATCAGTCCGCCTCTGTCTGGGGAAGAAGACTAATGATTTCCATTTGGGGATCGCCACATCTCCTGTCCATTTACCCACATCAGTGTCCTGGTTTTGGGGCCTACAGCCTTAAGCTGCATAGGACAGGTCAGGAACAAAAGTCCTATGTTTGCCATGTCTGTGCATGATTTTTCCTGGGTATGTTATCTCTGACAGTGGTGGTGTCACAAAAAATAGTGCAATTCAATGTAAGTCTGACACTGCATCGTGCCACTGCAGGGTAATGTTAAACTATGAACATGTCTATTTTAGACAATACAGCAATAGAGCTGGTCAACATTTTTTCATCAGAATATGGCCTTAATTAAAAATCAACATTTGTCACCAAAAAAGTTGACATTGTTGATATTATTAATGTTGTTAAAGAAAAAATTCTCACATTATCAACTTTTTTTGGATTAAAAAATAAACAACAAATGGATCCACTTTGAATCCTTCAAAAGGAAAACAACTTTGAAATTTTGAATGTTTATTCCTAAAATATCATTTTCTCAATTTTTCAAGCAGCTCTACGTAGTACAGGGGTTGGCACGCTGCTTCCCGCAGCTCCTGTTGGGCAAGAACAGTGAACCGCGGCCACTGGGAGCTACGGGGGGTCATGTCTGCAGACGGTCAGTGTAAACAAAATATCTTGAGGCCTGCCAGTGGATTATCCTGATGGGCCACATGCCAAAGTTTGCCAACCCCTGACCTAGTAACTACTGCTGGGTCTCCTGGTTTTGTGAATGGAGGTGAATTAGCATGTGCTGTGTTAGTATGGGTGAGATTATCTATAGGCCAGGCCAATTTTTTAGAAAACATTGTCCCTTTTTTCATACGCTCTTCAACTTACTCCACAGTATATTACAAGGACTTAATCCTAGAATCACAGAAATTAGAGAAGTGAAAGCCCTATTAGGTCCATTTCCCTAGCAATGTAAATCTATTGTCTTGTCTTTGTCCACTCTGGTTTTAAATGTTCAGAGCAATGGAATATTTTAAAAGGACACTGTCAAGTAAAATTTACTTTAAAAAAAATTACTTATGGGCCTAATCCCCATTGCAATTGTTGTGATCTGAGTGCAAGGAGGATGTAAAATGCCCCTGTTCTGTTTGGTAGTTTTGATATTCACTTTTGCAAAGATGTAAATAACTACACAAGGTGCAGCAAAGTGGAGAATCAGGCCCACATATCTTTAGACCAAAAGCTGCCATAATACACCAGAAGACCAGTCCAGTATGCATATAGAATGTCTACCCCTCTCCACCAGAGACCACTTGGGACTGCCAATAGTGGGGGAGGGGGAGCAGAGTCAGGGTAGCTGGCTTCAGCTATGTTACTGAGCATGCGAGTCCATTTGAGGATGCTCAATACAAGCCAAGCAGCAAATCGGGGGTGGGAGGAGCACATGACCCCGCATTCTTCCCCCCCTCCCCATGTGTCATCTCTGCTCTCCCACATACATTGGTTGCACACCCAGACCTTTGCAGTATTGTGGCCTGATTTAGCACAGCCCTTAAGCACATATTTAACTTTAAGCATGTCCTTAAGTCAGCCTTAGGGTATGTCTTCCATTGAAGTCAAAGGGAGTTAAGGGTGCTTAGCATGTCTTTCATCCTGTTCTACTAGAAACACAAAGGGGAAAAACAAAACAAAACAAAACAAATGGAGTCAGTCACTTTAGCAGGGAATATTGTTTCCAAGGTTTGTACAGTCTGAAGTACTGACAATGTTCTTCAACCCTCCAGTGTTTTATTGTATTACTGACAGCCTCTGGTGTACTGCACAAAGGTGGCTCATGTCCAAGCTTGTACTAAAGCTGTCCCCGCAAAGTTAATTTCACTACAGTGCACATTATTAAACAGAGAACACTTACACTGAAAATGTGTAGAAACACGTGTAAGGAAACACTGAATGTGTTTGTTATAGGATGGCGTTCCTTTTATACCAACATCATACAGGTCGGTAATGTTAATGGTCAGGGAACATTTAACTTCTCCATCTGGAATCTTTATCCCAGGAGAGTCACAGGCCCCACAGGTCTAATGATGAATTTGCTTTTAGTTGCAGGTGATGAGGTAGAAGTGCTGGGATTGTATTTCCGAACATCTCTTAACCAAACAGTCTCCTCAATACCTTATGGTTTCTCCTCTGTACAGATCACTGCACTTTCTGCAGACAATACATTACGCATTTCCTTTTGAGGTGCAAGGAGAATGTTCACTGGTTTATAAATGAAACTCCAGGACCATGAATTTCTCAATGGAGGGGTGTGGTATATTCACATACACTGCAGGTTCCACCTCATGGTTTGGCTTTAATTCTTACGTACTTATACAATAGCTTGTACTGGACTTGGAAGCACCTTGGCAGTACCTGAGTGAACACCAACCATCTTTTATAAAAGCAACTAGGAATGATCTTTAAATTTGGCAGAATATGGCTGAAAAGGTTGAAAATCTCAGTCTTTGTTAAACTACAGCTGCTACGAGGAAGCCACAGACCCACTGTTTGATTACTGCTTCTTGTGAACTTTTCCAAACCTGGACTATGGTTCAGATAATGGACCGCTTCCAACCACATTTCCTTGAACATTAATAAAAGCAAATAACTAGCTATAGGCATTCCAACTGCCTGTGCAAAAAGATTTCTATAGCCCAGACAGGAGTTTTGTTCTCATGCAATCCCAAAATCAGCCACACACAGTCTGGAGCTGTTTAAAGATTTGCCTTTGTTCATTGACCAGCTCAATAAATAAATCAAATTCCTGCTGAAGAACCTGGCAGAAATATGTGTGTACAATGAGCTTCTCTGGGTTCTGACCCATAAGGGATATCAGCCCAGCCAGATTCAATTTCTCTGTCACACAATTCATCCATCTCCTAGTGATACTCACCAATGCTCTGCAAAATGCTGACACTGTTAGAGACCCATCATCATTCAGAAATGTGTATCTAAGTTAGGTACTTATTTGGCCCCCTTTACCATAGTATCTGAGCACGTCCCAATCTTTAATGTATTTATCCTGATAACACTCCTGGGAGATAGGGAAGTGTCATTATCTCCATCTTACAGATGAGAAAGTAAGGCACAGAGAGGCTAAGTGATGTGCCCAGTGTCACACAGGAAGTCTGTGACAGAGCAGGGACTTGAACGCAGCTCTCCCAAGTCCTAGACTAGTGCCCAAACCACTGGACCATTCTCGCTCTCTCTTTCTCAAAAGCATTGCTCAAAAAGTAATATTTAATAACGTGAGCTTCTTAAGGGATGTCAGTCTCAGGCAGAAAAGCTCCAGAGGAGGTCAACAGAAATTATTGGTGATTTGAGTGCGGTGAAGGGAACATTTCTAAACAGTCAGCAGTGAGAAGGTCAGAGGGGATATAGCGTGGGATTTTCAAAACCCTAACTTGGTCTAACTTTGCTCCTACCGAATTCAGTGGAAAAAATCCCAACAAATTCAGTGAGAACAGAGTTATGCCAACACTCAGTGCTTTTGAAAATCCCACCCATAATCCTGATAGTATGATACTAGTCAGGCCTTCCTATTTACCATCTCTTCTAATACAAGAAGTAGAGAGTAACTCAATTGTGTTAAAATATAGCAAGTCTAAAGTGGATAAAAGGAAATACACAATCAATAATCAATCTGTGAAACTCACTGCTGCTGAATATTCTAGAGGCTAAACACTGAATAAAATTTGTTTTTAAAGGATTAAATACTGGGACAGAACTTCATCTCCCTACCTCCTTGCTGCACCTAGACATCTGGTGGATATAGCTATTTGGAGATTCCCTGGGGTATGGGAATCCCTAGAAGGGAAAGAGCTGGCATAGCCATTTCTATGCCATCTGCTCTCGCAGGCTCCTGTTTATGAGGTGTGACAAGGACATGACTGAGAGAAAGGAGCATGGCCAGAACATCCTTGAGGTCCAGCAATCCCTGACTAGCACAGTAGCCCTTGGAGGGCCATACTTAGAGGATGACAGGGCTGAACTGACCCCTGGAAACTCCTAGAAATTAGAAACCAACATGCACACAACTTAACTCTGCCTCCGTACTGATGGCATTAAAGATGAAAGAAAATACAACCAAAATCTTTCAAGTACAAATTAATAACGACACAAAATACTACTTTAATATAGGTATATTCAGGTATTACTAAATATATAGTTCGTGCACGTATGTGTCTTGGAAAAACATCACAAGTAAAACAGGTATCATACAACTTCCAAGCAGTACGACTACAGAATTTTGCAGTTCTAAAGTTTCTCCAGCCACTATAGAATAGGAACTTCTTATAGGCTCTTAGAAATAAAATTGGACAACGGCCAGATCTGAGGCTAGAACTGATATGGACACTATCAAGTTACACTGATTAGTCAGAAATTATGACGACAAACACCATCATGGATCTCATTTGAGAAGTCGGTAAGGAAAAAAGGAACACCTCTTATCAGGTAGATACGTGATTATGGAGCCCTTTAATGATGGGATCGAGGATGAAAGGGTGAGGATTCAGGGCCAGTGCAGCAGCACAAGACCCAGTAATAAGCACAAATTCTGTATTAATTTGGAACGTAAAATTATCTGGCACCAGAAGTCAGTTTTAAATGTAAATGAGCGGTGAGGAGTTTTCGGAGGCTTGCTCTCTAAAACACTAAGGCTTGGGGGAGATGTAAGTGATTACATAACAAACTGTTCTAGCAATTTAGTGGTCCCCCCAAAAAGCTGTTTGCTGGGAAATTTGAAGACTCGCAATGGGATTCAGGCCCAAGGAATTTCATCCATATGATCCCACAGAGATGTGTGCTGCTATTCCTGTACATCTTGAAAGGAACCTGCTATCAGATCCTTTGCTATTTTCTCTCATGTGGCCCCCCTGATAGGCATGATATTTCAGACTCCGCTAACCCATGCACTCCAAATATTTAAAGACACTTGTGCATACATAGAATCACAATTTGCCTTATGTTTAGGAAGAGACACTAGGAAGAGGCATTCCTTTCTCTACAGACATGCCTGGACAATGAATTCCCTTTCCCCCTGAGAAAGATAAACCACAGTGTCTCCGTTGGCCCAGATGGTTTACGGCAAAACAGAGTTTTGCACCAATCAATCACAAATCTTAACAATGAGGGTAAATCATACTTAGATTCTGCCTTATCTGTGGCAGTTGGTCATGGCTAACTCATCAGAAATTCATAGCTTCATACAGTTTCAGGCCAAATGGAACCATTAGATCTTCTAGTCCAGGGGTTCTCAAACTGTGGGTTGGGACCCCAAAGTGGCTTGCGACCCCATTTGAATGGGGTTGCCAGGGCTGGTGTTAAACTTGCTGGGGCCCAGGGCCAAGACTGAAGCCCTTGGGCTTCAGCTTTGGCCTCCAGTCCAGGCGGAGCTGTGGTCAAGTTCGGGCTCCAGTCCCCCCTCCTGGGGTCATGTAATAATTTTTGTTGTCAGAAGGGGGTCACAGTGCAATGAAGTTTGAGACGTGCTGATCTAGTCTGACCCCCTGTATATCTGGCCCTTAAATATAGATTCATAGATTCATAGATTCTAGGACTGGAAGGGACCTCGAGAGGTCATCGAGTCCAGTCCCCTGCCCGCATGGCAGGACCAAATACTGTCTAGACCATCCCTGATAGACATTTATCTAACCTACTCTTAAATATCTCCAGAGATGGAGATTCCACAACCTCCCTAGGCAATTTATTCCAGTGTTTAACCACCCTGACAGTTAGGAACTTTTTCCTAATGTCCAGCCTAGACCTCCCTTGCTGCAGTTTAAGCCCATTGCTTCTTGTTCTATCCTTAGAGGCTAAGGTGAACAAGTTTTCTCCCTCCTCCTTATGACACCCTTTTAGATACCTGAAAACTGCTATCATGTCCCCTCTCAGTCTTCTCTTTTCCAAACTAAACAAACCCAATTCTTTCAGCCTTCCTTCACAGGTCATGTTCTCAAGACCTTTAATCATTCTTGTTGCTCTTCTCTGGACCCTCTCCAATTTCTCCACATCTTTCTTGAAATGCAGTGCCCAGAACTGGACACAATACTCCAGCTGAGGCCTAACCAGAGCAGAGTAGAGTGGAAGAATGACTTCTCGTGTCTTGCTCACAACACACCTGTTAATACATCTCAGAATCATGTTTGCTTTTTTTGCAACAGCATCACACTGTTGACTCATATTTAGCTTGTGGTCCACTATAACCCCTAGATCCCTGTATTGTTATCCCTGTATTGAGCCCAATTACTTGTGTATGACTAAAGCGTATCTTCTAGAAAGACATCTAGAGATGGAGAATCCACCACTTCCCTTAGTAATTTGTTCCAATGATTAATCGTTGCCACTATTAAAAAATTATTCTTTATTTTCAATTTGAATTTGTCTGGCTTCAGCTTCCACCCATTGGTTCTTTTAGGGCTTTCTCTGCTAGATTAAAGAGCCCCTTAGTACTCAGTATTTTTGGTCAAAAGTGTTGGCTTTAGGTTAGCTGTAGTCTAAGTGTTTCACCACATTTAGCTCCAAAGCTTGGTCATCATCTTCTGATCAGAAACGATGGATTGATGAATTAAATTAGTTGTTTATGAAGGATCCCCATGGGGCTGACTTACCGCATGATAATTTACTTGAAATAGTAGATAATTAATTACAAGTCAGTCCATTTTGATGAGGATGCTCTTTCTCAAGGGTTTATCACTTATCCTCATTGTCACCATTGCACTAAAGAAAACTCACAACTATCCTATTTTAGGTGCCTGAATAACCACTGAGAACAGTGGATAATGAGCACTAGAACTGATTTAGTTTATTTAAATTAGGTCCAGTACCACCACATCTAACCAGATATACTTATCAGAAAGAGGAATCTTAAAACTAACATGATTCATTATTTCCCCAGGAGGCTCCCATTTATTGATTTGCTTTTCTTTTTGAAAGTTACAGGACATACTTTTCCGGCATCCACCCAAATTTTAGTTCTCACTTTTTCAGTGTCACCAGTGTTTTTCCACTTGCTTCACTGTAGTAATCTCCCCTATAGTTGAAAGAACCAGCTTCCCTGTATTAGTTCTCTGAGATTGAGAGTTATGCTTAGTGCCTGCACGAGATACCTAATTGTGTTTCTTACTGTACATGCAGATATCATCAAAGGAATCACACCAGGTTACTCTAGAAAACTGCACTGCAAAAAAAATTGCTAATCTTACAATCCATTAATGCCACTTGAAGCTATGAGTGCTCAGCAATTTTGTTAATCAGACCAAACATCTCAAAGCAAGCACCCAAAATTTCAGGCACCCAAAATTCAAGGCCACTTTGGAAACTCTGTTTTATCACGTTTCCAATGGAGACAGCACACCACGGTTACTTTGCTCTGTTTTATTTTTGTACACCAGAAGCGTTATTGATAAAGTCAGCAGTGTGGTGTTCAGTGATCACAGATTGCTTATGAGCTTGCAAGAGAACTTCTGCCCATGCATTCCATCTGGCTGTGCATAACAGCAGCAAGAGCTTCAGAGTGACCCACCCAGACTCCCTGTCTGGAAAGCTTCCCCCTAAAAGCACAGCTCCCAACACCCCAGAACCTACTTGTCTCTGGGATTACATTTGCCAGCTAGCTGCTGCTGCTCCAGAGCCTGCAAGTGGCGCTCACATTGTTTTCCTGTTTGCCCCTCAAAATAGTGGCTATTGGGTTTATGTAATTTCTCAATAGCGACATGTTGGTTAAAAAAATGGTATTTAGAATCAGACTCCAACATTTTTAAAGTGAAATTTTAAAGGTGGTTTTAATACTTTTTAATATTTTATTTTTACTCATAGCCGTTTATGATCAGAATAAGGCATTTGAAACTGATACTTGTTTCCTTACCAGGGCTGGCGTTAGACTCGCTGGATCTCAAGGCAGAAATCCGAAGCCCGTGCCCTGCTGCTTGGGACTGAAGCTGAAGCCCGAGCCAGGGCCAGCGCAACCCATTAGGCGACCTAGGTGGTCGCCTAGGGCACTACAATTTGGGGGGTGGCGACCGCGGCGGCATTTCAGCGGCGGGACCTTCCGCTGCCTAGGGCGGCAGAAAAGCTGGCGGCACTCCTGGCCCGAGCCCTGTTGTCCAGGGCTGAAGCTCAAGCCCTGCCAAATGGGGCTGAACCCAAAGCCCAGAGAACTTAGCTTCGCAGGGCCCCCTGTGATGTGGGGCCACAGGCAACTGCCCTGCTTGCTACCCCCTAATGCCGGCCCTGTTCCTCACTGAAATTTGTCTTTGCATTGCAAAGGTGTTCCTTGCATCATGATTGCAATTATTTTATTGTATCACTTATGAGTATTAAGCTGCTGGCACTGATTTTATATAGAAAAAAGATCAGTTGTTTTGAAAGGCAACACATAAAGAATCACAAGGATTTTGCAAACAGACATTATAAAAAGGTAGGTTAAATCAGCATAGTTCCACTGACTTCTGATGACAACCTGAGGTGCTGTCCCTCTGTCTCCACATGGAATTTTGCAGTTGAGTCCTCTCTCGCTTACACTCATGTAAATCTGGAGTAACTACAGACAAGTCAACCTAGTGTAAAACACCAGGGCTTGATTCAAAGCCTACTGAAGTCAATGGAAAGACCATTGACTTTAATGAGCTTTTGATCAAGTCTCAAATTCGAGGTGAATCAGTCCCTTTTGTCTTTAAAATCAGTCATATCAGTGACCCCAACTGTTTTGTGGTGCCTTTTGAAATGAATGCTCATGTGGTACAGAAACGTGTTTGTTAAGGATGACTAATAGTTCAGTCAGGGAATCGTGCACTAGCCTAGCAATGCCAGTGTGACCGATTGTGAAAAAAGGAAGAAAGTCTTCAGGAGGTGCTTCAAGAGGATCAGAAATTCTTAGTGGCCAGCACCAGAATACCCCAAAAGATGCAGAATGATATACTGCAGTTGTCTAGCTGTGCTGCTAAAAAAACACCTTCATTCGTATGGCAGCTAAAAGACATGACAAGCTGGAAGAAGCCTCACAAATGGCTGGGTTTTTTTTTTGAGAGAGAGCTGGCTTTAATAAGACAGGTTAACCCCTGTGGCAGGAAGATTTACATCAGACATTGCAAAAGCAATGACAGAGAGAGAAGCATGTTACAATAAGAGCTGTGTATAACATGAGCCCTATAAGCAGCAGCAGCTGTTGCCTCATCCATGTCATGCAGCTGTAGCTGGAATGACTTCAGTGAAACTCCTAATGCAAAGAGCAAGAAACTTTCTTACAGGAAGGCTGTGCCCTCCCTCAGGTCCTTCCACTAAACTGTCACCAAACTGGAGACATGAAGTGACTCTAGACATGGAGAGGAGCTACAGATTAATAATTACACTAAGGCCAATCATTTTAGACTTCCATCATTGGAAGCATTCCCGACCAATGGAAACTAGAGCACAGAAGAGCTGTGATCTGACATCACTCACTGACAGAGAGGTGTGAGAGAGCCTGAGTGAGATGGGAAAGGAAACAAAAAAGAGAAAGAGGGAGCCAGGTGGTATTTCACAGAAAACTCAAAAAAGGTGTGACACCAGGATTTTCACTACCCAGGACACCCCAGCTCAGGGCATTTCCTGACAGTTGAGAATATCAGGAGGGGACAAAGTTCTCCTTTTCCTCCCCCTAAATTTAGTTTTATTTAATTCTTTCCCCTCATTTTGATGTGAATTATTGTCAAAAATAAAACCAGCATAGGTTACAATATTCAAAATCTGTGTTTGTTTTATGGACTACCAGAGAGATGGACAATACAGAGATAGTAAGGAGAAGAAAAGGGAAAAGAGGAAGCGAGAAAAAGTCTGTCACTGGATTGTGTAGGAATAGAGTAGTGTCCTTTTAAATATATTTGAGCTCTCTAGTGGCCCTCACCATGTTCTGTGTTTCAGAGGCAGCCAGAAACCAGTCTGAGCAGCAGTATTTATGTAGCTAGGCCGGGCTTGTTCGTGTTTAATAAACATGGGTTTTTGGAACTCAGCTGTACCCCTGTGGTTCATATTGTTATTGTTGTGGAAAGAGCAGATGACAGAAGAGTTACTTTCTGGAGTGAAGGCTGAAATACTTCTGCTTTCCTCTAAAATCCTCAGGGCCTGATTCTCCATTCCCTGGCACCTTGTGTGGCCATTTGCATCAGTGCAGGATGGGTGCAGAACGTTACCAAATGAGAGTGATAATGTTTTACCTCTATATCGCGTCACTGTAAATAACCACACGAGGTGGAGAATCTTTGCTGTCCAAAGAAGCTCTAGATCATGGCATTCTTTGGCAGTGTACACCGGGTTACTGATAATCAATCCTTCTTCCGAGGGAGCTTCAGATCAGCATGTTCTCTAGCCATAAACATCAGCTTGTTCAGATAGTTCTGCTTCAGATCAGAACACTCTCTGCCAAAGAACACCACACAAATGTTACATTTTTTTCCTCTAACTGAGCCCTAGTGCAGGATACACCTTTTGCCACTCATTTTCCTGCTCAGAAGAGTCTTGGGTCTTTGCACACTTTCTGATTCTGTGATTTTAAACTTCATGGGAAATAATGGAGGAGCCTTCAGACCCTTGACCCTCCCCACCCTGGGAAAACCAGAAACTGTCCTGACAATGATCCCTTTCCCACCCCTCTCCCACTCTGTAGTTCTTCCAGTTTAACCTGCCCCTCTAAAAGAGGCCAACTTAAGGCAATGGGCCACCCCCAGTGTAAATTCTTTGCCTTCAACTGAATTACGCCAGAGATGAATTTGTCCCCATTATTAGAGATTGCTGTGAGACCTGAATCACTCAGCCTTTGCAAAGCTTGTCCCGGAATGTGGGTAAATCATCTACCATATTTGCAGAAGCAGGCACATCAATCGGGGAATTAGACCACCCAACAAAATAAAGCATCAACCTACAGAAGACAGTACTTGTTTTCTGTGCTGCTTTGTAGTTGTTTGAAGTGTTTAGGTAAACAAATGTTTGGGGTTTCTGGACACACTTTGAGTCAAGGATACATAAGACTAATTACTCTATGTATCTGGTTGGGATAACAAATTCTAAAACATGCATTCGGTCTGAATCCCCACCCCGGGGTCTAACTCTTTGACAATACGTGCCTCACTTGGGGCTTACTCAGGGTTTGGAATGCAGGCAGCATCCTGGTAATTATAGACATTAAGAATGAACGGATGGGTGAAATCTATATTTACTTTAATGTGGTTAGCATGCAAATGTGGTACATGCAGTGGCTGATCTGTTGCTCACTACCTCCTCTTCCTGTTGTATGCCCCTAAACTAATGGCAGACAAACTACTTTACACACGGGATCTGCTCCTGCTCCCATTAAAATCAATGGCAAAACTCCCACTGCTTTCTGTGGAATCAAGATTGGGTTGGTCACATCACCGATAGGATAGCAATAATCCTGCCAAGTGCTGTCTGCAAGTAACCATAAATTGCACACCATGATATGTGACACTCAGTCTCTAAGGGAAACCTTTGCCACCTATTCCTTCAGAAAACTCTACATTTCATAGCTCCTCAACATGAAGAATGCATTGTGTCCTTATTAAAGATTCCAGGTATAATGACCAAAATGACTTTAAAGGTGGCAATCAAGGGGCATTGGCTTTGACCTCCAAAGTATAACTAATGAGAAAACAGATTCACTCTACCCCCGTCATGCCCTGAGCTCAGCTCACAAACCCTTGCCTTCCCGTGATCCTGCCCTGATCTCATTTTATTTTCCCTTTCTCCCCTGCTCTGATATTCCCATGCCTGAGCTAATGTAGTTTCTCCCTCCTTGTGCTGCTTCCTTGCTTTCTGAACCTCTCTGGTCTGCCATATTGCTGAAAATTGAGAGAGTGACAGCACGGGAGGAGTGAGTCCAGTGTCATAAACCAGTTTCTATCCAGTTGTCATAACACCTGCAGGGGAACAACAGGGAGATAGTTATGGCTCCCTGATACTCTGCCTGAGTCACCTTGCGGGCCGCATGAACCTTCTGCCTCTGGCAATGACCCCCAACAGACCACCATCTAAAGGGATCTCTGGAGTATATTGTGCTCTGGTTACTGCCATCCACCACCCCTTCCCTCTCCCTGCCCTGGGGGCTGCAGGAAAGGGGAACACGAGTCGACTCAGCCAACTCTATATCCCGTGGGGATTCCTCCGCTTGCTGAATGGCATAAATTTTAGAAAGCAAAAGCTGGGAATCTGTCTGCTGGTGGTTCCATACCCCAAAACCAAAGCATGTGCTTTCACTCTAAATGTAAAGGAATAGATCTTTGGGTCCAGTACAATCCCTTTGCATTGCTCCGGCTGTGCAAAGGATCCACAGAGATGGCTTAATTGGACAGATCATAGTGCACCAAATGGCTGGTGTTTTCAAAAACAGTTTTCCAGGGGAGGATGCTTCCTGCTCCTCTGTAAAGCTCTTACCTCTGTTCTCTTTAACTGTCCCATATGTTTGACACATGGGCAATAAACATACCCATACAGTTCCCATATATTGTGTTGGTCTGGGTGTGTGCATCTTTTTCTACCGGGATCAGCTGGTGTTCTTCAAGTTATCATTGAATAAATATTCTATTCATTACCTTATTTCCCCTAGAAGTCCTGCCACCCACGCTGTGCCGGAAGTGAGATAATTGTGCAGATCAAGCTGAAGTAGATGGCCATCTCTTTGACTCCCACTGCACAGGGCAAAGTCCATGTGAAATCAAATCCAGACACCAGAACAAGAGAAAGAGAAGTGACTGCCTGTGAGAAGCTGAACTCTCCCTTCCATGCCTATAGCTGTCTAGTGTTTCTGTGTGGAGCAGCTCC
This sequence comes from Terrapene triunguis, assembly GCF_002925995.2. Classification (NCBI taxonomy): domain Eukaryota; kingdom Metazoa; phylum Chordata; order Testudines; family Emydidae; genus Terrapene; species Terrapene triunguis. Next base: position 43,328,009 of record NW_020664446.1, on the reverse strand, counting down.
CTAAGAACGTCAAAAAATGAGTTTTTCAGGGCAAGGCTCCTCCACTTGTCCACCTCAAAACAAAAGATTGATTGAAAACACAAACAAAGTTGCAAAAAAGGAAGCTTAACTCTGAATATTCTGGATTCTATCTGTTTGTATCTCAGCTTTAATGCAATTTTAACCTAGTTGTTTTGGATTTCCTTTATTAGGGAGGAGATAGCTAATCTCCCTATGCTGACTTCTATCCAATTTACTGAATATGCTATAACAGAACTGTTTAACACTAGGGGGTTGGTTCATCTGGGCTCACTCTCTAAGTGAAATGCAGCTGAAATCACCAAGTTTGCCTGGTGTGATACTGAAACCATAAGAAGTCACCAAGTTCCACATGGTTTCCTTCTGAAACCATAACTCAGCTTAGGTTTGCTTAGTATTCGGCCCAGGATTGTTGTGCACCTACGATGAGTTTAGGCTTTGTTACGGAACACAAAGAATTTGCGGGGTTTTGTGTGAAAGTTCTGCAGAGCTGCAGAAGCCAGCCCTTGTTGTCAGACGTATGAAGCTGACTTAACCTTAATTAAAAAGAAAAGAAATTAGTTTGGCCATATTAGGGTTATAAAATGACAAAGCCAAAACTAGATGTTACCAGTTCCGCATCTTGTTTTGTGCCCTTGACGTTTGCCAAATCTGATTCACAGTGTGCATTGAGCCCTTTTGTGTTTTAGAAACCCAAGTGATTGAAAACAGCCATGATATTGCAGCATGTAAAGCCTTACTACTCATGAACAATACCTTTTTTCCATTTATTTTCATAACTGTTTTCCCAATGGATAGCATGTGCCTCAATTTTGTAATTCCACAATGGGCTGGAGCAGCTCTTAAGGGAAGAACTGTTCAGCTCCACAGGCTATTTAATACTTACTATAAACAATTGCCAAATTAGGTAGTTAGTACCCAATACTCCTGACCTGACCAGCATGGTATGCATATTTGCGTGTCTGGGGAGAAAAGGAGTGGGAGACAAGGGAGGTGAGACTGGGGTTACTGAGCAGAAAATCTGTACCATAAGAAGCCTGTAACTGCATATTTACAGTGCACATCATATTCCATAACTTCAAAAGAAATGTAATCAAGCCCTGGTCACCCGACCCATGTCATACCCAGTTATAATGTAGCCATTTAAGGATGGAGTTTTACCAATAACCCAGAGGGATACATTTGTAAAGGAGGGAGCAATCTCAGCCCTGACCTGCACCCACCCTAGCTTTTTTCCCCCTGAGTAACACCACACAATTCTCTAAATATCCCTTAAACCTGATCTATGACCTCCCTCATTATTCAAGTCCTGGGCACGCCCTTGCAGCTATGGTCCTATATATTCATCCTCATCTGACATTCCGGTTCTGTGCTTCCTTTAATAGAAACTGCTGACCATGGCACGTTGTGAGATGGTGCACAAATGGAGAAACAGACGAGACCACCAAATTCATTTCCACTCTGCCCTCCAGAATTTAAAGCTAGATATGCATAGGTGAAAGATCTTTCAAATCATATGAAAAAAGCATAAGGCTGCTGAGAAGTTTTCCTTCAAGGAACACAATGTGCTATAATTTGCAGTGCACAAAGTGAGTGAAAGGTTGGGGAAGTGCAGAGAATAGGTAACAGCATTTTTTAAAACTGGAGGTGGTGCAAGGACTGCTTACTAAGAAAGCAATGGACGGTTGAATTACACTGAAAAGGTAGATCTTGAGACAAATGCAAGGCATTCTCTGTGGAATTACTAGGAAAGGCTTGTGGCAAACACTGGCAGAGCCAATAACTCCCTAGGCCGGTAGGCCATCTCCGCTGTCATGGGGATTTCTAAGCATAGCAACAAGTGGAACTGGACCTGAGCCACAAAGTTTAGATCCAGAGCGAGAACTAAACTCCCCCAAGCCCCAGGTGTAGTAGCGATCTAATGTTGCAGTTAGGCTCATTATTAAGACAGGAGTCAGCCACAAAGTTTCAGTCTGCATCTGAGCCTTCCCCAGTTCAAGAGTGTTTTTAACTAGTATTTCTGAACAGATCCATCCCTAGGCAAAACAAGTCTGATCTCAGTTTATGCAACATCAGTAAAAATAATGCCATCGAGGACATTAGAAGTATCTATAACTTATTGTGTGTGGACAGAGATTTCAGTTGCTTAACTGTCTTTTTACAATACCTGTAAGAATGACACTCTCATGATAGTTAAGCGGCAAAATAACAGCAGCAGCTTCAGACTTTTCCTTTATGGGCTGGTTAATTTGCCACTAGCAGACTCTGGCTCCTTGCAAACGTGCCCCTTGTGAACAGCAGGGGCCATTCACTGACAGACCCCCATTCGGCTGCTCCATACATTTCCACCACTCCAATGTGCTGTTTTTCTCTCTCTTCCCCCCCCCTCCCCATCCCTTTGCTCTGTCTCAGAAAACATCTGTTTCCAGATGTTGTTCTCAAGTCTAATAAATGCAACAAAAGCAACAAAAGGCTTGAGTTAATATATTTACAATGGCTCAAGATGTCGGTTGCTAGTTAATGTCAGCAATGGATCACCTGAGCACAACAAGACCCCCTCATTTCCTGACAGGGAGGGGGGGAAAGGAAAAAGAAATGGAGTGGATTTTTTCCATTTAAGACATGACCTTAAAAGGGGAACAGCTTCTTAGAAAACACCCCAGATTTACAGGATCAATACTGTGGGCAGTTACTGAGACAGCTGGCTGGAGTGCCCAGCTACTGACAGAAACGAGCTGTTTGTTAAGAGTTCAACTTTCCGCAGAGGAAAGTTGACACTGCTTGGTGCTGTCACCCAGCCCTTAGAGTCCAAATAGAAATTTGCCATAGATTTGTTATAAGCTTGGTTAAAACACATAGCAGCATATGGCTACAATGGGACAAAGATATAAGAGGCCCTGGGTTCCATTCCCAGCTTTGCCAGTGACTTCCTCCTATGTGACCCCTGAGTCCTGAACCTGAGAGGTGAGGAATGCAAATGCCACCTGAAAGCAGAGAATTGCAGGGGCACGGCAGTTCTCTCACAATCAGGCCCATAAAAAAAGAACTTCTCTGTGACTCAGTTTCCCCACCTGTAAAATAGGGAAATGATGTCTACTTTCCTACTTTAGAGGGGTATTGTGAAGCTTAATTGTTTAAGGTTTGTAGAGAACTTTGAGATCCTCAGATGAAAGGAACTAAAGAAAAGCAAAATACTAGCATCAGTTATAAATCAATGTACATAGATGTGTATAGAAAACAATGAACAAACATGTAAATTAACCAAAAGTATCAGGCACGTACTAAAAACAAAATAGCACCTGTAGTCACAGAGACAGATGTAAGCAGAGTCAGGATGAGCTCTACCCTGACATCTGGTGGTGAATTATGGCGAGTGTGGAAAAGAACTCCAGGGGCTGATCTTGTTTGCATAGGCACACCCACTCGCCTGGCAGGAAACACAGCAACTGAAAGTGGTTACTTTGGCTGGTGTGGGATCCCCAGTTTCTCTATTATTGGGGCAGGAAGAATAAAGTTTTGTTACCCTGATTCTGTGAATCAAGGCCAGTGGAACTGTTGTATGACAGAAGGACTGAGTGAGTCCTTCACCATTACCTAAGTAGCACTTGCTTGACAAGGGGCATGGGTTACAAAACCCAGTGAATTGAGAGAGGATGGGGACAGGTATTTGTACCTGATGGTATGGGCCCCCTCTGAGGGTCCGAAACACCAATTGCACCGCCTCCTCTCTCCACTGTTGAATGTCAGAGCTAACTTTGATTCCCTTAGGAGTCTAGTTACAGGCTGCTGAGCTGAATTCACTTTGGGCCAATGGTGCACCAGCACTGGGGCTCCCCTACTATACTATGAGCTGAAATCGCTAAGAGCTGAAATCACAAAAGAGCTGATGTTATTAAGAGCTGAGATCACTGAGGCTATGTTAACTAGTGGGGGAGCCTGAAGCTATATTGCTCAGCAGCTGGCGGAGCAATTTGTGGGGACGACTGGAGGAGCAGCGAGCGGCGTGGAGCCTTGTGGGGCCGGTTGGAGTGGCCCAAGGAACGGCGAGCAGAGCTGTTTGCGGGGACGGCTGGAACGGCTCACAGGTCGGTGAGCGGAGCGGAGTGGAGCGGAGCAGCTTGTAGAGCGGAGCAGTTCGTGGGATGGCAGGAAAGTGGACTGGCTCGTGGTAAAGGCTGCGGCGGAACCCCCACGGAGAAACAGACGGCTGGCCAGCCTCGGATCACATAAGGTGCCCCTTAACACCCTGCGTGCCCCCCCCCTTTACTCTGGGGCTGCACTAACCAGGGGCAGAGACTTTGGGGGTTGTTGGACTTTTGGGACTTTGGGTGGTTGCTGGACCCCAGAGACTTTGGGGATGTTGGACTTTGGGGACTCTGGGTGATTTTTGGGTTGCTGGATTCAAGAACCAAAGGGAAAGGACACAGCCCAATTTGCTGGGGTGGGTTTTGCTCATGGTTTGTGTTATGAATCCTGTTTGTGGTGTTTTTCCAATTTTATGCTGATGTCGTTTACCTCATGTTATTAAACATTTTCTGCTACACTCAGACTCCGTGCTTGCGAGAGGGGAAATATTGCCTCTTAGAGGTACCCAGGGGGGTGGTATGTAATTGTCCCAGGTCACTGGGTGGGGGCTCGAGCCGGTTTTGCATTGTGTTATTGAAACTGAACCCCTAGATACAGAACCCGGCCCTTGTTGCTGCCAACTTAGATGGGCAGAAGGGTTACACAGGTTCACATCTCCTTTCTGCTTAGGGAAGTACACATTTTAATATATTTACCATACGTTTCATTGCATGTTTATAATAGTCTTACCGCCCCCAATGGACCAGTTACAAACCACGAATGTCTGTGCTTATTGTCCTTTTATGGAATTATATAAAACTTCCAAAGCAAAGAGAGTGCTATAACCTGAATGTTGGAATTTTGGGGAAAGTCCAACTAGGAAAAGTCACCTGAGTGTACTGGGTCAATGAAACCACACCACTGGTAGTGTTTGAGCATCTGGTTAAATGTCCCCAGCTTTGAGAGTCACAGCAAGTTCTGGGTGTGTTTCAGAAATAGGGACACAGACACACACACGCACACACATACACACACCCCGCCCTGGAGGACTACAAAAGACCAGTAACGAATTCTGCACCCATATCAAGAGACCTGAGGTGATTCTAATTGCTGGGGACAGTCTCTGGAGGCACCTTATTAACAGAGCAGCACCACTCACTCAGCTTACACAGTTGGATATGGTCCATAGCTAAATTAGTCAGTTTATATTGGCACAGGATTATAAGACTCCTTAATTCCTCATGGATAAAAAAATTACCCTCCTTGCACATCTGCAGCCAAAACTCCTCATCCACTAAACTCTGCTGCGTTGCAGCTCCCCAGCTTGTAGCAGTTATTACAGTAAATGAACTGATCAGAAGAGGAGGCACTGGCTTAGAGGCAGGAAAAGGCATTTATAAAGTCACTCAACCGATTCTTGTGTCTGGACTGCAGGATCTATATCACAAATCAGATCTGAGGAGTGGGGAACTCTCTCCAGCTAGCTCTGGGATTTGAATTATATACACACAGCATGTTTCCTTCTAAATGTTAAGGATGGATTTGGTGAATTTTAGTGCTCATACTGGTACAAGTGAGACAGACTGATGGCCTTAGCAGGAGTTAGGCATAATACAGGCAGGTGCTGCACAAGTTTCTGCCAGTTCTCCTCAATCATGATCTTCCAGACCCCTTGCTATTCTAAATGCTGGCCACTCATAGCGTTACCAATACTGCTCAGTCCTAATTCTTCCATCCCTGGTATTTCAGTCGCTGGCCCCCATATAGCTCTGTCCTTGTGCTTCCATCGTGGTGGTCAGCATCATTATTGCAGTCATGGACCTCCCCATCCCAATAGTTTTTTTCAATTCACCTCAGTACTGTCCTGCAACACCCCTTGCTATTCTTTCCCTCTAGCCATCCCCATATCTCTGTTCTAATCTGAGAAATCCATTATCTCAGCCCAAGCCACCAGACATATCTCACTTCAAACCTGTCCTACCACACACCCTTTATTACAAGCCCGATGCCCAACCGAGAAGAGAGAACTAAGTCTGGCCGAGTATAGTGGGTTTGTGATATAGGCAGTCACCCACTAGCGACTTGGATGGGAGCATTATCTTGTATATGGTGTTGGTTATGCGATAGGAGAGCAAGATCATCTGCGAAATCCAGGTCTTCAAGGGATGAGAAGGGTGTCCATTTAATGCTTCTTGGCATGTCTTCTGTTGTACGCTGCATTACCCAGTCGATGGCAATGTTGAAGAGGATTGCAGACATGACACACCCCTAATGTACTCCTGTTTTGACTTCAAAACTGAGCTCACTGTGATCAGCACTGCATGTAAAGTTGAAATAAAAGCTTTTGATGATGTTGATTATATGGAGAGGGATTCCATATGCCCGCAGAATGTGCCATAGGCTGGTCCTGTGAATGCTATCAAAAGCCTTCTCAAAGTCTATGAAGTTTATGTAGCGTTGCTGTTGCCATTCTAAGCGCTGTTCTATTATGTTTCGTAGAGTGAAGATCTGGTCTGTGCATCTATGCCCTTTCCGAAAACTGTCTTGCTCTTTTCTGAGAATGCTATCAACTGTCTCTGATATACGCTGGACTATGATCTTACACAATACGTTGCTTGGCACAGATTAAAGTGTGATACCAAGCCAGTTATTACAATGACTGAGAGTTCCTTTCTTTGGTATCTTCACTATAACCCCATTGGTCCACTCATCTGGCACTTTTCCCCTTTCCCAGACTGATGTAAATAGAGGGGCCAGGATAGAGCCTCACGTTATTCAGAAGCTGGTGAGACCTATAGCCTTCAGCTGTAAAAGGTTAGTGCATTAACTCCTGGAAAACTCTGCCATTGCACTTAGCCTAAAATCCATCCTCTTAAATAGATGCTGGTCAACAGGGCTGACAAACGGGCCACCTTTCATCAGCAGTACGAACTTGAGAAAGGGGGAGGGAGATGAATTTTCAAACCTATTGTCTGTTTAATACAGAAAGAACAAATGACATCGCTTCTCGGCTCTCTATGAGCTGAGGGGTGAAAACATTATCTTCTAGCTGTCGTATTTGTAGGGCGTCCATCACGATAGTATCTAAATACTATCAACTAGGTGCCAATGTGCTACTATTTCTTCATATTTCTCCATCAAATCTTACCGACCTACAGAACAGAATCGTCAGCAGAACTGAAAATAGGGCAATGAACTTAGACATTTCTCTTTCTTCCCAGATTTGCTTGTAGGATCTTCTATATACTATTTTTTCACTCTTTTAACTCCCTCACCCACGTACCTTTGTCTTGCAGCTAACATGCTCTCAGCCAAGAAGGTCTACATGGGTGTCTCCGTAGAATTATCAACACCAATTTGAAATGGGTCATAGAAATACCTGTTGAGTGACAATTTCTTTCCCATTCTAGAAGTTTAATATGCTAGCTCCAAAGCTACTCCTGCTGGCCAGGATTGGGAACTGGACATGTTTCTTTCACATGGTATTGTGGGTATTAACTGGGAGTTGGGAAAAAACCCTTCAGGTCTCTTCTCCCTGACTTCAGGGTGACACAGTGATGTTGATCTCCTGGAAAGTCATGTAGAAATGGGCCTGAGTTAAAAAGGTCAGATCTGGATCTGAACGCTTTCCAAGCTCAAGGGTTTTAGATCTAGGGGTTTGTTGCTGGCCTGTCCCTAAGTAAATGGGCACAAATGTGTTAATCTTTCCAAAGTTCAACATACTTGTCAATAAACTCAGTTATGAGGAGATGTAGAATATTCAACATGCACCCAGTCATTCTTTGCTTCACATACACCAGACACGTACATGAAATCAAAGCCACATAACAACTGGAGAGAAACTGAAACAGAGAAGAGAAAATTGTGAGGGAATGACGGGTAACAAACCCACGTCCATAGGCAGTCCTCAGACTGCAGACACCACCCAGCAGCTTGCTGGGACCAGCAGGGAGTGTGAGCTGGTGCACCCTAGCTCACCAGTGGTACCTCCTACGAAGCTCCTGATTGGAGGAGACATGCAGCCTCTTCAAATGCCTCAGAGTCATTACTTAAGCCAAGAGGCACAGGAAATTGTCTGAGCAACTAGGTCATCCTCCTTGATAAACCTGCAGAAAACCAGGAAGCCTTCCTGTCTTTTCACCATTCCTTGACTGCTGACTATCTGCTCCTCCATCACCAATTTCCCTTCCTCAGGATGTCCCCGCATCCTTCATCTGCAGCAGTAAATGGGAGACTCTGTTTGGGATATAGCCTCCTTTGTGGCCGACCAGGCCAAAACTCACCCAAAATGGTTTGGACTGGCTATGTTGAAATGTACACAGTAGATTTTAACAGGACAGAGAACGATTCCTTCAATAGGCTCTGGATACAACCACCAGGGAGAAGCCAGGGCTATAATTTTTGTGCCCTATTGGAATGATATCTAGATATGCTTGGTATCTTGATATCTGGTATCAATGGGGATTTAAATGCAGAGGGAAAGCAGATCAAGAATAGATAGGAAAGAATTGTAGAAAGAAAAGTATTTATTGCAAATAGTGTGACACTGCCATATAAGACCATGAACAGGGCATGTTTTATAACTCCTAAATTCCGGCTTGTCCCAAGAGGTGGATAACATCCAAACCACCAAATAGGGAGGGTTAGGCAGTTAGTACAGTGTTCATGTGACAATGCAGGCACTTCAGGCTTTTGTGATTGGTACTTCTGTGCTGGTCCGCAGTGTATGTGCAGCTTGAGTCCCTTTCCTCTGCCTATAATAAAACCTACAATGAATCTTGTGCTGCTGCAAACCCCATGCATCGCTGAATATAAGCGGCTGGTACAACCAAGTTCTTAACCTAGTTAACTGGTGCAGTTCCCTGAAATGGTTGAGAACTAGCATGACTGCAAATAACCTGGCCCAAGAGTCCTTTTCCTTTACAAAGAAACATGCTTTACAGCACTGTGTAACCAAGAGACCCCCAGAATAGGGGGAAATCAAAAGCTTCAGGAAATTCAATGGAAGGCCACAGAATGCACTCCTGAAATGTACACATTTTCTCTGTGTACCAAACTCTCAGATTATGCAGCACCAACTCTTTTATATGAGAAACTGTTGAAAGAATATAACCATCAGCAGATGGAGAATGTTTTCCATTTATCCAAAGAAACAACATTAATTTGAGCTGTTAAAAGACAAGAAACCTGTTAAAAGAAATTTTTAAAAAAGGATTTCCTGCCTAGCAAACGCTACAATCTCATTTTGGAAAATAAGTGGCTGTGAAAGGGATGTGGCTATTCAAAGAATAAACACTGTGTGCTACTGGGCCCTCAGAGGGTTTGTTTGACTGAGGGGGAACAGTTCTCTCTCTCTTTAACCTGATCCCACAGGTCTATTTCTTCAAACTCTCCGAAACGGAGATCAGGCTGGAGAAGAATATGAGTTTTCTCTGCCAGTAATTCCAAGCATAGACTGCATGCAAAATGTTCATTTAAAATGTGTAAATGACAGGGAAATAGTCACAGGGGAACTTGACTTAAGAGGTCGGTTCACAGCTTGTGATTTAATGATCACACATCACTGTAGCCTCACATTGCTTTGTTGCTGTGTGTGAGTGAGAGACAGAAACAGACAGACCAAAGGACAGACTGATGGTCAGATGAAGAGACAGAGGAGACACACTACCCCTTGGGGTGAGATATTGAATGCGATTTATTTTCCTCAATGTGCAGAACATGGCAAAGCTAGGAATGCCTTATTCAATGCTCGGAAAAGCAGAAATAGGTCATTATTTCAGCCCCAGGGGTGATGCTCACTCTTTATAGCATATCTGAGGCATTACTGTCAAAGCCACATGTACTTTGTGGGAAGCTAACTCTACAGGACACCCTGTATCTGCAGGACACCCTGACTGCAGAACTGTGCTCAAGGCTAACTTTTCACTTTATAAAAAAGTTACATTTCAAGCCCTCATAGTTGGGAAGATAGCATTGCATCTGTTTACATTTGGTTCCTGTTTTCAAGGTTGTCTTCTTAAGTCAGCAGATAACCTGAAACAATGCCTCTGAGAGAGGTGAAATGGTGGTTGCTGTAGGGTGCCCTGAAATGCCAGATGAGCCTGCAAGGCATTTCTCACCTTCTCAGGTATCCTTCACCTGTTTGTGCCACCCTTAGAGCTTTATCCTGGACTTGGGGATGTTCCTGAGTGGGCAGAGTGGCTGTTCATTTAGCTCTGTGGAACTAATCAGAATCCTGTGGGAGCAAGAGCAGTTAAAAGAACCACTTTTTATTCCTGTTACCCAGCTCACTACACAGCTCTCATCCCTTCTCCTGACAAAGTAACCATTCTGTAAATCTTCTCCAAACACGGAGAGGTGCGTGGGGAAGGGGAACCAAGAAGCTGAAATCCTGTTTCATGGAATGCTTAGTGCAAAGGCGAGACTGCACTGATTGAGGTACTTGGCGTGTCTATCGATAGCCCCTTTCCAATCCGTGATCTCAAAGCACTCAAGATGGTCTAGCACTAATGACCCTCTTTGCACTTCATGGGGAATAAATTCTAATGGAGAGCTGATGGTGTCTCCCCTACTAGGGCCCTCTTGGGGATGCTTGCTATGGAAGGGATCCTTCTTCGCTCCCAGTGGGCGCTCCATGGGAATCCTGTGAGCAGGAATCACTGCAAAGAGGTGTTCATTCATTGTACTGCCAGGCTGCCTGGACACCCCCTTTCACCAGCTAGCACAGCCTACATTGGGGCTACACTGGCCTTCTACATTCCCCTGCCTGTTCCCCCAGTGCAAGGAAGTTTGTGGCCACTTTCCACTGTAACCTCCTCCCTTAGCGGAGTTGCTGTCCCCACAGACCTCTGCTACACTCTGTGCCAGCAAAATCTGATATAGACCTGGCTGTTAATTAAAACCCATTTGAGTTAAGTGAGAGATACTGAGAACAATTCACCCACCACTGAAATGCAGCCATCTCCCCAGTGGAACATAGCACCTGTATAACAATGCATGCTGCTGGTGCACCAAGACCACTGCCCATCGTGCTGTCCATTGTTTCCTTTCCCTTCCCTGCCTGTCTGTATCCATCTGTTGTCTCTTGTCTTATACTTAAATTGTAAGCTCCTCAGGGCAAGGGCCATCTTTTGTTCTGTGTTAGTACAACACATACCACAATGGGGTCCTGGTCCTTGACTGGGGATCCTAAGCAACATGGTATGTAATTAATAGATTATAATAATAACAATAATTAATAATAATAATAATAAAATGATATTATATTTTAGATAAAATGAATAATACAGAACCCAGTGGGAATTGCAAAGGGAACATAGGCAGACAGAATGTAATTACCTCCGCTGGAATTTGGCCAGGACCCATATTTTTACTTTAACAGAAAGTGACACAGGATCTGTAATGACTGCAAGTGATAAGAGCCTCATTTTTTACATCTGGTTGAAAAAATAGTACTTCGAGCAGCCTGGTGCCCCCTAACCCTATGCTTGGAGTGGAGAACAATACATACTGAATCATCAGGCTCACTTCCTGCACCACCAGAGTGTGTCGGGGAGGCGTCCTGTCCAACAACTGACCGTGGTCAATCATGGTTAGGTTATAGAGCTAACATGATCAGAAAACAAGGTACGCTGCCTGCAGACTGAAATATGAGCATTTAAGAGACAGTCTGAGCCCTCCAAGCAGTAATCCCCTTCCCTCCCAACACATTCTCTAGCTCCTCCATTTTGAGCCATAACATAGGTTTGATTGAAGATATCTGGGATCTATATTCAATTTCTATGCCAGCAGAGGCTGCTGAAAGGACAGACCCCATTCAGTTCAGCTGCATGCTGAATGTTAGATCCCATGTGGCTTTTGTGGACCTTGTTCAGAGTTTTGGCTATTTCCTTCCTGTCCCACATCAGTGAGCTGCTCTTCTGAAACACCTGCGCCAAATTAACCTACATGTCCTAGTTACTGAGCCAGATTTGTCTCCACACCAAAAAAGAAGCCAGTGGAAGATTCACTGCAGAACAACCTGAAAGCAGGGTGAAGTTCTGCTCTCAGTTACTTCCATCCCAGACAAGTTCAAAACACCAGATCTGTCCAGAAACCAGGACCCATTTGTGGCAGCATCATAAAGTCCCCTATGAAGGAAGTTAAAACAACACCATGGTGTGAGACAAGGAAAGAAGTGTGAGTCCTGCCTCTGCTTTACAATCTCTTTCCTGATGCTATAAATAACAGCAGTGAGTGTCACTTCAAAGGGAAGGGGTAGCTGATGAGAGGTGCTTTGGGGACTGATGGGGATGGGGGCGTCGCAAGGTCTGATCCCACCCAGAAACTTTGCATAAATAAATAAATCATTGCACAGAGAAAGAGAGAGAGGGAGAGCAGAGGAGGTTACTTTGGGAAGCAGTACAGCTTGCTCATCCGATCCGTGTAGTTCAGAGAGAGTGTGTCATGTTACAGAGAAGCCAGGATCAGCCACAGTGCAACTCCAAAGCAGTTGAGAATTACCTCTCTCTAATGGGGACTTTCATGTGCAATCTCTTAACCACTCTGCTAAGGAACTGAAACTGACAAACCTAGAGGGAGAGGAAAAGAACAACAAACAAAAAAGACTGAAAGACACAAACTGATCTGATTATTTTCCCCTAAACTTTTCTGGAGTTGGATCCTTTCTTTTTTTAAATCACTTTTTCCCCCTTTTTATCCGTACAATTTTGTTGTTGTTGTTATAATTTCTATTATTCAGTGGCATTGGGATTCCCTCGGACGCTGCTCTTCCATGAATTCTGGATTGTTCTTCTTGGAGTGGGATTGAAACTTTATTTATTCTATTTATTTATTTATTGTTTCTCAGGAGAGGGAGGGAATGTTGGAGGAGAAGGGCTGGAAAGGTGCTAGCAATGGTGCCTTTGACAGGGGGTGCATTGCTCCCCCCAGGACAGGGGATGGAGAAAGATGCTGCAGGTTTCCTCTACTGCTGGGCTCTGGGCTTCCTGGGGTGTCTTTGATTTCTCTGGTGCTGAGCCTCCTGCTATACTTTAGGACATCAGACCTGCAATCCAGGGTTTCACATTTGGAAGCAGACAGATGCACTCAGCTCCCTGCCTGGCTCTCTGCAGACCAAATGGAGACAGCTATTTTGGGAAGAGTTGACCAACTGCTTGATGAGGTCTGTGTGCTTTCATTTTCATATAAATATATATTTTAGCTTTTTCTATTTTGCTTAAAGAATTTTCTAAGCAAATGATACAGCCGAGTGCCTGTTAACTCATTAAGATGTGAATCCCCTCAGATCGCTCCCCTTTAGCCCTCCTTCTTTATAAGCAGCTCAGATTTTGCTTCTGTCTGACAAAGTCTATGATTTGTCTGAGCTTTCACGGTTTTAAAATTAGAGAGTTTTGTTTCTTTTCCCCAAGAAAGGGCCCCTCTATAGCATCAGTTTTTAGCTTCAGTCTGGTAATGAGGGGTTTTCGATTCACATGAGATGACAGAATACCAGTAGGGATAGGTACACAGGGTGCAATTCAGAGACCAGATTTAAACATCACATTAACAGTTTAAAACAAATAGAAAAATTCATCACCAGCTGAACTGAACATGCCTGGGAACAGCCTGGTGATAGTAGCAAAGGTACCCATACTGTGACAGGTAAACTGGGAAAAGCAGCGGGCAGAGACAGGTAAATATGATGATGAGCTGATTCCTAGATGCTTTGTTTCAAAGCAGTTTGGAAGCAATTCCCCTTTATTTCAATCCAAACTACTTTTACAGTAGTTTGGAAAATAAAAAGACAAATATTGCTAGAGTCCTTCTAGGTATTAACAGAAGTTCATACTCCCGAGCTCTTCTCTGGCTTAAGCACTTAGGGCCTGATCCAAACACTACTAAAGTCAATGAGAGTCTGTCTGTGGAGTCCATTGGGCTGTGGATCAGATTCTTAGATACTACCGTGATAGCTCCTGTCAAAAAAACTTAGACAGACAGACCGATAGATTAATGAGTCATATTGTGCATCCGAAAGCTCAGAGATAAACCCCTCCAACCCTGAAAGATCTCCCATTTCATCATTGTAATGTACCCACTTCATGTTTCTAATCATACAATTACAGATATGTAGGGCTGGAAGTCATCTAATCCAGCCCCCTGCATTGAGGCAGGACCAAGTCTACCTAGACCACCCCTGACAGGTGTTTGTCCAACAGGTTCTTAAAAACCTCCAGTGACAGAGATTCCACAACCTCCCTTGGAAGCCAATTCCAGAGTTTAACAATCCCTATAGTTAGAACATTTTTCCTAATATCTATCTTCAATCTCCTTTGTTGCAGATTAAGCCCATTACTTCTTTTCCTACCTTTAGTGGACATACAGAATAATATATCACTGTCCTCTTTAAAGCAGCCCTTAATGTATATGACTGTTATCAGGTCCTCCTTCAGTCTTAATTTCTCATGACTAAACATGCCAAGTTTTTTTAACCTTCTTCATAGCTCAGGTTTTCTAAGCCTTTTATCATGTTTGTAGCTCTCCTCTGGACTCTTTCTAATATGTCTACATCTTTCCTATAGTGTGGTGCCAAGAATTGGACACAGTACTCCAGCTGAGGCCTCACCAGTGCCCAGTAGAGCATGACAGTTAGTCTTACATAGGACACTACTGTTAATACAATGCATTTGTTCTTCTCAATTGTTGTTGATGGCCAACTTTTAAAATCCTGTACAGCTTGTGGGTTTTGCTGTGGTTCTGACAAGTGCTCACTTGTCCAAACCGGTCAAAGATGCCGAACTTTGGTGTGCACTGACTCAAATGACCAGGGAGGATATTCTGTGATTCCCAGAGAGATCTGCGGGAGGGGGGGGGGGTGGGGTGGAGAGGAGGAGGAGGGAGCACGCTAGGTCTTTTTTTTCTCTTTCACTGTGCAAACCACTCCAGCTTTTGCTCAGGTCAGAAGTATCACAGATTCGTATAAATGTGGGGTATGGAAAGGACTGGTGTCAGACCCATTAGCTTATAAAAATGGAGCTAGTTTCTGCAGCCCACTGTGCTCCATTATTTCATTCACATATTGCAATATTAGGAAACTAGTCAAGGAACAAAGTAATAAAACCATTGAGAGCTGCATTCCCCTGGAACACCAGCAAACAATGAATAAGAGCAGCACCATGACTCTGCCATTGTCTCATCATACTCTGAGAGAGGATTTTTGGCACAGGTTAAAATAATGGGGGGTTCTGGATAAAATATCGCTGTACTGCATGTAATGACTCTGAGTGCTTGATATCTGTGGATGGTTCTTTGACAGCCTGATTAGCTTGCAGATGAGCTCTTTAATAGCTAACATTGATATGGCACTGCTGTGAGGAAGCTCACACCGCTGAACTCCTAGCTGGGATTGGCAGGGCACAACCCTACAAGCCCACACTACTGGAGTCCTAGTAATGCACTTCTGTGAAGTAGATCACATTGCTAAAGTCCTACTGACCTATGTGGGGCACTGCCATGAAGGGGCTCACACACTGTTCACTTCCCAGCTGACCCTGGGAGAATGGGAATATGAAGGAAGTCCCTATCGCTGGAGTCCCTGCTGGTATTAACAGGACACTGGTGTAAGGAAGCTGGCATACCAGACAGCACTGCTAGGACATTGCCCTGCGAAAGCTTCAAAATTATAACAGAACTCAATGAAAGAAGTTAGGTTCTCTAAGAGAAAATGAATCTGATTCTCCTGTTACACCAGATTTACACTGTTGTGACTGCATCTACTTCAATGGAGTTATTCCTGATTTACACCCGTGTCCGTGAGAGGAGAATCAAACCCAGTAAACTATATGTTTTCTCTTCTAATAGCTAGTTCAACACTTTAGCGACACAAGTCCCCAGGAAGGATGTCAAAAGATAAGAAGGAAAGAGACAGAGCAAAAGCATAGAGGAGACAGGTAAAGGAGAGTAGAAAGGGAGACTGAGAAAGAAGATTGAAAGGGAGGGAGAACAAGAATGGGAAAAGCAAGAGAGGGAGACAGAAACTGGTGGAATATGAGAGAAAGTGTCTGGGAGATCACTTTAGAGGAAGGGTGAGCAAGGAAGCATATTCATCCCCTTCTCTTTCAGAGCGTCAGGCCTCTTACGGCCACATCCTCCTGGACAAACTACACTCTCCCTCGATGTTTTGACCTTAATGAGTTATACAGCTGCCAGTTTCATAGAATTCAGCACAAAATAATGTTTTTAAAAAAATCCCCAGACTTCCAAAGCTATGGAATCCGTCCTAATTGGGGGAGGGGGGAACTGCTGGGGTAAGGAGAAGGACATGGAGTGAAGCAGCCCGGCATCCTCCTTTCAATTGTGTCAGGGGGTGAGGCTGGGGGGACACCTGTATTTGTGGACTGGGGATTTTGTGAGTGTGTATGTACATGTATTGGGCTTGGATTCACATGCATGTGGCTGTGTGTTCTCTGTGTGTGGATGTAAAGTCGATGTATGTATGAGAACTGTTACGGCATGTGTTTGTGTGTTTATTGTGAATGTGCAGTTTGTGTGGTGCATGTATGCAAGTGTGTTGTAAATGGACGTGTGGTGAGGTGTTTATATGGGTGAGCGTATGCTTGAGAGTGGATTGTGATTGTGTGTCATTTTATGTTTCCCTGTGCGTGTTCAAGCTGAGTTACCACCACATACCTTTATAGGGGAAGCACATTGGGAAGACTAAGGGCCCAGTACTCACCTGTGCTCTGGTGGCATAAAGGGGATACCAATGGCACTCTGGGACTAGTCCTTTGTAAGCAGGTTTCTCAGCTAGCTTATATCTGCCAGAATGGCTCCACACTGCCATCCCCACAAGGAGTAAGAGGTGTGCCAGGGCAGGCAGGGAAAAACAGAAGGTGAGGGTGTGGTTGGACCATGCTGGACTCTGGCTGCTCTTGCCTGGGGTTGGTCCAGGTGTTCTTGCCTGGGGGCAGCCAGTGCAGTCATAGTGTAAGTTCCAGCTTGCACCAGGGGCATGAAAGAGTCCCAGCTTCCCTGAAAACATGGGGATGTGAAGGAGGTTGGTAGCCATATGTCCCCCCATCCACACCCCGTTCCTCCGTGAAGAGCAGGAATGGAGCAACAGAGAATTGGTGCCTAAATACATAAGTGATCTGGCAAGATTCTCACTCACACAGAGAACATTTGTGCCGCTTACACCCAGGTGAAGGACCCGTTCTTGCTTCCCATGGAGAGTGAGGAATCACCTGGAGAAACACATCCAGCACAACAAAAAGCCACTCTCATCCATTTCAATTTCCTCTTCTTCCCAGGAGCTGTATCCACAAGCTATTCCATGTGAGCATCTACCTCCAGTTCAGGTTGTTCCAGTGCTGCCCACTCTCACATTTCTATCCTAAATCTTGTGATATTTGTTGTCTTTGTAAAGCCACAGCTCCTGGGGTCAGGGCATTACATGAGAATCTCAGCTTTCGTTTTTTTTAAATGTAAGTTTCTAGCTGTCATAGTTGCAGAGAAAAGCTCGAGAGACTCAGGAACCAGAAGGCAAATAAAAAGAAATCAAAACTTATCATTTTTTAAAATCTTGTGTTTTTTAATCAAATCTCGTGATTTTTTTTAACCTAACTCTCATACTTAGTGTTGGCTACACTGCTGTTCCTCCCTTCAGTCCAATAGAATTAACAGACTGGTGGGCAGTCCTCTACAGAGTCAGTCTGACTAGTGCAGACTTCATTAGCTACTGTCAAAACTTCTCACTATGGTCATGTGCAGTAAATACTGGGCTGGAATTTTCTGCCAGCCAGGAATGGATTCTACGTCTTTCCCTGAAAAAGTCTGCGCTGACTAGGACTGATATGGATGTTTCTGAGAAAACTTTGGCTGCAGGCTAGAATTCCTCTGTATTTATGGTGCATGAGAAAAATCAAATAAAAAGTGCAAATAAACTGTACAGTTGGCACTGAAAGCCGAGGCAGTGATTTGAAAAGAGGCAAACAAAGCATTTCCCCATGCTGGTGAACATGTGGGCTTGTCTCTCCTTGACAAAAGCTCAGTAGGATGGAGCACAGGGTGTTCTCAGGGCTACCTGCTCACAATACATGAAGAAGTGGTGAATTTCCAGAGTTGGGAATTCATCTTTTTTACATAATTTAAAAACAATCATCATCCTGAAAACTCCCAGGAAACAGAGAGTTGACTTTACTGCCACTCTGCACCTGTACAAAATCCAACTCAGCCATGTATCCAATGTCACGGAGTCCATTTGTCACCTTTTAAAAGAGATGTTGGGGCTGTGTTGGAGGAAGGGAGACTGGATCAGTGCTCTTTTCTATGTGTCAGTATAGACTTCAAATTTTCTCAGCCTTGGGGAAGGTGCTCAGCAGTGGAACTCCTGGTATATTTTCCTTCTCTGTTCCCATCTGAAGATTTTCTCTCATTTCATTTAAGTGGTTCGGGGAACTAAACCTCATGATTCTTGCTATCTAATGGTCAGCGAGTGCCAAGCTGCAGTGCCTTTAGTACTATGTGCTACCTTCCCCTGGCTCTCCAACTCAGCATTGCCAATCCCCTACATTCAAAAATCATGAGAAAGGTCCCAAAATCATGAGATTGCCTTAAAATCATGAAATTTTACAAAATAAGTTTTGGTTTCTACTTATTTGCCTTTTGGTTCTTGAGTTTGTAGAGCTCACTATTGAAGGCGTTTCTTTGCAACCAAGGGGGCTAGACACGTTTAAAAAAATGAATGTGAGAGTCTCACATGCTCAGGTAACATGCTCCAGGAGGTGGGGCTATAAGAACACCAAATACCATGAGACTTGAGATAAAATCACACGAGCTATTAGCGATGCTATTAGTCTTTGAACTCTTCTGATTGGCTACAGTTCTCTAGACTCTGTTTCCTTTAGCAGTTGGGGGTGGAGCAGGAAATGATTTTACTCTCCTCATGAACCAAAACAACTGCAGCTGCTCAAGACCTCTAATCCAGTGCTTCCCAAATGTTTGACTAAGGTGACGCATCAGCTGCATTTGGCCTTTTTTTTTTTTTTGTGACCCAACATTACATATATGCACCTTCCCCCCAGCACCACAGCCCTAATCCCGGCCAGTGTGGAGGGGACGCCCAGGGGCGTGGCATGGGGTTGGACAGTGAGTCTGCCCTGCACTTACCTATACTCACTCACTCATGACAGAGGAGAGGAGAGGCCAAATCTGAGTGTGTGGCATTCTGACCTGGCGCATGAGGGTGCAGCACCTCTAAGGTATGGTCCAGCCACCCCTCCTGGAGTGACAGCTGGGCCAACCCTGAGGGGTGCTGCAGCCCTGTGTGCCAGGTCACAATGCCCGGAACAGTGAGCTAGGCCCAGACCTATGGGACAGAAGTCACCGCTGTGTAGTAGGCTCACTCTCCAACCCTCCATACCCTCCCCGGGGCCTCCTCTCAGCACTGGGGCAGGAGAAGTATGTTTGCCTAGACCAGAGCCCAGTGATGGGTTAATCCAGCACTGTACATGACGGCCCATCTAGACCCTTTCCGCAACTCACTTGTAGGTCGGGACCCACTGTTTGGGAAACACTGCTCTAGTTTACCCCCTCCCAAGTACCGCTCCCTGTTTCCCCTAAGCTAGGACACATCCCAACCAGGCACTCACTTGGAATGGAAGAATGGAAGACTCCTATTAACTTCAACTGGATTTGGATAAGGCCCTATAAGTTAGTTAGCAGTAAGCTGCCATCTATTATCACCTTCCAGGAAACTCACTGACAGCTTCATTTGCTATTTCCAACATGTATTTCAGATAGTCTTTTTTGTTCTATTTGCCCACTCCCAGACACTACATCTTGCCTTCTGCTCACAGCTACCGTAGCACATAGTGATGGGTGGTCCCATAACTATAATCACAGTAGTTGCCAGATAACCACAGACAAACAGGACCAAGAGTAGAACTTGCAGCCTGTAGCTGCAAACACACAGGGCACTACCCAGAGCATGAGAACTGCAATTCCAGAAACTCAGGACAAGTTTGTAACCAATTACACCTCTACCCCGATATAACGCAACCCAATACAACACGAATTCGGATAGAACGCGGCAAAGCAGTGCTCCGGGGGGGCAGGGCTGCACACTCTGGCGGATCAAAGCAAGTTCGATATAACGCAGTTTCACCTATAACGCGGTAAGATTTTTTGGCTCCTGAGGACAGCGTTATATCGGGGTAGAGGTGTAGTTGTATAAACAGAAAAAGTGCAGCCAGGAATGTGGATTTTTAAGTGACTTTAAAGAAGTAACTTGGGCAAATGGTATCATGATCCTAATATCAAACCTAACCTTGGAAAAAACAGACAGGGTGTCACAGTGGTAAAAAGACCTGAGCCCTGCCTACCTCTAGCACTTCCATTTTTTTTACCGTGAATGCAGCTGCACAGGGGTCTGATTTTGGCCAGTGTGGATGCACCTCTCAGGCATGTAATAACAGACTCCAGTCCCACTTAACAATTTGGTGTCAACGGATTTACAGACACCTCGGACTAGATCCTAGAGCTAGTGGGAAAATAGATCTTATTTTGGAGAGGAAATTTCAAATAAAATGAAAATGTATAATTTCCACATGCATTTTTTCACTGATTAGTTTCGAGTTGATGAAAATCAACAGCCCTCCCCAGAAAAAATCAGTTTTCTATTTTCAAACCCTCACAAAAAAATACAACAAAATTGGAAATTTTCTCATAGAAATTTCTGTTTAATGAAAAAGCCATGTTTTGTAAATAAACAAACACATAAATGGTTTTGACCCACTGTACTGTCAGTTTTTTTAACAGCTGAACAATTACTAAAAGCATATCCAGGACTGTCAAATAGTTATCAAGGACTTTTCCAGTAGTTACATTTTATATAGATTCAAATATTTTACGGGGTTTAAAATATCAAGTAATACATCAATATTCATTGTTTAATTCTTTGGATACAAATTTCAAAAAAGCCAAGTTATTTCTCTTATAAAAAACTGGTAACTTTGCTGCTCATGATGAAGGACAGAGAACATCAGTTGTAGCATGGGAAAATCGTTTATAGATCCCCAATACATCTTAGTCTAATCTGCCACACTCCCTCATGTTCTGGGTCTTGACCTTTTTGGAGCAGAAATTACTTGTTGTATTTAGTTGAATAGTGGTTTTGTGATATAGAGAAATGAAAGTGAAGATGAAAGCAGTAAAATTACTTTCATTAGTGACCTAAACTAGGAATTGAACTTAGGTCTCCTGAAGCCATGTGTTTTTCTGTTAGTAGTCAATATTGGTCTAGTATATTATGCATGGAATTGAAATCCAGCAACTCCTAAATTCTAATTCCACAGCACAAAAACACAAAGCCCCTGCTGAAGTTCCAGTGGATCTCAGAGGATCCGTGCAGTCTAGAGGCCAGTCTGGCTACTTCTTCCATGGGTTCAAACCACAGTGGAAGAATTTGAAGGAAACTCCACAATGGGAACTTTGCAGAGCTTTCCTCTGGGAGAAAAGGGGCAAGCCTTCTATCAGCGCCCTTTATAAATTCTTAGATTTTAAGCTCTCCCAGCCATTTCTAACTATCTGTTTATAATTTTGTTTTTAAACTCCAGGGGAACATATGGTGCTATCACAGTGATCTTATAGATGATTTTAACTGTACTGTACATTAGGTACATTCCACTCTTCACACTCAGTGAATAAGGCTCTGGTGAGTTCTGTATTTCTGTTTCCAGAGTCTGGTGGGTCATCACTTCTTCTGCACAAAGTTCTACAGTAGCAAAGTAAATTGCTGATTAAATAAATGT
Source organism: Terrapene triunguis (assembly GCF_002925995.2). NCBI lineage: Eukaryota > Metazoa > Chordata > Testudines > Emydidae > Terrapene > Terrapene triunguis. Next base: position 43,306,140 of record NW_020664446.1, on the reverse strand, counting down.
TTATTTCCACTAGTTGTGTGTCACTGTCAAATTTCTTTTGACAGCCTGGATGTCCTCTGCAATTTTGAGTGACTGATCCTTTTTACATTTTTAATATTTCTGTTCTATAAATAGTACATCAAAGAGCCGAGTTCCAGGCAGAGCATTAATCTTCACTAGTTAGAGAATGACTTGTCACAAAACACTCCTGTCCATGCAAATCATGCACTGTGACATCATCCCTTAACTCACAAAGATAAATGACATGCAGGGCCCAATTTCCAAATGTGCGAACACTACTGAAATGTTGAAATTTTGTGTTTGGATGTTTAAATTGGCACTTGGATGAAAAGGGGAACATACATGTCCATTTGTTCCAATTTAAGATTCCATATAAAGCATATGAATCTCCTATTTGTGCCCATGTTTGAAATTTAGCTCAGAGTATTAAAAACCAAACTACAGCTGTGAACTTTAATTGCAGATGGGTCTGAGCCACAACATTTAGATTAGGATCCAGATCTCAACATTCCCAAAGTAGAGAGGCATTCAGAGCTAGGTTTTTAGCTCCGGAGGGTATACATGTTATATATGAGGGAACCGGAATTTCCATTTTGAGGAAAATTCCATGATTTTGACATTTGTTTTCATTCTGAATCAGAATGAAAACAAAAAATCTAGGAATTTCCCATGAAATGAAATTTTAGGAAAAAATTCATTTTGGGTCAATTGAAATGTTTCCTTCTGATTTTGACTTTTAATTAATTATATTGCATTACCTTATATGATACATTTTGAAATGAAAAGTAGTTCCATTTTGACTTTATCTAAACACTTTGTTTCAATTTTCTTTTTTTAAATTAAATTATGTCAAAATCAGTATATTCCCATGGAAAAATTTTATTTCGATGAAATGTTCCATCAGAATGTTTTTGGCCAGCACTACATAGTTATATGACATATACAGTACCTATTTTTGGACAGTTATCAATGTTGAGAGGAAAAGGCTCGGATGGTATATTCTAGTTTCCCAGACCAAGATTTTCAAAAATAGCATCCTAAAGTTAGGCCTCTGAGTCCATATTTAGGCTCCTAAATAAGTGACATGATTTTCAAAAGTACTGATCACCGATCAGTTCCTGTTGACTTCTCAGTAAGGTCAGTAAGAGCTGCTGGGTGATCAGCCCTTTTGAAAAGCATGTCACCTATTTAGGAGCCTAAATATGGATATAACAGTCTAAAGTCAGACACTTATCTTTGAAACATTGGCCCAAGTTCTCAGAGATGTGGATAACAAGAGCAGGTGAATATGATAAACAATGATTCTTAAAAGTTAGCTGTGATTAGTGGGGAGTGTTGCCCTAAAACTCAGATAGATAGTTCTCTATTTAATGGATAGTCTTCTCAAATTATCAACACACCCACAGCTCCAGTCATGAACAAGATGCAGATAGCAAAGGGGTAAGTCATAAACTGCTTCTGAACAGAGACCCTGTGTGGCTCACCCAGCATCTCAGTAATGTATAACCAACCTAGATGGATTCATTTTTTCTCTTCTCAATCATGATAGGTGTATTAATAATACACTCATGAGTATACAATTAAAGCTGGTCAGAACATTTTCGACAAAATGAGTTTTCATTTTCAGAAAATGGTGTTTTGTAGAAACTAGCGTTTCACAGAAATGTATTGATGTTGATAGAAAGGTTTCTGAGATCCAGAGTGGACTGTCTTGTCAATTCCCAGAGAGAGAAAGACTTAAATCAAAAGCCTGACATGTTTGATCCAAAATGGGCATTTCAACACAGCTCTGTTTCACAGACATTGTCAAATGGTTTTCTTTTTGTTCCACTGGAATGGAAACACATTTCAAAACCCCAGAAGTTTTTATTAAATAGATTTGTCGTTGCCCAACCAGCTCTATATGGAATGTTTCAAAGTTGCTGTCTTCTCTAGGATCATCTCTTTGGACAAAAATTACCAGTAGGCCAAGGAGCTGGCTCTTTGGGAGAACAGGACCTGTTTCTATTTTTCATCTGCTACTTAGAGTTTTCTGTTGGGTTTGTGAGCATTACAGTCTTCACGTGGGCACATAGTCACCTCTTAATTCATCATTGTGGCTTTTTGCCAAAGGATCACTCTTGAAGGTTATTATGAAGTTTTATTTGCCTGCTTTCAATCAAGAGACATGTGGTATAAAGTTTAAGGTTGTGGACTAATTACCTACCTTCAATACAGCACCAGGCATCTCTTTCTCATTGATTAGCTTCCTCCCACCCTACTTTTCAGACATGCTAAGGTTTGGGTTTCATCCCTGTTACTGATGCTTTTTTCCCTGTTTACTTTACAGAAATTAAAGTTCAACTTGCCGAGACATCGAGAAGTTCGAGATACCCACCAGAGGTGTAACTGCCCAGCAGGTAGGGATCTCAGAGGCCTTGGTACCTTAGAATGACTAATGAGCTCTTATTTATCCCATCTCACCTTGAAAGCTTTCCTAATGTACTGCAGTATTGGGTTATAATGATACATATAATATAATAAACCTGCATATGGAATGCATAAGTACATACATACAGGTTTGGTTACTTATTCATTATATAAATAATAAATCTCTGTATGACAGAAACTCATGAGAACACCAATATACACACACCCAATGTGTGCAATAAAATAGACAACCAAGTGTGTTCTTATGCTGTCTGTCTGCATGCCTCTGAGACAGTGACCTTTAAAACCCACGGAATTATACAGGTAGCTGAGGCATCTTGTAAAATTACAACCCTTGACGTATAGAAATAAGTCTATATTTTATGGCTTTGTTCAGTCATGCTTGTTTCCAATTCCAAAGGATCGTGTAAATACTTCCTCTGATGTAGTTTTAATACAATAGGTGAAAAAAATTATGGAAAACCCATTCATGAGCTGAATTTTATTCCATCATCATGAGTCATGCAGTCTTCTTTGTCATCTTATAATAAAGTATATTAAGTACAGAGGAAATAGAGAGGTGGGGGTTGTTTTATTTTTAAAGAACAATAGCACTGGTCTGTGATGGGAATGAACCAAAACCCAGTGTCCAAACACTCCTGAACTTTGGAACTTTATTACAGACCAGGCCCTTTTCCACAATGGTACAACAGGTTCAATTTATGTTTAGTTTAAAAGACAATTCAAATTAAACATAAATTAGATGGACTGGTCATTATCTCTCTTTATCTACGCTGTATAGCAGAGATGGGTGAAGCAGTTCAAATCAAATAGGAATCCCTCAGCCTAAATCTCTTTCCAAAACTCAAATTAAAACTTAGTTGAACCATTGTTGAGTTTCAAAAAAGTTCCACTAATTTTTCCTGTCATTAGCCTACAACTTCATGCACTGCTCCACCCCCACCTTATTGCCATGACTTGACATATAAGAGCTGAAATACCACAAGAAAGAATTTTCTTATCATATTTCTGGAGCAGCCGAAAGCAGGGACCTTGGAATTTGAGTTCAGAGTAAAAAAAAAATAGATTAATACATTATTAGGCCAGAATGGATCATTATGATCAACTACTCTGACCTCCTGTATAACACATGTCATAGAATGTCACCCAAGAATTCCTGCCTCAAGCCCATGAGGTCAGCTGAAGGTAGCTAAGACCCTTGTGAAGTGGTGACAGCAACAATGGCAGGCTTGTCATAGGATTTGAGTGGCTACTCATTCCATGCAGTTCTCAGTGTCTTCTGAAAAGATAGCCTTGATTCCAAGGAGAGATGAATATTTCTTAGACCTTAGACCTTAATTGAAGGTGGGGATGATGATTTCTCATTGCGCGTTGCACCGCTCTGTCCAAAGGCACAGATGCTCTTTGCAAAATTCCCTTCAGTCAGCCTCCTGATTCCATGGGTGAAATTTAGCCATGTTTCAAAACAGGTGGCACAGCTGGCGGAGCCTTGGTTGACGCCAACCTGTGCATATGTGCTGCTTCAGTGTGGTCCATAATCCAGGTGGAGACCTTGGAAATCATTTCACCCTTGACATTTTTTTCTGATGCCTGAGATGTCTGAGGGCTAGACACAATCTGGAGTCCTAGACAGTGTGACCCTTGTGGGGAGTCTGAGGCTATCACAAGCATGGAAGAGAATCAATATGTTGCAAGCACTCGGTATAAGCCCCTTCCTCCCCAGCCAGCCCATTCCAAGGCCTGTAAACAAGCACACATAATCTCCCTTGCTGAAAATAAATGTTTATCAGAAGTGACATTTGAGTATAACCACAATTCCGAGTCCAACTTGTTGCATGGTACAGAAGGGAAAAGGAAATCAAATCCATTTGCTGAACTTCTCAGTACAGGATATAAAGGTCCTGGACAGTCAGAGAAGGGTCACACATACAGTAGGAGGGGTCCACAGCTCTAGGGCACGAGAGGTTTGTTTGTGAACTTAAACAATTTGAAGGCGGAGAGTAGGGAAGCAGAGAGGATGTATAAGTGTGTAACTATGTCTCAGTTATCTGGGTATTCATGATAAGAATAACAAGAATAGCACGGTCAGGAAAACAACAAGGTTTTTTTGGTTTTATATATAGAAAACAATAAGGAAATATATGTTTCCTAAAACTGGGAAGTTGATACTTCAAATCATTCATGCTTTGTTTGGGTGTGACCACCTATGAATGGAGTGTCATTGCTGGGTCACAGCATTTTTAAAAAAACAAGGAGTCCGGTGGCACCTTAAAGACTAACAGATTTATTTGGGCATAAGCTTTCATGGGTAAAAAACCCACGTCTTCAGATGTGTTTTTAAAGATTGTAGGACATAATAGCAAGTCTCTTAGTGCTCAAGGCATGTGCATTCAGGTTAACAGCACGAGCTTTGGTTATTTCGAACTAGATTCCTTGGATGAGATTAATATCCCATGAGCCCTTTCATGTTCCTGTAATCTGCCAGGCTGCTCTGGTACCAGACTGCCTGAAACAGGTTTACTGTATATCCTGAGATAGACCCAAGTATCCACAAAACATATGGTAGCTGTTGGGCTCTTCCCACTACAAACCTTAACCATTAGGGATGAACAGACCTTGGGAACTATTTCTGGGTTTGCAAAACTACCTCAGGTATTTGAATTATTTTTTCCTGTAATTTAAACCAATGATTTTTCAAAGGCGATATGATGTTTAAAAATGGATGGGCGGGCAAACATTGAATGCTTCAGGTGGACTTTGAAGAAAACCCCACATATTACCACAACTGGTGTGTATATGAAACTAGAATGAAAACAATATCTGTGCAAGTATCAGACTAGTTCGGCTGGCAGCTGAGCATGTATAGCCTACGAATTGTGGTAATGATGATGACACAGATTAATTGAATGACGGTAGAGTTTACGATGTGCCTGACACTTTCTAAGCATATATTAAGACTAAGTTCCTGCCACAAAGAGCTCAGAGTATAGGCTCTTTAAGGAACCACAACTCAGTACCGAAAGGAAAAATGAAGAATTTACTTACCAGCCCAGAAGAGCAAAGATTGCAGTCCTAAACACTGGTGATGCGACACTCAAGAATAGACAAACAAACTATCCATGCCCTGTCATACTGACACATACCAGGCCATCAAAATAACAAGGACTATCATACACTCAAGAGAGCCACACAAGGTCACCTGCCATATCTCTCTCCTTAAGATGCTACAGAGATCTCTTATCCTAACCTCCTTCTGAAAAAGTGAGGAATACCCTTACATTCAGGACTACATCTACCCTAACCCTAACTTAGCTGAGATGAGCTGTTCTCTTCCTGACTATACCATTCCAGAATATTCAACAAACTAAAGTCCAAGGATTTGTTTAGTGACCGCATCCTATCAGCAGATGCCCGTGTTCATTTCTCGGGAGTGGAAGTGACGCCATGTCTTGAGAAAGCCCCCTTCAGATTTCTGAGCAGGATTTTGGATCATCTAAAGAACAGACCATAGTCAAAGATCCATCCCAGGTTTTGATCTGAGGCCATTGCTTGCTGGGCAAGACTTTGGAGCTTTGTTAGGACAGTGCACATGCAGAGCAGAGATGTTAAATAAAGTTCATGGTTATTAGAAGAGAGCCACAACCAGAACCTCAAATCCAAACTCATTTGAATTTGGATTGCCCATGGATTTGATCCCTAAGTATGAACCTGACTACAGTGTGGTCAGATACAAAACTGGCCGGGGCTTATTTTCCAGCAGTGATTTGGATGTGGTTGAAATCGCTTGCGGACTGCTTGAGATGACTGAAGTCTCTCAAGGACAGCTGATTTCCCCAGGTTCCTGCCATTTGGTACCACACTGTCATGAGAACAACTTGTTAGATTGCAATATCACTGAATGCAAATGTAAACCCTCCTAATCTAACCTCAGCATGATCCAGATTTGAAACTTGTCTCCTTAGACCATCCCTTATAGCTATCTACTGTACCTCAATCCTGCATCTCAGTGCTTGGATTCAAGGAGCTCTGAGTGATGGGAACACAGCCAAGAACCCCCCCTCTCCCCCAAAAGAGTAGGTTGGCACAAGTGGCTGGCCTGTATATCTCACATATGTCATTTATTTTTATCATTTTTATTATAATTTTTTTATTTTCTTCTCTTCTGCTCCTATTTTCACTATTCCTTTGTATTTGTTTTATGCTCTGCTGGCTCTCTGCTTCAGTTTTCAACATAATTTTTATTGGATATTTTCTTTGCTCATTTTCTTACAAGATTTGTCTTCAAGCAGAATCCCAGTTCAAAATATTTTAGTTTTATCAAACTTTTGAGAACATGAGTGGGTTCAAAATAAGGCAAAGTTGAGTTTTCCATCACTCTAAGTAGCAGATTATTATTATTTGTATTGCTCTAAACCGGGACTAGGATCTCATTGTGCTAGGCACTGTACATGCATATAGTGAAAAGCTGGTCCCTGCCTGTCAGTCTATCAGTAGCTAAAAGTTCAGGCTGCCTCATGGATGTAACATGTAAAGTCAGGTGTATAAAAAAGCTGAAAAAGTCTGAAAATGTAAAAATTTGATGGCAACAGACTGTGAATCCCAGTGATGACTGAACCTGGTAATATTCTGAACAAAAAGAGCTCTCAGCCATGCTTGTAGATGTTTCCATTGCTCTACACTGACTCAACAAGACATTTTAGGTTTCAGTGTGATGTTTGGGGTTATTGTGTATGCTGGTTGTGTTGTTGTGTGGGTGGTTTTGAAGAACTGTGGCAGTTGGGACAAGTAATCATGATCTGTGCAGTCTCCCTCATGTAAATTAGCTGGAGAGTAAAGGTGATGATTAGTTGAGTTTCCTCTGATATCAAAGGACTCTTGGCATGGCATAGATACATGCCTTCCTTTGGCACAGGTGCAATTTGTAAAGTCAAAATGGCTGAGAACTTAAAAATTGGGCAATAAGAGACCACAAAACCTAGTGATGATTCAGCCTGGTGATAGTCTGAACAAAAAGAGCTTTGAACCATGCTAGTATCTGCTTCCATTGCTTCACACTGACTCTTCAGATACTTTAGGCTTCAGAATGACATTCCTGGAATCTTGTTATATAGCTGACCGGGGACAACAGGTGGCTACAAGACAGAGATAGCGAGGAAGGGGACACAAGGTAAGAGTGAGACAATTGTTACAAGTAGCGATCACAAATAATAAGGAGGTAGGGTTGGTTTTGTTTGTTTGTGGGGATATTGAATTTGAAAGCTGATGGACCAGTTAGTAATGGTGGAAAGCTTAGGACTGTGACCTGACTTTAGGAAGAACTCTATAGTAATAGAGAGTACTCACACTTCTGACTCCAGAGGAGGGTTGCATAATCTGTGTCCGACTGCAGCAACCTGACACCACCCTGCTGTCAGTTACATGAGCCAGGCGTTGGCACAGCCTGATAAAATGATTTCACCATCTGTCAAATGAAAGAGCTCCTGTGAGAAATGTCTTCTGGACACTTTGAGTCCTGGGAATTCTCTAACGTAATTTCTTCCTCAGTTCTCATGAAAGTCCTTGCACAGCCATAGCCCCTCAGGAAGACTACAAGAAAGGAAGATAATGTGCCTCCTTCTTTCAGATTTCACACTTACTGACAGGGGCCACCAGAGCCCTGAATTGCTGTTAATATTTGTCTTCTTGCGTTGTAGTCAGTGATGGCAAAGCTAGACAGGGGGTTCTGCCTCTCTCCAAACTCACAGCACACTGAGCCAGTGGGGACTGTAGGATTTAGTCCAGAAGCTCCACTTTCCAGGACGGAATCAGGATGAGACCCCTGTAACGCCTTTGGGAAAGTGGTATGGCAGGTGATATACTGGGCCTCTCTTCACTCTCCTTCCCCTACCTATAGCGACTTCTCTCCTCTAGGCCCTCATCTCTTGGCATGGCTGCAGCTGGGATCCTCTTAACTTAAGGAGAACAGAAAGGAATCTCATTGGATTTATCCAGGCCAGAGGTTGCAGTCCAGAATATGTCACCCAGCACTGGCGCAAGCCAACTGGCAGAAAGCAACAGGATTTCCCATTTCCCCCTATCTGCCCACTCCTGCTCTTTTTCCTTGCCTGATAGCAGTAAAGAGGAGGGGATATCAGGTTTTTCTAAGTACAGAACTTTGCATTTCTTCATACTGCATGACTATGCAGGAGAGCAAGGGGGAGTAAAACCACTCCCTGCTTAGTCACATTAGCCCTCCCCTCATCATGGCTCCAGGCACAAAGGGGAGGAGAGCAGAGGCTGAAGATCTGGTACTACCCCTCCCCAAGCAGAAGGGTGAGTTGATGATTGAACCTTGGCTCAACCCCCATAACATGCTGGTGAGCAGGGCTGAGCCAGCATGAAGGGGAAAGCAAGCTGCACCCAGTAGTGGGTTGCGGTATATACTTCCCCCAGGAACCCTTCACTAAAGGGAAGCTGTAGCAATATGGGGAATTTGTCTTTGAACAGCTTGTGAATTCTGTTTGGTACTGGGGACTTTCTATGTGTTTCTATGTTACAAGGCAAACTCCATTTTGAACATGGGGCTCGCTTGCCTTCTCTGATGTGTTTTGCCTCTATATTGATCTAAAACCCACAAGAGAAACTCTTTCACTTGGTACAGGGCTAACATTGGAAGGTTATTAAATATTGATGATCATCCATTCAAATGGAGCAAGCCTTGGACAAAGAGATGGGTACTGCCTGAGGCAAATCAAGTTTTCAAGTCTGAATTCTGGGGGGGAGGTAACTAAGGCCTGGTCTACACTAGGCTTTTATGTCGAATTTAGCGCCGTTATATCGAATTAACCCTGCACCCGTCCACACCAGGAAGCCATTTAGTTCGACATAGAGCTCTCTTTAAATCGATTTCTGTAATCCTCCCCAACGAGAGGAGTAGCGCTAAATTCGAAATGGCCATATCGAATTAGGCTAGGTGTGGATGGAAATCGACGCTAATAGCTCCGGGAGCTATCCCACAGTGCACCACTCTGTTGACGCTCTGGACAGCAGTCCGAGCTCGGATGCTCTGACCAGCCACACCCCGGGAAAATTTGAATTCCTTTTCCTGTCTGGGCAGTTTGAAGCGCAGTTTCTGTTTGGACACCGTGGCGAGCTCAGCAGCAGTGGCAACGATGCAGAGCTCTCCAGCAGAGATGGCCGTGCAATCCAATAGAAAGAGGGCCCCAGCATGGACGGATCGGGAAGTCTTGGATCTCATCGCTGTGTGGGGAGATGAGTCCGTGCTTTCCGAGCTGCGCTCCAAAAGACGGAATGCAAAGACCTATGAGAAGATCTCTAAAGCCATGGCAGAGAGAGGCTACAGCCGGGATGCAACGCAGTGCCGCGTGAAAATCAAGGAGCTGAGACAAGGCTACCAGAAGACCAAAGAGGCAAACGGACGCTCTGGATCCCAGCCCCACACATCCCGTTTCTACGAGGCACTGCATTCCATCCTAGGTGCGGCCGCCACCACTACCCCACCCCTGACCGTGGACTCTGAGGATGGGATATTGTCCGCGGCCGGTTCCTCCGACATGTTAGCGGACGGGGAAGATGAAGAAGGAGATGAGGAGGACGAGGCAGTCGACAGCGCTGGCACCGCTGATTTCCCCTACAGCCAGGAGCTCTTCATCACCCTCACAGAGATCCCCTACCAACCGTCCCCCGCCGTTACCCCAGACACAGATTCAGGGGAAGGATCAAGCAGTAAGTGTTTTAAATATCTAAACATTTATTTACAACATAACTGGCATATTTAAAATATTAACAGTAGCTAAAGTGCTTTAAAACATGTAAACATTTATTTGCAACAAAACAGGAAGATTGAAAATATTAACAGTGGGTAAAGTGCTTCAAAACATGTAAACAGGAAAGTCAAACAAAAGGGGAATCAGTGCAAAGTGTGTCATGATTAGTCTGTCTTTGGGCGCCTGAATATATAGTCCGAACCATTTTCAAAAAATTGCACAATGTCCGCTTCATGATTATAGTGCCCAAAACCCTGCAGTCATTTGTCCCTCCAAGGGCACCTAAGCCAAGAACTGGTCAATGTAACCGGGGATAGAGGCGACATCCTCCGGGGAGAACTCCTCATACACCTCCTGCAGGTGTTTTTCCAGCCTCATCAGCAGGTTCCTGGGCAGGGAGAGCTTATTAGGCCCCCCGTGGTAGGACACGTTTCCCTGCCACAACGCCAGCAGGTACTCCGGGATCATGGCCTTGCAGAGCAGCGCAGCAAATGGCCCCGGTTTCTGCAGGCTGTCACGAAGCATCCGCTCCTTCTGGCTCGCAGAGACCTTCAGGAGGGTGATGTCTGGCATGACTCCCTGCTGTGAATTAGGTAGGGGAAAGTTAGTATTGGGACTGCTTGCCCGTCCCTTTACAGAACTGCAACCGCCGGTTTACAGCCACGCGGTTTACAGCCGCGAGGGGGTGGGACAGGGCCAGAGTTCATGCTTGCAGGATTGCTGCCAGCAGAGACTCGCATTCCTTTCTATGTGAAAGGAGGCCAGTGCCACTCTTAAAGTTTTAAGCGGCCACAAGTCTACGGCTTACCATGTTTGCCATCTAGACAAAGTCCGGTGTCCAGCCCTGCTCCTCAGCTCGCCACAGCAAGACCGCAGGCACGGTAGGCGAGGGCCGAAAATTCGACCTTGTCCTCAGTGCGCGTGTGATAGGTGCTCTGCATGGTCTTGTTCACAGAGAAAGACTATGTTCTCTGTTCACAGATACATTGATCTGTCTCAGGAATTCACTCCCTTTTTCCAATTCCCACAGCCACATCTGCCCAGAGGCTAGCGCACATTAGGAGGAGGAAGAAGAGGACACGGGAAGACATGTTTGCTGAACTAATGGCATGCTCCCGAGCACAGGCAGCCCAGCAGACACAGTGGAGGAAGAACTTGTCCCAAATGCACCGGGCAAACATTGAACGGGAGGAGAGGTGGCGACAGGAGGACAGGCAGGCTACTCAAACGCTGCTTGGACTAATGAGGGAGCAAACGGACACGCTCCGCCGCCTTGTGGATGTTCTGCAGGACCGGAGGCAGGAGGAGAGAGCCCCGCTGCAGTCTCTCTGTAACTGCCCTGCCCCGCCACCAAGTCCCATACCCCCCTCACCCAAAGTCCAAACACGGAGGGGCGGAAGGGGCCGTGAAAAATTTCACTCCACCCCTGCGGACTGCTCTACCACTAGAAGGCTCTCATTCCCCAAAATTTGAAAAGTCCTTTCCTACCCGCCTCACACAAGACCCCGTCCAAGTTTCACCCCCCCGTTCCATGTGCGGTTGTTAATAAAGAATACGTTTCTGTTCATTTCTGTTTCCATCCTCTTCTTTTGGAGGAGAGTCTGTCTGAAGGGGGGGAAGGGGCTCGGTCATTGGACAGGACAGTCACCTTTAGCAGGGGGCAGGTGCAGCAGCAGGGCACATATACAGTGCAGTGACTAGTTATCCTGGTCAGTCTGGGAGGTGGTTTTCATGTTCTGTGTGGTGGGGGGGGTGGTGTTGCTCTGTGACTTGGTGGCGGGGGAGGGCAGTTACAGATCTTATGCAGCGGTCCTTACCCTGGATCACAGAGCCGCGCAGCAGGGGATCTGTAACCCTCCTCCCCCTGCAAGACAGTCACATAGCCGACACATACACGCAGTCCCGGCCAGGAGGGCTGGCAGGCTCCGTTGAAACAACCAGTCCACCACCGCGGAGCCTGTCATTCCTGGAGTTTAGAAGCATCATTTGCATCACAACACTAAACCCGCCCCCCGCCACAGTCTGCGTCCCAGGTTTAAAACATTCCCGCGAAAACAGTAATAAAGACAATGGTGTCCATTAACAAAACAGAACAGATTTTATTTTTTGGGAAGGGGGCGAAGGGGGTATGTGATTGGAGAGGATAGTCGACGGCAACTGGGTAAAGAAACGGGGGCAAGTTCTGCTTCTGTGTCCACAAACTTAAAAGTCACTGGGTACCCTGCTCAGCCTTGAAACTGGCTTTCAAAGCCTCCCGGATGCACAGCGCGTCCCGCTGGGCTCTTCTAATCGCCTGGCTGTCTGGCTGGGCGTAATCAGCAGCCAGGCTATTTGCCTCAACCTCCCACCCCGCCATAAAGGTCTCCCCCTTGCTCTCACACAGATTGTGGAGCACACAGCAAGCTGCAATAACGATGGGGATATTGGTTTCGCTGAGATCACAGCGAGTCAGTAAGCTTCTCCATCTCCCCTTGAGACGGCCAAAAGCACACTCCACCACCATTCTGCACTTGCTCAGCCGGTAGTTGAAGAGTTCTTTTTCAGTGTCCAGGGCGCCAGTATAGGGCTTCATGAGCCAGGGCATTAGTGGGTAGGCTGGGTCCCCGAGGATCACTGTAGGCATCTCCACATCCCCAACAGTTATCTTGTGGTCCGGGAAGTAAATACCTTCCTGCAGCCGTCTAAACAGACCAGAGTTCCTGAACACGCGAGCGTCATGAACCTTGCCCGGCCATCCGACGTAGATGTTTGTAAACCGTCCCCGATGGTCCACCAGTGCTTGCAGCACCATTGAAAAGTAGCCCTTTCGGTTGATGTACTGGCTGGCCTGGTGGCCCGGTCCCAGGATAGGGATGTGAGTCCCATCTATAGCCCCACCGCAGTTTGGGAATCCCATCGCGGCGAAGCCATCTATGATGGCCTGCGCGTTTCCCAGGGTCACTACCTTTGACAGCAGTACCTTGACGATTGCCTTGGCTACTTGCAGGACAACAACCCCCACGGTAGATTTGCCCACGCCAAAGTGGTTCGCGACTGACCGGTAGCTGTCCGGCGTTGCAAGCTTCCAGAGGGCTATGGCCACTCGCTTCTGGACAGTCAGGGCTGCTCGCATGCGGGTGTCCTTGCGCTTCAGGGCAGGGGACAGCAAGTCACAAAGTTCCAGGAAAGTCCCCTTCCGCATGCGAAAGTTTCGCAGCCACTGGGATTCATCCCAGACCTGAAGCACTATGCGGTCCCACCAGTCCGTGCTTGTTTCCCGGGCCCAGAATCGCCGTTCAACAAAATCCACATGCCCCATTGCCACCGTGATGTCCTGGGCGCTGGGGCTCGTGGTTTCTGACAGCTCTGTGCTACTCTCCGACTTCAGGCCCTCACGGCGGTGCCGTAGCCTCCTCGCCTGATTTCTCTGCATCTGCCTCTGGGAAAGGTGTATGATAAGCTGCGAGGCGTTGAGAACGGCCACAACTGCAGCGATGGTCGCAGCGGGATCCATGATCGCAGTGCTGTGGCGTCCGCGCTGTCACTGATCTAAAAGTGCGCGAACTGATTTCCCGCCGGCGCTTTCAGGGAGGGAGGGAGGGCGGTAGTGACTGACGGATGACGACAGTTACCCAAAAGCACCCTCGCCACATTTTTTTACCCAGAAGGCATTGGGGGCTCGACCCAGAATTCCAATGGGCAGCGGGGACTGCGGGAACTGTGGGATAGCTGCCCACAGTGCACTGCTTCCAGTGTCGACGCTTTCCCTGGTAGTGTGGACTGACAAAGTCGAATTACTGTCCTTAGTGTGGACACACACGTTCGACTTTCTAATATCGATTGCACATATTCGATTTAACTAAAATCGAACTACTCTCGTAGTGTAGACATACCCTAAGCAACAGACAGGGCCGGCTCTGGCTTTTTTGCTGCCCCAAGCAAAAAAAAAATCGGGGCAGCCAGAATGGCAAAGCAAAAACAAACAAACAAAACAAACCGGAGCAGCAAAGCAGGGGGGAAAAAAAAGCCTGCGGGGCGGCCTGAGCCAGGGTGCAGGGGGACTCCCTGCGCTGCAGACGTGCCCTGGCTAGCGGGGGGGAGGGGGAGGGAGCGGGGGGAGAGAGAGAAGGGGGGCGGCCAGGGCTTCAGCGGGGCACTCGCCACGCGGCCCCAACCACCGTGCCTGGCCTGCCGCAAGGGCTCCGCGCCGCTCCAGTTGGCGGGGAGGGAAGGACGCGGGCTGCCCTGCCGGGCTTGCTACAGACCTGGCACTGGCTGGGACAGACGGAACGCGCAGCCCGCTCCCAGCAGGGCGCTCCCCTCCTCTGCGCCGCCGCCCCCTACAGGGCAGCCGGATCGGCGAACAAAACAAAACAAAAAGCGGCCGTGCCACCCTAGGATTGGGCGGAATGCCACCCCATAGAATCTACCACCTCAAGCATGAGCTTGCTCGGCTGGTGCCTGGAGCCGGCCCTGGCAACAGATCACCTAGTGGGGGATTTTGATCACCTAATAATGCTGATCAGGGGTCACCTGACAAAGAGGACTGGAGATTATAAAAGAGAGGGTGTCTCATTGCTACTTTAGAGACAGTGAGAGAAAGGAGAAAAAGCAAAAAGCTGTCTGAAGGAGTGAGAGGACACTGAATGTTCTGGAAAAGAGTCCATGTGTAGGAGGGAAAGGGAGAGAAGAAGGAACCTGGATTCCTTGAAAGGCTCTGCCCTAAACCCAAAGAATGTTAAAGAGAGGGAAGGAAACTGAGGCAGAATGCCTCCTGGAGCTCCTTGGTTGCTCTGGTGGAAATCAGACCATGACACCCCTGTAAGAGGTGCAGCAGGTAGAAGCTCACTTGCAGGGGCAAGATGTGGTGGAAAGTGGTGAGGACAAGATATGGCTCCACCTACCATCTGCTCCTCCCCACTCCCTTTTCTGGCAAGGTGCTTTATGGGTGTGTGGTGTGTGTGTGAGGGGGGAAGCAACTCAATAGCAGCCCCAGTACTTGCCCAAACACAGGGGCTACAATTCTGGTTGGCTCTTTTGTGGTCCAAACAAAGGGAGGCTCTTTACTCCTTCCCCCATGTACACTGTGTGGCTGTCTAAGCCGAGACCACCATTTCCCCCTCCCTTTTTACTTCAGCAAAATTCCTGGTGATGTCCATGGAATTCTGCCCCCTACTCGTGTCAGTTGTACCCTTATGCCAACCGATGCTCCTGCTGGGGCAGCACAGCTCTTCCCTAGCCCTCCCAAAGGGCTTGAACTAAATGCCACAATCTAGCTCCATGAAAGGACTTTAGCATTTGGAAGCCAGAAGGGGGATGGAGGGGGGGGGAGGGTAGCAGCAGAAGATGTGGGACTCTGCAAGGCTCTTTCTCATTGCCCTTGATAATGCTATAACACACTGATCTAAGTTACAGCCAAAGAAAAATACACTTTGGAGGTCAGCATCCTTCACAGAACCCTATACGCCTGTCACGATGGCAGGGAAGTGGGAGGAATCTAGTCCTACTCCTTTTACACAGGACAAGTGTTCCAGCGGTGTAATGCCAAGTCAGCATGGAGACCCTTCACTCCATTCTTTTCCATCCACTGGCCCAGGTCACATGATTCAGGCCTGACGCAAAGTGCTCCCTCCCTCCATGAGTGCTGGGAGTCACGCCAGTGTCAGCAGTTCCTAGAGCTTTACTCAGTGGATCTATATTGGAGTCAGTCTCCATCCCTCCCCTCACCTGCCAGGACCCTTTGAAATGTTTGGGGGGTTTATTTATTGTTGTTGTTTTTAACTCTGTCCTTTTTTGTCCTGTTAGGAGAACTGGCTCAGGCACAGCATGACAGATACTAGTGCTCCTGAGCGGCCTGTGAGATTAAAGGCATGGAAACCAGCTGAACTCTTGGGTTTGGCTTGTAGGGCACGGGGGTGTAGAAAAGTTTTGAGATTCTTGGAGGTGGGGGAGATGAAAAGGAGTGGTCTGACTATTTAAATGCAGGGGCTCTGTTGAGAGGAAGTGTGATTTGTCAGTTTGTCTGGCTCGGGGCCACTGAGAAGTGCTAGCAGGGTTTGTAACTAGATATGCCATCCCCTACAGTTCCTACAGCCATACCTGCCTCACAGACACAGCTCTCTGGGCTCATCCAAGCACAGATGGAGAGAGGAGAGCTCCTGCACCAATGACAGGGGGCTGGGTGTGTTTGTGGGTCTGCAGGCCTGTGCTCCTAACTGTGTGTAATATATACTAGTATAGATTCGTGACTGGCTGGGATTCGGACAACCTATGTTCAACCACTCTCTGAGATCAAAGGGAATGAGGTCTTTGGTCCTGAACACTTGCTGGGACAGAAGCTGTATGCTTGCAATACCAGCAATGTGTAATGCTGTACTGAGAAGGGCTGTAGATTTAGCTTTCAGACAGGTTGGAGGATTATTTAACAATGTTTTCAACACGTCACAATAATGAAGTTTTAATTGATTATGTGATTACGTCTTGTCACCTTTCATCTGCTGTATGTTTTAATATTTGCTGGTTTTAACGTTGCTATTTGTGAGGCACTTAGACTACTATGGCTGTTTTCATCTTCAAAGAACAATACAAATGTTAATCAATCACACAGCACGCCTGGGCAGTAGGGAAGTAGAATGAGGCAGGAAACAGTTTTCTCATCCCGCAAGAATTTTCAAGATTTCAAAAAAAAATTCTGTCCCAAATTGGGACGAAAAATTAAAATCTTGAATGTTTGCAATTAAAAAATCTTGGATCAGGTCAATTCAAATGTTTCCACTCTGATTTCAAGCCTTTTATTTTTACATTTTTTTAAATTATAAATTAACAAATATTGAAATGAAAAGTTATTTCAAACTGAAAAATGAAACTTCCATGTAATCAATTTTGAAACTTTTTTCAATTTTTTTTCAAACTGGGAAATTCGTCAAGCCCACCTCTTTCTCCCAAAAAGTTTTGGTTTTGACAATTGGCATTTTCTGATGAAAAAATGTTTCATCAAAAAAATTCCCAATCAGCTCTGTGTATAAGTACTTACAGATGGGGCAACTGTGCCTCAGAGGTTAAATGACTTTCCAGGATGAGTCAGTGAATTATGGCATAGCCCAGTTTAGAACTCAGCAGTTCCTGGTCAGACCAGTAGACACCACTGGCTCTTGCCATTCCTGGAAAGTGCCACACTTTAAAAATGACTTAGCAGCATGAGAAAAGCTGATTAGCTAGCAGGAGCACCTTGTGGGTGCAACACATCTGGAAAGTTATAGCACAGTAATTGTTTAAATATTTTTCCTTACTTTACTATATAATAACTCTGCTTGGAAATTATTATATGATTCACTCAAATTTAAATCTGTTTTCTTATCAACATTTTTTGCCCTCCATTTTATCCACACACTCTGGTCTGTGGGGTTTTTCATGCACACTGGGCTGCTGACAGTATTATAAATAGGTTGGGGATTGTTTGGTTTAGAAATACTGTTGAATCATTTGTTTTGAAAATATAAACACACAATGAATTCCATGGACTCTGCAAATGAGTAGATGTGAGTGAACAATTTACAAAGAACTATTTATTTAGTAATTTAACCCCTTTTCTGTTAGTGAATTAATAGACTGCAGCTTAGTCAATATTCAGAACTGTTTGATGAGTAAATGAACACATTTCAGCCTATTGCTTATTGTGATTATTCCTTCAAGGATTTGATATCCAGAATTCAATACTTAAACTGTGCGATTGGTCAGCCAAATCATGTTATTGTTTCTGTTTCTGAGTGGTTGGCCAAACCTTTGTAAATATCTTCAACTCAAACCAAAATACATTGAAGTCAATGGGACTCTCTTTCTGTTGACTTCAGTGGGCTTTAGATCAGGTCCAAAAAAGAATTTCGTTTCACCATAAAATAAATGAGCTCATAATTAAAAAATCTCAGGTCAAAACTTGCTTTCCACTGATTCTCTAAACTTTTCCCATCTCATGAATATTTGTGAAAAGTGAGTTAACAGGCTGTAAAACAGTCAAAGTGAAATTCTACTTTGAAGTTGCGAACATGCTGGTAAATGTTTTCCCCACTATTTGCCCAGCTCTGATTATGAAGAAATGAAGGTGAGTCCAATTCTGAACCTCCTGCTTTTAAATTAGAATTAAATCAGTTAAATATTATAAGCAGACATAGATGAGATTCAAAACGCTGGATCTGAAAACTTCTAGGCACTGGGGATATTTGTGTTTATTTATCTAAGATAGTTGTATGCTCATAATCTGAGCATTGCATTGTGCATTTCCTTTTAGCCATTTTAGTATTTGTATTTTAATTAAATTGAGTTACCCTCAATTTCTTATATTATTGGAGGCAATAAATAGGACTTGATCAGCCTTCTTTATTTTAAACCTTTTATTTTAAAACATCTAGATTATGGATGGGATTTTCAAAAGCACTGAGTGTTATCCTAATTCTGTTCTCATTGAATTCAATGGGAGTTTTACCACTGAATTCAGTGGGAACAAAGTTAGGCCAATGCCATGTAATTTTGAAAATCCCACTAGGTATCTCCTTTGACTCTTCTCTAATTCTTCCCGTCACTTATTGTCTAGAAATGTTTCCCTGCCCACACTCATATCTCTAATAATTTCTAATTTCATAAGGAGGAATAAGATTAAGATAGTGGTTTAGTACATGTGAAGTCATTTCAGTGAGTCTGAGCAACATGAGTAGCAAAATGTGGATATAATCTATTTTACTGTGTAGTACACGTTACGCAGTGATCTGGGGAGGCGTATTTGTATGTATGAGCTTTGTGCCATGTATGTGAAATTCCCCCTGATCTGCAGCAGCTGGAAGAAGCCTCTGTACCTGAACTCCTGGGGCCAATTCCTCAGCTGGTGTTAATCAGGATGGCTCCACTGAAGTCATTGGAGCTATGTTGATTTATACCAACTAGTGATCTGGCCCTGATCTTTTCCATTTCCAGCAAGACTGAATCCAAAGATCATGTCAATTTATAAAATGACTCCAAACAAGTAGAGACACAAGGTGGGTGAGGTAATATATTTTACTGGACCAACTTCTGTTGGTGGAAGGGATGAGCTTTCAAACTTCACAGTCTGGTAAAGGAAACTAGAATTTCCAAGCTTAATACAAGGTGGGACAGATTGTTAAGCATCAGTGGTTCACATATGTTGTAAGAGACCACTTAAAGTGAAGTAGGCAATCAACACATCTGCAGTCATAGGACAATGAAGTGCTAGTAGGCAACAGGGTGTGTTACAATTTGAAAATGGGCCATAAAACCAGTAAAAAGAAGGAGGAGTACTCGTGGCACCTTAGAGACTAACAAATTTATTTGGGCATAAACTTTCATGGGCTAAAACCCACTTCATAAGATGCATGCATAAAACCAGTGTATCTCTTAAGTCATGGAGTTATGAATTTAAGTTCCCACAGGACTGGTCTACACTAGGAAATTAGGTCTGTATAACTACATTGCTCAGGGGTGTGAAAAATCCACACCCCTGAACAACGCAGTTAAACTGACCTAATCCCCACTGTGAGGATAGCGCTAGGTTGACTGAAGAATTCTCCCATTGATCTAGCTACCATCTCTCGGGGAGGTAGATTACCTAGACTGATGGGAGAACCCTCCCATCGGCACAGGTAGTGTCTTCACTGAAGTGCTACAATAGTGCAGCTGCAGTGGTGAAGCTGTGTCTCTGCAGCATTTTAAGTATAGACAAGCCCACACTTGTCTTTTGCAGGTGTTGTGCAGGTTTCCTTTGAAGACCAGGACTGAGAGGTCAGATATGGTGTGACCACTTTGTGAAAATGTTCATTCATGGGTGATGGGTTTTTGTCTTTGATCATTTTTCTGTGTGCATTCATTCAAGAGCATAGTGATTGTCTGGTTTCACCCACAGAGATGTTGGGACAGTTGATACATTGGAAGAGGTACACCAAGTGTTGTAATAGGCATGTGTAGGATCTATGGAACTTGAAAGGTGTGTGGTGGGAGTACTGATCATCATAGCAATAGAGATGGTTTTGCTTCTGTTGTCCAAGCAGGGTCTGGTGCCACTTTGAATTGGTGCATCCTGGTCTGTGGGAGCTTGCTTCTGATGATGATGTGGTGAGACTGGGGAGTTGGTTTAGGCCTAGAAGAAGGGATGGGAAAGATTTCTTTCAGAATGTGGTCTCCATTGAATATGGGTTGTAATTGTTTGATGATACCCTGTATGGATTCTAGTGTGGGTGGTAGGTGACAACTACAGATGTGATGCAGGTAGGGTTTTTTCTGTATTGAAGTAAGTTCTCCTGTGATATTTCAGTACCATATTCCATGATGTCATCTACTTCTGTGTTATTTAGTGAAGGTAGTTTTAAGTGTATTAAAGTGTGTGTCCCAAAATTTCTCTTCTGAGCATATTCTGTGGTATCTGAGTGTCTGGCTGTAAATAACAGATTTCTTGGTGTGTCTGGGGTGGTTACTGGATTTGTAGAGGTAAGTGTGGCAATCTGTGGGTTTCTTGTATATAGTTGCCTGTAGGGTTCCATTATTGAAGCTGACCATGGTGTCCAGGAAGCTGATGATGGTGTGGGAGTGTTCTAGATGGTGTTTGAGGGATGGATGGTAGTTATTGAAGTTGTGGTGGAAATCTATGAGGAATTTAGGTCCTCTCTCCAGAAGACGAACATATCATTGGTTTTGTTATGCATTTTTCCAGAAATTCTTCTTTGAGGTGGCCCATGAAGAGGTTGGCCTATTAAGGAGCCCTCCTAGTACCCATGGCTGTTCTCATGATTTGGACAAAGTGTTTGTTGTTAAATGTGAAGTTGTTCGGTGAGGATGAAATGGATGTATTTGGTGATGTGTTTGGGGTGGATTTCTGAGCATCATCCATTGTCTTGTAGATACTTGAGGAAGGCAGCAATGCCATCATGGTGAGGTATATTGGTGTATAAAAAGATGACATCCATGATGGCAAGCATGGTGTTATGAGGGAAGTTGTTAATGTTGCAAAGTTTCTGGAGGAAGTCAGTTGTGTACTGGAGGAAATTGGCTCTTTCTGTGGTGAGTGGTTTGAGGATGCTTTCTATGAGTCCTGATATTCCTTCAGTAAGAAAGAATTTGTGGCCAGATAGGATGGGCCTGCCTGGACTACTTTGTTTGTGTATCTTGGGAAGCATGCAGAAGGTCTCTGGGGTGGGTTAGTGGGGGATGAGGTTGTAGAGTTTCTCTTGCAGTTGTGTGGGGAACAATTTGATGATATTCTTAATTTCCTGTATGAACTGTGGTGTAGGGTTTTCTTTGAGTTCTTTATAATAGCTGGCATCAGAGAGTTATTAGCTGCCCTCATTGATGTTCATCACAATTGAGGACTACAATGGCGCCCCCTCTGTCTGCTGGTTTGATCAGTATCTGGTGGTTGGATTTCAACGACTGTACAGCTATCCTCTCAGTGGTGGAGAGATTGTGGTGGATGTAATGTTTGTTAAGGACTTCAGTCATTTTTTTTCCTGAAGCAATCGATATAATGATTCATTTTTTGGTTTTGTCTGCTCAAGGAAAATAGATACTCAGGTATCTCCTAATGGGAAGTTTGAAATACATGGTGATGGCTGCAGCAGAAAAAATGCTGTGTGTGTGTATTTGTTGGGTTTGTTTACAGAGGTTTCTCAAGAGTATTTACATCAAGTGCATGCCTGTGCTTATAACGTATATGATACACATGTGCATCCATCAATGCCTTGACAAAGCAAGGCAAAAACATCCCAGTTGTACAGTCCTGGAGATTACATAGCTACTGAACAGAACCTCATCTGTTCTGCTGAGAAGACTCTACTGTGGGCAGAGGGGATGGGATGCAGCAAAGGGAAGAGAATGAGAATGAGGTTTGAAAGGAGTTGATGTCCCCAAGCAGGCTCACAGTCAGCCAAGTGTGCACATGCATGTGCATATATGGTCATGCAGTATGCAGAGTTGTGAAGAGGAACATCCCTGGTGCTCCCCTACCTCCATCCTTATAAATACTATCACTTATACTTGGCCAGGATGCATAATCTGCAGTGATGTAAAAGCAAATAAAAACAGGGCCTTCTTCCTTAGAAATGACTGAAGCTGTCAGTGGAGTTTCCTGCTTTGTGGGAGATGTTAAAGCCTTTCAGAAGATGGTTAATTATCTGTCTTTACTAACAGAGAGGAGATGGAGGTGGCAGTGGAGGGAAGGAAATGTTAGTGAGAGAGAGAGAGAGAGGGAGAGAGAGAGAGAGAGAGAGAGCAGTTCTTCCCCTAGAGGAAAGGAGACAGAGCGGGGAACTCTTAAGTAGTATGTCTCTTCCACTCCATCATCGTGTGCTTCTGCTGCTCCAACCACTAACAGGAAAGACTGGGAGCCCAAGAAACCCATCGGCCGGACACCAGCTCTTCCCATTGCTCCCATTTCAAAGTCCCTTGCCTGATGAATTTTCACTTCACAAGTAAAGGAGGAGGGGGGAACTGAGCTCACCCAGCCAGGGAGAGGGCCAGAGTGGAAGCTCTCTATAGCTCTTAGCGGGGGGAATGTACTCCCTCTGACTTCCCATACTTTAACCCTGCCTCGCGGTCAGGATTGAGGCAGGCTTGTGGGAAGGCTGAGCTACCATTGCCCACTCAGTACCTGTTGTTGACAGACAAAGAATTTTGAAATCCAGAGCTCTCAGTCTGGCTCCTTTCACCAGCCAGAAACTGCTCCCCACCTCTCGAATGTACTTAAGAGAAGTCAGGTGCTTCACTCTTCACGAGGATTGCGAGCTTTTCTCTTTGAGATATTTTGTTTCTGGATGGAGTTAGATTCAGTTTCAGTTGCTCTGATCAGTCTCTGCCCTATCTCTTAACCCAGCCCTTGAGACCGAGAAGCCTGAGGATCTGCTGCGGCTGGTATCTAACGGGTGTCCTTAATGCAGTGATCAACAGGAAGAGCAGTGACGTTGTCTTCTTCCTCCAGGATCACTTTTCAGCCCAGCTGCCAGGCCATATCCTTAACTGGAGTCTGTACGTTTGGGGGGGGAGGGAGAGAAAATGTTGCACTGCATGCTGGGTAGGACAGCTTAGAAGGCAGAGCTGGTACAGAGAGAAACATCATCTGGTAAACACATAACACTCTCCCCAACCTCCTCCTTTCCTCCCCCCTGCTTAGGAACACATTCAATCCTCTCTTTGATGGATGTCCAAGAAAATACTTCTTCCACATCCTAAACTTGTTAGCACCAGTTAATCATCTTAACCTTCTTCCCCTCCAAATACACACGCCAATGAGTTTCCCATCACAGACTGTCATTAAAGACACAGCAACGCTTTTCAGGTATGGTTTGGTTTCAAAGTAAAGGTTATAACAATTAATTATTAAACTCTTATGTTAACCCTCAGGTAGACACAGTAGAGATCCATTAATAATTCTGAATCCACTTTCCAAATCTCACTGGATGGAAAGCAGCAACCAGACCTACCACCACTTAGCTGCAATTGTTATTTCTTTGTTTATCTTGGTACATCTCTAAATTGTCCTGGGCTATGGATTTCTGACAGGAGCAGACATTCAATTTGAGATTTACCTGCAATTCAGTCCCAGGGGGCGGAAATTGAACTAACACAGTCTGAAGCAGTATCAAACAGACAGAAGACTTTCTCAGACTGTCCACTCACTTGTAATATGGATGAAAACAACCAGAACTAGGCTTGTGTGTCTGCCTGAATCTGCCCTGACCCCAAGCACTGGGCCTGTATCTAGTCCAGATAAATAACCACTCTGTATACAAATCTTCTGCTCTGCAGCTTCTCAGCTCATGAAAGGCTGGGGAAGTTTAAATGCGGGAGGATTAGCAACTGGATCAAGAATGGCATAAGAATATATGTGAAAATGTAATTTGTTAGAACTTCTCCCTCGCTTCAGATTTTCAGACAGGTTTCCTGTGCTCTGTACTTCTGTACCCACTGGTGCCTGGCATTGTGTGGGGATGAAAATAAACAATAGGTGTAAGGCAGGCGCAGCATTTCCAGAGTTTGGGTCGGTTTCCCCATGCCCTGGAAACCAGATAAAATTAATTAACGAAGTCAGCAGTTAATTCAGTAGTTTGGCTTTCTCTCGTGCACCAGATTTTCTGGAGCTTCAACTCAGTTTTTATGTTTGCCCCAGTAGTTTTACAGCCACAAGCACTTTCTTACATAAAATCCAAAATTTATACACACACATTTGGGGACATAGACAAAATGGACCTGACTTGGGATCATGAAATACCTATGGCATGAAAATCAATATTTTTTAACAGAAATGTATTAATCAAACTTGTATCTTTTTTAAATATGTATTTGAAATAATGATGGTGGTGGATGACACTCTTTCTGTCACTTTCAAATGAGTTCTTGACAGGATGCTAAGGAATACTGTGCTAGTGGAAAGACTATCTTTTTGCTGAGATATATTAGAAATCCTTGACCCTCTGTGATCATTAAAGGCTCCACAGAACTTATTACAAGAATGAGCCCTGGTAACTCAGCTAAATGATGTCAAGTTATTAAATTCTACCAGCCTAATTCATCCCTGTAATTTCACTTGGATACAGTTGGGTTTTTTGTTTTTTTGCATTTCCCTCCTGAAAACACTGTTGTTTAGTGTTACAGATGCAGTATCATTGCCACATTCCACACAGGCTGGCTGCATTTCAGAGGTGGGTGAAGCAATCCTTGTAACACTTCGGATTTTTAAAGTCCTTTTGGATCTTTTGGGGATGAATGGTGTAATGAATTTGGAGTTCATTAAATAACAAACCAGTGAATGAGAAAGGAATAAAACAAACTGTAGAGCATCTCTGGGGAACTGATGCACAAAGCCATGTGGTGTTCCCAACCCCCGTCTCCATGGCACATCGCCAAATCCCTATGCTCATAATTCTGTCCCTTATGACGGAGTGTCTCTAAATTATAATCTTCTACAAACACATCTCTACAAATGGTGCTATGGCAATGTGCAGTATTGTATTTTAAATCTCTCTCACATGTGTTATGTAACTCACATGTGCTAGATGTTTGGGCAACTATGTTCTTTCCATATGTGTCCTTCTGTTCTCTGAATTTGGTTGGGCTTCCACTTTTCTGTGGCATCTCTCAGTATTTCCTGCACTAGTCTGATCTGGTTTTAATACTCTTTCTAATAAGGCCACAAAGCCTGAGGGCTGCCCTCTTCTTTTATGATGTCATTGGTGGGCGGCATCACCATCACTCAGCTCACTCAGGACAATGTAATTAAATCAGTGTATTCCCACGGGGTGTGTAGGGTGAATGGAGGGGAGGCTGATTAACAGCACATTTTACACACGTGGTTTGAGACCACATTGGCAGAAGGGTAATATCAATAAATTGTCTGCCTCTTCTCCCTCCCTTAGGATGTCTTTTTTTCCCTTTCAAAGAGAAAATGAAGATTATATCAGCCTAACTGGAATATGAACTGATGGGGGGGTTGTGTGTGAGACTTGTTTATTATGGTTTGATATAGCTTCAGCCAGCATGTGTATTACAGAAGAGACCACCCAGTAATCTTCTCTGAGGCAACACAAACTTCTCCTTCCCCCAAGCATTACAGCTGTGCGGGTCAGAGAGGAGCAGGTAGGGAAGTGACGTGGGATGCAGGAATAACTTGCAATCAGAAAGGTTAGGTAACATATGGGATGCCTGGTGCAGTATCGCATACGGGGACCTAGCACAGAACAGAATGGGCTAGAGTCAGATGTGTACTCCCTGGTTTCCCCTCTTTAGTAAAATCAGTCAGTGCCTTCTGATGGAGTGGATATTTTCCTTGGGGTGGTAACAACTGCTGAGAACTGTACCCTGGCCTTGTCTCTAATGGACTCTGAGGCACATTGTGGGTATTATTTTAATACTAGCTCTTGATTAAGGGATTTTAACAGTAGGCAGGAGCTACTGTCCCTCTCCTCAAGATAGTCACTGCCTAATTAATAGCTCATCCCTGAAACTTCTCAGAGAATGAAAGCAAACCATGCCAGGCACAAAGAACAAGAGGCAACAACAGGCAGAACAAGAGCAAAAACAAAACTAAAGAAACAAAGATGGGCGGTGCGAAGGTGGAATGTCCATGTAAAGCAGGAATATCACAACCCTTGCAACAACTCTAGGGCCAGATTTGGATGCCCTTACTCACTTGAGCAGTGTTTATGCTAGAAATAGTTCCACCCAAGTGAAAGGGAGTTTTTGGGTAGCAAGGTGTTACCCAGCATGAGTAAGGGTATTAAACTCGGGCCCATAGTATTATTTATTTTCATATGTTAATTCTGGGCCCATCAATAACATTGATACATGGCTTCCACGGGTTTTCATTCAGGTTTATCCGTGTCCTGTATTTTATAAATCGCTCACAAACTGGTGCATTCTCTTCTTTGTGCTGTTGAAGCACACCAAGGCTTTTCAGACTATCTGCACCCGTGTAAGGGGAGGGATACGCATTGCCACACCTTTATGAACAGATTGTATGTTCACTGGGGAGAAATAACCCCATGAAAAAAATCCAGAGGGTCCAAACAGACCCCCTGTTTGGGAATTCAGTGTTTCTCATAGATGGCTGGGAAACATTTTGGTCCTATCATGGAGCATGCATCCCAAAAATGGGGGCAATGGCGAAAGCTAGGTCTCCGGGATACATTCTGCTTTGACTTACCCCTGAGTAACCTCAGTGAAGTCTCAAAAAAGTGACATCTTCCCATGAGGTGAACTCAGAGGAGTGCATTGGTTGTCACTAAGGGCAGACTCTGTTCATCTCCCCCCTCCCCAATTCATATGACCGCTGCAATTCAGTCATTTTGCAGTCAGTCAGGTCTGGGGGCTGGGTGAGCATGGAAGCATTCCACTCTTTTTCTACCACTTCATGCTCTGCTAATAGGTGTTCCGAGAACAAACTATGGAGGGGATCTGCTGACTCCAGAAGATCCACTCCATCTGGATTGTTCCCTGGTGTCACACCAGTTCAGCTGGTTCCTTGGTTTCAGAGCACTCACCTATCCAGTTCCTAATCCTGCCCCTTTAGAACTGACAAAGTAACAGTCTGAATACACTGATGCCATAGACACAATCAGGATGCCTTGGCTGAGTATCTGGGTGTTAAAACAGGGCTATTGTAAAAACAATTTCATGTGTGCAAGAGACAATTTTAAAACACAGTAAAGTAGAAAGATGCAAAAACAGAGAGAGAGAGAGAGAGAGAGAGAGAGAGAGAGAGAATGTGTTTGAAAGTATGTGATGTTACCAGCTGCTTCATATAAGCAGCCTAATATTTCACAATTGATTATCAGCTAATATGCACTTCCTTGTTCATTTAAACCTGTGTGTGGTAACCTATTGTTCAGACACAACCTTTGTTGTTGTATTGAACATATTGAAGGAGAAAGAGAAGGAGGGGTGGGGGGTATGGGGCATTCCCTTTGTGGCTTCCCCTGTCCCCAATTTTCAGAGCGAATTCCGGATTGCTTTTCCATGCCCTCTGTGTTAATGCACTTAACTTACTGTCAATCCATTGAGGTTTCTGGGTTTCTTGACAAGCTTTGATCTTTTTCAGATAATAGTGGGGACTGGTTCTCAGTTCTGTTCAGAACTGAAGCCAATAGCATCAGACTCCTTGCATGAAGTGTGGTCACAGGCACTGGGTATTAGGACTGCTCCCTTGCTAGTCTGTGAGCTCTTTTACCATAGGAGTTTCCTCATGCATTTTCTGCGCAGAAATAAAATTCCCAGCAAATTGCCTCAGCTCCTCTCCCTCACTCCCTCCTCCTCTTTGCTTTTTTTAAATTTTATAGCTGGTTAGGAAATGGATTTTATTTTCCAGGAAAAATCTCAATGAAAGTAAGGAATGTTTATTTTCTGCAAACTTTTCCACAGTTTTATTTTTTTAAGTTATCATAAAAAAATTGGAAACTGAAAAGTTTTCTGCTTTTGTCTGTTGAAAATGGAAACATTCAGTTTTCACATTTTGGGGGGGGGGGTGGAGAAAACCTGAAAAATTTAGACAAAAATGGAAATTTTAAAAAGAAAATTAGCACAAATTCTGTTCCCTAGAGATAATAATACTGACCTCATATAGGAATTGTCAGGATTATGCAACATTTTTCAAATGTGGCCACTGATTCTTGGTGCCTAGGTTCAGACACCTAAGTGTTTGTAGAGTGCTTTGAATATGCAAAGTGCTATGTAATACTTGTAATAGTCTTGTGATATTGGATCAGCACTGGCAGACAGGTAGGGTTCTCAACCAACATAATATAAAAGTGTGCTGATTTCCTCTGGACATCTTCTCTCCTACCTCTTTTCTGGCTTCACCTTTATCCTGCCTGGTACTTCCTCTAAAACCAAGATTCACTGTAGCACTGCACACACTAACCAGTGATTACAGAATACACCTCTGTGAATCTGTCACCAGGCAGGAATTCTCCAGCAGACACATTTCTCTGTGCCAAGGGCAGTCTTGCATATTTGTATGGGAATTGTGATAATTGCTAAAGGGGAGAATGTATGCCAGAGTCAGTCTCCCCTCCTCCTATGAAAGGCTCCTGACACTTACACTCTTCCCATCTTCTTCCTACTTTAAAAAGAGCTAATGACTTACTCTGTCTCTCTAAGTGTTTATATGGTCCTCATCACCATAATCGCTTAGCACTCTACATGCAATAATGGATTTTTCATCACAGCACACCAGTGAGGAAGGGAAATACTAACCGCACTGTACAAATGGGGAACTGATTAGATTAAGGGACTTGCCCAAGGTTACAGAGAAAGTCTGTGGCTGAGCCAAGAAGTAAACCCAGGTCTCTTGAGTCCCACTGCAGTGCCTTACCCACTAGACCACCCTTGCTACCAGCATTCCCAGCTAGTGAGGGAGCTAGTGAGGGAGTGCTGTGTCCAACAGAGCCCCCATGTCTTTAAGGATTTTTTCACTCTCTTTAACTTGAAGAAAATATAGAGTCTTGGAATTTATATATGAATCCTAAAGGAAATGGAAATCCCAATGGAGTCTAATGTTAGCTACTGCTGCAATTACCTGCTCCCTGAGGAATGCAGGATGAGTGACTGACTCACCAGCATGCTGCCTTTCAAACCTGTAACCTTTCCCCCCCCGCCCCCCGCTGCCCCCACCCCAACCCCTGCACTTATTAGATTCTGTTTCTGTCTTCTGCTGGCATCATCAGTTGGACCAGTTCTTCCCACAGGTTCAGGTTCTGCTACTGCGACATTAGAACATTTAAAAAGAGCATACAGGACACTTTCAGTGCCCTCACGTGGGGAGCATCACTAAGTGGCCGCCATCTTGTGCAAGGCATCACCTGAAAATCTCTTCCCTGATTTATTATTTCATTATTATTTTTATTTGTACTGATTCTTACATTTATTGAGCATGTGCCCAATGCTGCACGAGGCAGAGAGTAAGGAACAACCTTTGCACCCGGGGGCTTACCACCTAACGCCATGTAATATGTCATTTGGCCTGCTGAATGTCCATGCTCAGTATACGGTGTAATTTTATTTTTTAAAAGTTTGTCTGAGTGCTGGATTATCACTTCCTCCAAGGAGCTCTCCTTTCCCTCCCACTACAGGCAATTGCTTTCTTTTCAGAGAAGTGCACACACATACTTGTGCATTTGACACGTTTAATACATTTTCCATCCCTATAGACCTAAGCCTGGAATCTTTACAAAAGAGACTCTGAGCTAAAAGCTAATATGTCTCCTCCATCTCCTTCCCAAGCTATTGTAGATCCCTCCATAGATATATCGCACTGTATTCTGACAGAGCACTCTACTTTTCTTGGAGAGACACCCCCTTTGTCTCTATTTGTTACTGCTCTCATTTGTAAAAGCCGTGGGTCTTGGAAGTAGGGCATTATGGAAAATATTCATGGCATCCTTTTATTGTGTGTTTGTTGGAGGGATTTCTGAGATTTACACTTATTTTTTTCCTCATGACTTGGAGGAAGTTTCTTTTTAACCTTAATATCCCTCTCCTCCTCTGGGAACTCTTCCCCATTTGTTTTGCTGTGTATGAATGAGGAGAGTAGCTCTCTGTGTTGATTTTCCCCTAAATTTTCCCCAACAGCAAAAAAAGAAAAAGAAAAAAAAGAAAAAAAGAAACATCCCACCCTCTTACATCTTCGTTGCTCTCCCTTATTTCTTAGATTAACAAAGAACCTCTTGGGACTTAGTTAAGAAACACCCTTTGGCCTAACACAAAGCCAAGGCCTTGATAGATTTGCCCAGCTTCCTGGCTATTAAGAAAATGGATAAATCATGAAGACTTTAATGGAGCTTGGCTAATACCATGGATTTGTTCAAAGATGCAACAGTGTGACTGAGACTAGGAGGAAACACTGGTGTGTCCAAGGCCAAGTTAAATGCAGAAATGGCTGTTCTTTTAATTTTGGTTTTGCCTTTTAGTTTCCTATGGCACTCGTACTCTCTCTGTAAAATGCAACACCTGGTGAATCTGGTGTGGGAGCTGCAGTGTTCAAGCAGAGTATTCAATGAATATCCACAATTTGATCTAGGTAAAGAAAACTACAAATTCCTCTTTTCCAATCGGTCACTTCCAGGGTTTGTTACCATATGCATAGGCCAGCTGCTCTTGGATAAAAGGCTTACACAGGTGCACCAATGGCTAGCCAAAGTACGTATAGCAGGACAATGGAACCCAGAGATTCAAAACTTATTAATGAATGATTTAGGTTTAGAATAATTAATCAATATTGTGCACTTAATCTTTTAATCAAATTTGTTATACAGGCACCCTAAAGTTTCTTCAAGAAACTGAGGCATATGGCCAATAAACGAATGGAAGGTAATAAACTTCAGATGAGCAGGCGACTCCATAGAGGGAGTGTGCATGGGTCAAGGAAGGTTCCTAGAAACCACAGCAAGTGTAATGACTGTGGGAGACCAGGCAGTACTTCTGCCCCGAGAGGTAGCTCCCAGGATCACATTTTCAAGCTTTCTTTGCATCCGATGAAGACTAGAAACCTACCGTTTGAAAATGAAAGCTAAGATTCTAATTTCATCGTGTGATTCCAGGAGCTGGGGCCTTAGGCAAAGGCCTATAGTGTCTATGCCTGAATGTGGCCTTGCTGGTTCTGAAGTTACAGTGACCAAACAGAAGCGCCATCACAGGTGTCCTCACAAGAAAATTGACAAGAGAGCTGCAATTTCAGCTCTGTTCTGTCTGGTGGCCAGACATGAGCTCAGTGAAAGGAAAGACCATCCCATACATTTTAATATCCACAAGGGATGTGAGACAGTGTTTGGGAGACAACTCAAGTACCCAGTGATGTGAGAGGAAAGACCAGGGATACACAACTCTCATTTGCTCCTCCCAGCTTAGGTGACAGGATCTGTGGTTAGAAAAATAAAATGCAAAATATATTGGGAAGGATGAAAAGAAGGAAGCGTATAGATTAAAAAGTGAGATAAGAAAGCAACAAGAATTAGAAAAGAAAGTGGCTAAAAATTAATGTGTGAAAGTAAATATTCAAAGAGTTGCACATTGGTAATTAAGATAATGGAAGACAGAAAAGCAGGAATGAATTTATGTAACTTGGCATGTGAGCAAAAGGTCACTAGAAAGTTGTAAATTTAGAAAGTTGGACATATCATCAGACGTTTTTATATAATTATTAACTACAGTAGTCTCCAACTATCTACTGCACCTGGACAACTGCCCTACAAGAGAGAGATATCAGAACTTGCAGCCATAGACAAGTACAATTTTTTTTTTTTTTAGTTCACCTGGACATGATTTACTTGTGTGTGTGTTAGCCAAGTTTCCTGTAGTTTGTTACTGATTCTATGGAGTTGTGCAGTGCATGGCTGGAGGCTAAGGATAATATCTAACTCCCCAGAAGAAGAATTTCATGGATTTTCTAAGTAAATGGCCAGATGCAGTTCCAGAATTTTGAATGAGCATCACCTAAACTCCTGGAGCAGAATATGTTATGTTAGATAAACTACAGTGTGAAGCTTAATAGATACCACCCAACACTCTTCACAGGATCTGTTCCTTGGACAGGTGTCTTGTTTGAACAGCAACTTGTTTTTTTATGTTAGGGACAGCATAGGGGAGACAAAGGGATTTAGGCTGGGATTTTAAAAGAGGCCTATGGGAGTTAGGTGCCCAACTCCCTCTGAAATTCAATATTATTGACTGTCTAACTCCTTTGAGCCTTAATGAGTACAAATTCTAAGTCGCTGACTCTTATAATTAACCATTCCTAGTTCACATGTTGGATATCCTGTAAGAACTTTGATAAGATGTTATGTTCAGGTTGCAATTCTATTCATTTACAAAAACAAGCCATTTATGCCTGCACCTTAAATCTTTTTTGTAGTGAATCATCTACCAGTCTAGGCAGGAACAAACCTGTCACCAGCACATTTAGCCCCTGTCTGATCCAAACTTAAAGCACTGCTTTCTCCTGCCAGCTTGAGTCTGGGTTTTGGTTTGTTATTTCAAGTGCCCATAAGCTGAATGCACCTGACTAAACTCAGGAAAAGGCAGGGATTTAGATAGAGATGGCAGCAAGGTAGAGGAGAGCTTTATATGCCAGAAAATGTCAACGGAGATTTAAGTCAATGGTCTATAAGCCAAGTGCAAGGTGTGATGACATTCTGGTGCTAGACATCACGCTGTGCCACTTATTCAGTTAATACCTAACAAGGGATATGTTTTGGGCCTTTCTTTAAACACATGGAACAGTTATGGTGCACGAAGCGGGACTACAGGTTTTGCTTGTGCAAAAACAAACATAACTCAGTTCTAAGTGTCTCTTATTCTGTAACACAGACGGTTCAGCCATGTCAGAAAGAGAATGGAAGTGTAAATGAGTATGTGTATCTCGGGAGAAGGCTGCATCTTTCATGATCAGAAAGAGAACAACGCAATACCGATTTATTTGGTGACCTCCTCCCACCACCCCCCAAATACACATTCTCCTATATTAGATGGAGCCCCTGCGTCTCTGCTCAGAGTTTGTGCCCTGCTGAAGGTGGGGGGAGTTTGACTATGTAGGCAGATGACTGCTTTGTGTTGTGATTCTGTTATATAAGTAGCAGTGGAAATTGCAATATGGTGAGACTGTATGAATGAACCAGCCCTGAAATGAGCATAGGAGCACCCAGTGTTATAATAACAGTGAAGCCTATTCAAGGGACCACCTGAAACAAGGCGTGGACCAAAACAACTCCACCAGTTGGAGCACCTGCAAAGAGCTGATCTAAATTTGGACCTACATTCCAAACTGGATTCTGCAGATGGCCACTATCTTTAACATAGGCCAAATCCACCTGGATACAAAACAACCTCAAATTCTGGAGTGTTTGAAATCCAGATTTGGATCTGAATTCTGCAGACTGAGCCCAGCTCTAATCTAAACTACTGCAAAGCAGCACACAAGCAGCCACCTGCCATACTGAGCAAGGTCAGCTTTGGGCTGCTGACATTTTAATCAGCATTTCATAACTAATTGCCTTGACACCGCTATCTTGTTATCAATTAACATAGACCTGAATGTCAGGAAGTAATTGTATGTCTCTAACTTGCTAAGGCTGCCTTCTGGGTCTGTGAAATGACTGAATTTCCTCACAGGGATGTCATTACACATTTAGTGCTCTCATCTTTTTGAAGAGCTCATGAAGGTTAATCCAAAGGAGTGACTATAAAGACATTATGCTACTCATCACAGTCATGTATTCTGGGTATGCCACGTCAATTACAGAAAAACCGTAGTACAAAAACATTTGAGAAAGTTTTAAAAACATGTATTCCCCTCCCCCTCTTTTTTATGTTAACTAAGGCTAGTCTGCCTTAGTCCAGCTATCCAGACCTCAGTGGGAGAGAAAAACTATAAGGGATAACATTTTAGACACCTTTAAAAATTGCCTCTTCTCCATACATCAGTGGGGACCCTTAAAAGGTTCCACTGGTTTAAAAGACTGTTTAAACACAGTTCTGGCAAACTTTCCATTTCTAAAGACAGGGAATATTTTTGGTACCAGTAGAATATTTCAGACCATTGGAATCCACTGTAATAATGCCAAGTTTTTAAGAGCTGATATCTTGGGATTTGGGGCCTTCCAGACTAGAAAGAAGTGCGGTACTGGCATATCCTGTTATAAAATTAGGGTTTCCTCTTCCTAACGATATAAAGCTCTTGTTTCTAACCCTGATGCATCGTAACGTATTGGACCTTTGAGCATTCACTGGGACAGAGTTGAATACTGCCTGTCCTGACGCTGTAATTTGGGGGGGGGGGACACTTTATCTTTTTGGGGGGAGAGGAGAATACAGAGCCGTTTGTCTGTTTCATTTTTAAAAAGGCATTTGAAGATGCTGAGAAATTTGGAATGTTAGGAGTGGTCCCAGTGGAGACAGATTAGTGAGCACAGAGCAGGGGAAGCAGTCAAAGGTTTATGAGGAATTCAATATTTATATAGCACCATACATGTGCATTGTGCTGTACAAAATCAGAACATTTATAGCATGTTTCTGCAGTTCATCACATGGATGTCACCAACACATATACAAATAGAGAGAGAGAGAAAGCTCCTCTGAGGGCAGCTTCTATCTCTATAAGAATTAGGGCTGTTGGGAAGGGTAGAGGCAGGTGAGGTAATTGACATGTCACATGTGCCTTAGAAGACCATAGGCTACCTATAATGACCCTGTTTTTTCAAAGTTCATTATTTTAAAAAGCGATTTGCAGTCTCATCTTTGTTGGAAATTGCTGCATCATTCCCCTGATCCACCCCTGAAATGTTTGTTCTAATCACCCCCCTTTCCCCATGCTGCAAGCACTGCCGCTGGATAACAGCAATGGCAATAACTTACATTTCTACAGCACCTTGCAGCAAAAGTGCTGAATAGAAGAGGTGCTTCCAAAGCAGTCCCGTCACTGCCTGGAGCAGCATGGAGGGCTGCTGGCAACAAGGAAGTGCCCCTCACCACCACACACCAAGTCACTCAGAACTCATACACCATAATAAAGTGACATTCAAATACAGTACAAGCAAAACAGCCTCTTAAAGTGAAAATCAATAAAAGCAAACAAGGGGATTCAACTCAAAAGAAAGGAACTCAGGGAGGTAATAACTATAGGACCCCTGTTATGAAGAGACAGAGGCACACAAGCTTGGTGGTCCTCGTCAGGGAGCTCTTTGCACTTCATTCTAACTGGGTTTAATTGTTATGAACGTATGATCGTCTGTTTGAGTGATCTCTCACCTTCACCTCCCACCTCCTGCTAGTCATGGATTTCTTCCTCGTTTGCTATTTGTTTATAGGGACTGAATTTAATTTGTCTTCTGAAGCACCTTCTCTGGCTCACACAAATAGCCTACTGTGAAAATATGAGATGGAAAAAATGATTGGCTTCATTTGCACCTACACTGGTTTGAGGGTTTCAATTCTGAGAGAGTTTTGTGCAGTTTACTGTTGGCTTTGCTCCTCAGGAATCCAGGCCCAGTGAGATATGGTCCATCAAGGAGTAAATAGAACCTTTTCTTCTGAGCTAGTGCTTCAGTTTCACCAGGACTGCAGAAACCTAAAATACCTGTGAGAACATACTGTAGATTTACTACCCATGACAAGTGTTACAGGATTGCCCTGATTTCCCATTGTAACATTCCAAAACATCACATTGTGGTAATGCCGCATTGCATCAGTATTGGACTTTTGCGATGTGGCAAAGTGGCGCATGGTGTTTGCTCTGCTAGACAATGTGTTAAAGGTGGCAATTCTTACTTTGAACCTGTAGGTCATGCTCTTCTCCTCAGAAAATGTAGTGAGGCACACTGGTTTTTCTGTTAATATATATTATTGTCAACAGTTCCTCCCAGCACAAAATGGTTTCTGCAGACTCTTGCCCTTATGCTTTCAACTGATTTGGGTAAGTCTTATGCATCATAAATAGTGCAACTGGCTTCTTCACATCTAGATAAAAGAATGGCTGGATAGAAATTGTCCCTATGGCATCCAGTTCAAAAACATCAATGGGGGAGAAAACAAAGCTTCCAAACTTTTGTCCATGTCAGAACACTGACTGTGTTTGACCCTCCTCCTCCTTCCCCACCCTCAGAGCCCGATATCTTTGTGACAGCCTTCTAGCCAAGGAATAGGCTGGTGACAATGTGGAGGCATGAGGGAGATGGCTCCACAGTATTTCTAGAACCTAGCAGAGAATGGCAGCACTGGAGATGGTAGCATGTTTCACTTTGGCCAGACCAATGAGCCAGCCTCTACCCCAAGTTTTCAGCATGACAACGAGTATTAAGAAGAGAATCTTTCCAAGGGCTTGATCCAACAACCTACATAGAGCAGAGTGGTGGGTGACAGTTAGTTCAGGGCTTGTGATTAGCTCACTCTTGCAGCAGCACTCCTCCACAGCAAAATTTCCACAGAGCAGAAAGCCTTCTTCAGAGTGCCCAGCCCTGCTCTCTAGACCCTGCACACATGACAGAGAGCATAAAGGGATGTGGCCACGGGTGGGCAGGCTGGCCAAGTGATGCATTCCTAAACACAACCCATTGAGCACTAATGAGGTCGATGGCAGACGTTTTGGGGGTATTTCACTACTCCTGCTCAGTCCCAGGAGTAAACCCTGAGTGCACAGTGTGGATCAACAGGCTGTGAGGTATTGAACCATATCAGCACCTTGACCTGCTTGCTGTCGTCTGCTGCTGCTCAGTGCATTCTCTTCCATGTCCCTGCTGGGTCAGGCCCCAGGTGTTTATCTGAAAGTGGCCTATGTACCCAGTATAGCTTTCATGTGGCTTAGAGACAGGCTTCTTTGTTCGTTCTTAGTCTACGTTTTTCCTACCTCATTGACGATTTCTTATAAACACAATTCTCAACGTATAACATGGCACCAGTAAGAAAGATGCTACCAAAAAACAAAATATATCCATGACTATGCAACTTGAAATGATAAACGGCTATGGACCAGGGTGAGTGAGGGCTTAGTGGGGAAAGGAGGTAAAAGACAGACATGGAAAAGGGCAAAACAGATTTATGTGCACGAAGTCCTGAACCTTAGTATCAATTGCAGCAGCAGCAGCTTGCATCATCTCAGCTTGATCTCTGGGTGCTTTGTGGGACTACGTTATCAAGCAGCATGAGAGGTGAGGCTGCAGAAATTATTTGAGCAGCTCATACAACTGGTGTTGCTTTTTCAGATGGGAGATTAGTGACAGGGAGAAGTCTGAAGAGGTTACCATGAAGAGGAAAACCTGAGAATTGGAACGTTAAGGAATCAGAGGAGAAGCGGGGATGTGTCCCTGTTCAGAAAAGAGGGATGATACTCAGGGGAGGGACAGTGACATTAGATGACCTAGCATTGTCGAGTCCATTTGCTTTTCATTCTCCCCATGTGCTGCAAGCACTTAAATAAAAGGACTGGGAAACGTCTCATTTTCGTATATCTTCAGTAGGTGCCTCTATACCCTCTGCTGAATTACTGTTTTGCTATAGTAAAGCTCTATAGTGAATCACAATAGATAATCCTGGGTTACATGGCTCCCATAGGCACTATTATCCCCTCTTTCTCCAGTGGTGGAAGAACACAGTATTACAAAAGTCTGCTGCATCTGAGGACTCTAGCTTTCTTTTTGCTGATACTAAGAGGTCCTGCTTTCAAAGCCCAGCCCCAGAAGGCCTCTACGTGTAAAGTTATTGCAGGCTTAGTGTATTCTTACAGGAATGCTCAGCTCACTAGTTTGAGTTTATTTATATATGACGATGCTGCTCCCTCTCTGTGACTATTAATTTTATAGAGGGAGTATAAAGAGGATGGACCTCAGCTATGTCTCCTGCCTTTGATCTGTTTGTGGTGCACATACTAATCAGCAAAGAGCCGCAGGCATCACTGGATTTACTATGTTGTTCAGGATATAACAGCATTGCTGAGTTTATCTCTTGGAGCAGACAAAGGCTTATATTTTCATTCAGTGGAACTGCAAGATCATTCCAGGACATCCCAATGTCAAGTCTCAATTGGTCTGGAAGTGCAGGGATATTTAATTATTATTTTTTTACGTTTTTGTTGTTACAGTTGCAACATTACATAAATAATAAGCACATACAATAAAAGATTATTCTATGGTTTGTTGAAATGTGATGTACTAATAGGGAGAAGTACTAAATGTATCTATCCCATTGGCTGAGCTATTAACTCAATGCAGTGCAAACAAGGTCAGGTGATCTCATCTTACTCAGAAAGAAGGGGAGTCTGGTATTCCAGTATAAAGTTTAGTTATCTGGACTGATGTTTGTAAATTTGTCCATGGTTTTAAAACATTGCATAGTTTGGAGATTCATTGGTTAATTGTAGGTGAATGTTCCACTGTTTTTACTGGAATCGGGGGCTTATTGTGTAACATCTCCTAATACAATCTGGTTTCTCTATGACAGAAAGATTGTACTGTGTAAAGGTGAGATGGCATCTGGATCTGGATCCACATAAGATTTAAGGTGAGGCTGCAGGTTCAAATGGATGGTGCCAAAATTTTGCAAGTTGATTTTATGAGATTTTGGCTCTAGATACTGGAAATCTAAAGAGAATAACTGATCTTGTGAGATTTCCGCTATTCGGAAACCAAATCTCACAAAAATGTTTTTTTTTTCCAAGATTTCAGCGTCATCCAAACCAGAACTGGTTTTCCTTCCAGTTATGGATAAGACCAGCGGCCAAACTCACAGAGCTCACCTGGGATTCATGAATGTGAATTGGACCAGCCCCACAAAAATGCAAAGGGGTTCTGAATTAAGTTTATGGTTTTGACTCATCTCCAGTTCTGATATCTAATATAATACAGATGCTTATAATGGAGTGATTAACTGACTGACTGACTTAATTTCCATGTTCCCATTGAGCTAGAGTCTTGATATACTTGTTCATTGGGGCACTTGAGTACAAGGGGAGAAATCCCAAATTTGAACCTTGATCAAAGGTCACCATAAGGTCATCAGTCTCTTTTATTGGATTTTACAGCTGAAGTGCCCCTTTGAGCTACAATCCTGAAAATTGATGCATTCATTCATTCACCATGGTCTGATGATCACAGGGGAGGGGAATTAAATTTGACATGGCTATCACAGATCACCAAAGTTCAAGAGTCAAACAATTTTTTTAACTGATCTTAATTTCTCCCATGAGGTAATCATGTTGGGTGTGAGACATCTAGTGTGGAAAAACTGAGATAATCTAAGGTCACCAGTTCTATTTACTGGAGCTTAGACAAGAACATTTTTTGAAGATGAACAAGTACTCCACAGGCATCTACAGAGCCACATCCAATGCTAACGGGTGAGCCTGCTGTCAGCTACTCCATCTTATCAGTTAGCCCAGTTTCTGGGCACTTTTCTTTTAAAAGAATGTCTAGAAAATATGGAAAACACAGAAAACATTGACAGTTGTATTGTGTATTCCACTTTCCCCACTGAGAGGAAACCGCAAAAAATGAATCCAAATGTTCCTTTTCACAAGCAATATCCACAGAATTTTGCAGGAAAATTTGGGAACCCGATGAAAGAAACTTGTCAGTTTAAGCCCCAGATATTTACTGGTATTTAGTCAAAGTTTTATGTACATGGACTCTTCAGTTCTGCATATTGGCAGCTTACAAAGGCTTTTCAAAAGAAAAGAAACCAAAGGTATTAAGGAAACATCTTCCTGGAGGATAGATTAGCTCCCAGGGGAACAGAGACAGAAATAAAATACGGAAATTAGCATATAGTAAAAGAAAAAGGTATCCAATGTATTTGATAGCTGTAATTTGTTCATTACCCTTTCCTTGCTATTGTGTTCCCTCCAACAGGAAGG
This sequence comes from Terrapene triunguis, assembly GCF_002925995.2. NCBI lineage: Eukaryota > Metazoa > Chordata > Testudines > Emydidae > Terrapene > Terrapene triunguis. The sequence continues at coordinate 43,266,090 of NW_020664446.1, read as the reverse complement.
TCTCTGGTGCTTGTAATAAACCATTATACAAGTCAGGAGGATTTTACCTCCCTTATGTCTACTGGACTGTTTTAAATTCTAAGGGGTTTATTGGGCATGAGGGTGGTTACAAATATAAGTCCCGATCCTCAAAATCCACTTGAGTAACTTTACTCACATGAGGAATTTAATGGGGCTGTGCACTTATGTAGAATTACTCATATCTTAGTTTGCAGGATTGGGCCCATTGTCTGTTTCTTTCGTGTTTCCAATTGTTATTTAAGTTCAACGTTTGGTTTCAATACTAAAGACTAGATTTCCCACTCTTTGGCTTCCAGCAGCAGCAGTAGCGCTTGGCAGGGTGGAAATCTATATCTATGAGCAGAGTAATTTGGGAATAAAGAGACAAACACGGTAGCTATTGCAATGCAGGAGCTATTATAGCCTAGCTCTTTCTTTACCCACAGCTTTCTTTTTCTGGTTGTTGTAAGCGTCAGCTTTGTCTGCTCTGACACTCTCAGCTGCTGTTCTTTGGAAAGGAGGTTAAAGGGCAGTTTGAAAGTTATTTTGGTTGAGCATGCTCATGCCAGGAGCATTTCTGAAAAACAGGGGTATGTGGAAGGATGTGGGTGCAGCAGAGAAAACAGAGAATGGATGTTTTTTACATCTTCTCCGTGTGCTGCCAAAGTTATGGTTACACCTTTTAAGGTCATCCACCTCATTAGGTAGAACATTCCTCATGTCCAACCCCCACAGTTCCCCTCTTTCACTGACTTGGAGAGTGCTGCATCTGTCTCTGATTAGGTGGGCTGTTTTCACCCACCGTCTTCTCTCTGTCCGAAACCAAAGGGGAGTCTGTCTCCACTATGTATCCTTCTGCCCCGTATCCCCCAAGTGTCCATTGTTAGGTAGAGAACTTCACAGGATTCCCAATTTTGCTATATTATGAAAGGGTTGTCTCCTGAAATCTCAATCACAGAGGGGAAGGAGGTTGCTTCCCCATCTCTAGTCAGAGTTTTTCCTGTTTTTGCTGTTTCCAGCATGTACCTCTGGACTGTTGTGCACAGTCTGCCATCTCTCCTCAGATGTGTAGATAATCTACAACACAACTTGCTGTGTAAAAGTTAAATATTTGTTAATACCAACCATAGCACATTTCCTTTTTGTTTGTCAGATGGTGTTGAATGTGGAGGGAGTGAGAATTGGTGCTAGGGGAAATCACTCAGCACAAGGTTTATCAACAAAGGCTGTTGAAGCACCAGGTTAATGGCAGTGGGTCAATTTACATAAATAATAAACAAGTGTCTCCTCCTTAACCAACCAACCATCAGCAAATTATTGCCCATGTCAGAGAGCAGCGGGCAGTATGGCTTGTCAGGTTGGGAAATGCAAGCATGGCAGGCCAGATATTTTCAAGTTCTCTACATACAGCCAGAGGGACTCTGCCATAGTTTTGCCCCTGTTAATATGGACCTGGGGTGATCTGAAGGTGAGCTGGACCCATCCAATTGCCACCACTCAGTGGAACAGTGACTGGATTAGGCCTGAGCATAGTTTTGGCCCCAGTAGTCAAGGCCTTGTGTATTGTGCTCAAGAAAGCCCCCTTGACTTTCTGTGGCAGCTTCATTCCAGTTAAAAAGTGGAGGGTTTTGTTACATTCCATTGAAAAGGAATCATACAGTTAGCACAGTAGCATCTGGTGGTGTTTATCTTGAAATTCAGTTCAGTGTAGTTTCAGTGTGCTACACATGTTTGTACTGACAACACATAACTGTGAGAGAAGCTGGAAAATTTGGAAGTTAAGTTTGGAGTTTGGGCTTTCAGCAACAAATGAGGCATGGGAGGCAGCTTAGGACTGCTGACTAAATACACCGGGCCCAGTCCTCAGCCTCCTTATGGCTGCTTTGCACTGCATCTGGTGTCATAAAGCAGCCATAATGCAGGCTTAACTGATTAATGGAGATACCCTAGGATAAGTGAATCTGTGGGTGGCATACAGCCAGTGTACTATCGCCTACTCCACTCTCCCTTTCCAATGTAGGGGGCCTGGCCCAGGGGAAGTGGGCAAGGCCAGAGCATCTCTATGCCAGAGCAATCTCCACTGCCAGAATGACCCCTCAAGGCCACAGACAGCTGTGTGTAAGAGCAGCCCTGAGGCTGCTTTAACTTACACCAGGAACTAGCATGGGCTTCAGCTGTCCTCTGCTCCACCTGATTTATGTCACTCTGGCGACACAAAGCAGCTGTAAAGCTAGAGGATCTCATCCGTAAGAACTCCCCTGACATTGGGGTGTGTCCAAGGGAAAGAGGGTGTGGCTTCAGCATCCTTATGCCCCAGCAGTCCCTGGCTGCTGCTGGACCAGTCCCTTGTCTGCAGGCAGCCAGGTATCAGTTAGAAGCGTCTGAACCTACTCTAACTTGTGAAATGGTCCCTGGCAGATGGAATCAGGGGGAAATAAATATGGTTTAAAACCACTTTTGATCCCTTGCTCCAGTCTTGTGCTGAATACAGCTAGGTTAGAATAAAGGATTGGCCAACGTAAGCCGGCTGCATATGGTGTCACATCTGCTTAGACATATATTCACCATGCCAGTTTCTGAATGGGCATTCCCTATTATGTGACAGAATGAGTGAAGAGATATTTCTCAGACAATGAGATCTACATGGCCCACTGCGCTGTAATAAAAGAAAGGTGGGATGGAGCAGTGGCGAGGCGGGGGGGAGGGAGGGAGGAAGGGGATGAGGGAGCAGGGCAGAGTGTATGTTGTGAAATATAGTGCACCGGCAGACTATGCTGCTGCTGCTGCTGACAGAGGTCTGGCATGCTTCACTGCAATCTGATCACATCAGCTGCCAAGGTGTCAAGCAGCCCATGATTTCAGTAAGAGATGCAGATGAGGTTGCTGAATGGCAGCTGAAAATATTCTGTGACATAATACAAATGGTCACGGTAACAAGTGATGACATCACAGTGGATGTCTGTCTCCATTTTCCTCACAAAAATAGACAACATTCCACTAGGCCACAAACATCTCCAAAATACCAGTGGCTGACTTGAGAAGGAAACTTGAGAGAGAGAGAGAGAGACTGGATTTTTCTGTTAATTTTTTGTGTTGAAAAGGACAAATTGGTTAAAGCTTTAAACAGAAATGGGGAGCATAAATTAGGTGCAATTTCTAGATTGAAGACAGTTGCTATTTGGTGGCATTTGCTGGGCAGTTGGATTTTATTATTATTTTCTCAAATGCAACATATTCCAGAAGGTCAGGCTGTTGCCCAGAAAGGCACAAAACTCGTTAAAAAGGGGTGCACGTGGCAGTGAATAAATGGATTTAAGTTCTGTCCACATGATGGTTTGTCCCTGTGATTGAAAAAGGGGCAGATGCTGTAAACCTTACTTAGGTGAGACATCCCATTGGAATAAATTGCATGAGAAAGGACAAGCAACATGAGTGAGGGCTGCAGGATCAGCTCAATAGCCAATAGCTGGCACAGGCTTGTCATGATTAGCATCAATACTTTGCAGCTGCCAACTGTGCTGCAGCCATGATAAAAGAAAAAAACACATGGTATGGACAAGCTTGAGAGTTAGTTTATAGCATGATTTTGGCAAGCATGCTTCTAAATAAAACCCAAGCCTCTGCAATACAGGACTGAGACAGCATTCAAGCCATAGTGTAAACTTATAGGGACAAATTCTGCCGTAGGTTATGAGTGCAATGCCTGAGGACATCAGTGGGAGCTTAGTGTATTAAGGAATGGCAGAATTCATCCCACAACAAATATGCACCTGGAATTTAGGGATGTGATCTGAGAAAGTCTGACAGGCTTTATTTTAGAGCACATTTGTAATAAACCACAGACCCTTCTCTGTCTTCTCTCCCCAAGTGAGATCATCTCTACGTAAGGTCACCCATATACTGTATGTCCAATGGACCATGAGAAGGCCATTTCTGTAGAGTCCCTCCACTTTACCTTTTGATTTTAAACTTGACTGTCTGGAGGAGAAGAGAGCATTAAATCAGAAATTCCTCCTTTAAAAGAAATTAGAAGAGACTGACAACAGAAGACAGTGATGGCTAAGGTGGTATATATTACACCCCTAACACTCAGACTCCCTTAAACCTTCTATTCATGTGCAAGGGATTCTAAATGATGAAGACCCAGAAGGCATACGTCCAAGCAGAATGGCAGCTACTTTGGCTTACCCTTTCTTATATCTTCTTACAACTCTTTCTTGTGGAAGCTAAACAAATTTAGCCTCCCTCACATGTTGGCAGAGTGTGAGGAGGTTCCAGGGAGTTTAACTGAGCATAAATTAGTGTAAGTAAGGCCCCTCTCACACCACCTAACATATCACTTCTGGATTTTACCCACAGCCTGGATTAAAGTGATCAGCAAAAATAAATATAAGGATTACTTATTTAATTATGGTAAAAGGAGATATTGATTGTCTGACCAGAAGAGAGACTGACCAGACACACTACACTCAGCTGTCTTTAAACCTATCTGTAAATGATGCAGCATCCTGATTTTATTTCATCATATTTACCCTCAAAGGTTTTAAAAATCAAATTTCACAAATTTGTAATTTGTTGCTCTTGGCAGCAAAGTGATTTCAATTAACCTGAAATGAAAATGAGTGAGAGACAGGCAGAAGACAGAGAGAAGGAGAGAAATTTGGGGTCTGATTCTGATCTTGTTTTCAGTGGTGTAAATCAGGATGAATTCACTGACAACAATGGAGTTACCTGGGTGTAGAACAAGAATAAGTGAGATCAGAATCCAGTCCACAGAGAGAACGAGAGTGAGTGCAATGTAAGGAGTGGTCATCTAAACTTTGTCTTCGGGATTTATTATATAACAGCACTAATACCTGTTTATTTTCCTTCTTCTTTTCTTTCAGGGCCTCCTGTAAGTACCAAAGTTCCAGTGCGTTTGCGAAGTGTGCACCTGATGGTAATGGGGTGAAGGGGGCTTGAGGGGAAATTGGCAGTAACAATTTTCTCCCATATGCCATGTAATACCCAAGTTTACCTTTAAAATCTCCCAGAATCTCTCAAACACCAAATATCCTTTGTATTCAGTCATAGTGCCTAGATCCTTAGTGGGATTTCACAGGCACACCCATATAGCTCTGCACAATTCTGAAATCTCACAGCATGGGATTGAGAAAGCTCACAGGGTAGAAACAGTGAATATGAAGGGCTAGAAATACTCCCAACTATTTTCACGTACAAAAATGAGGATGACAGTGTGCAATTTGCATGCATAGGATGCCATACGCTGAATTCAACATACTTTTAAAAAATGGATGCAAATATATGTTGAATGCATACCTGTGCAACTTGTTCTTCGCCACTCAGCCAGTGTTGCTGAATGTTTGGGCCTAGATGTGCAATTATCAGTTTTGAAGAAAAATTGTGTAGGCAGCTTCCTTTCCAAATGTTAGCCAAACGCAAAAACTCAACTCAGACAACTTAGACTTCAGAAAAATGTCCCAACTACTGCCAGAATGTTTCTAGTTACTCATTATTTCTGCTAAGAGACCTTGAAGGGTATGAATCAGAAAAAGCCTTGTAAAGACTGAAGGAATATCCTCACAAACATTAATTTGTGGGGGGGAGGGATAGCTCAGTGGTTTGAGCATTGGTCTGCTAAACCCAGGGTTGTGAGTTTAATCCTTGAGGGGGCCACTTAGGGATCTAGGGCAAAAATCAGTACTTGGTCCTGCCTAGTGAAGGCAGAGGGCTGGACTTGATGACCTTTCAAGGTCCCTTCCAGTTCTATGAGATAGGTATATCTCCATATATTATTAATTGATACAAAGGAATACAGTAACTATTGCATTTTGGACCTTATAAAGGAACTTGTTTTATATTAATGTATAACATAATAATCATACTGGATCTCTGCAATGGGACTTGGACAGTTAGACATCCAGTAGTCATCTTTTGTCGGTAAGTGTAAAAATTTCATTTTCTGTTATGACTTAAGCAACAAGGCTTATAAAACTATTTACAGAGGACATTTTAAGGAGAACTAGTTGCTACAGAACAGATTTGCATTCCCTTTGAGATACTGATCCTGCAAACCCTCAAATGCAAAACTTTCAAGCAGTCTCTGTAGGCAGAGGAAGACAGCACTGCATCAGTTCACAGGTTTTCTTTGCAACAATAAGGGCTAGAAACTTAATATTCTAATGAAAGCTTAAATCCTGCAAAAACAAATGGGACCACCAGAGAAGCGATGACACAATGTGCTACTGTATACCAGCTTATTCTGACCCCTGAACCTGTCTGTATAAACAACTGTTTAGGACAGGAAGTGAGAATACTGTAGCCAATTGAAATAACAAGATGAAATTAGGCGGGCTGAATTTAATTAACCAAAGTGGAATATTTCCTGGGCTCTCAGGCTAACCACGCCCTATTCTCACTAAGAATGCCAGGAGATTTTAAGGGACTGCAAGTGCTAGCAGTTCAAAAATCACAAGCATAACTTCACTGTTAAATATTTAAGCAAAGCACTTGGTGTTTACATGCTGAAGATTTTCGCCAGTGTTTTTTTCTGATTAAAATGGATGGGAACTAGTTTATGATGTGTGGAACAGATTCCCACGCTGCTGGTTTCACATATGTCAATCCAGCCAGCAACTCAGAAATGCTGAGACACCAAAAATCTCAGTTTATTATACATTTCACAGCATGTAAATGTGAAGTTTCAGACTTCTGAGCTGAACAAAATGGGAGCAGCTCTTACCTTGTACCATTTAGGGCCAAACTGAGGGGCTATGTTTTTGCAGGGCTGTTTCTGATACATGACAGTGGTGGATAGGATTGGCAAGGCTGAATTCCAAAAAATGAGAAACAGAAAAGATTAAAACACTCCCTAGTTGTACTCGTTCTTGGGCATATACTGTCAGAGCAACTGAAGGGACTTAAAATTACACGTTGAATTAGAATGGTCCTAGACTCTGAATTTCCAGTGGCAGATTCTGTCATTTCTCTACCAATTTTGATGTAGATAGGGTAATTTGAAAGCCAGCAACCTGTAGATGTGTAATTGGAAAGAAAGAAAGGAAGTTAGTCTGGAGGTTCTCAAACTTTTTCATAGTGTGAACCACATCTTCGATACCTTCCCTCCCAGTCATGATTATACAATATGTCTATGGCAACTCCAGAAATTCTGTACATGAACAATTAATATTCATCAGATGGAAACAAGGAGAAGACTCAGAAGCATGTGACTAGCTAGCTCTCCATGGGCTACCGGTTACCCACAGACCCCAGTTTGGGAATCTCTGTGAAAGACACATACCAAATAGAAATAAAGCTTTAAAGATGGGTTGGGAAAATGGAACAATCAGCTCTAGTTAGTATGAGAGCTGTTCTGATGACTTAACAATTCTGTTTTCTCATTGTTTACACTGGATTTCTTCTTTTTAATCAGTGCTTTCCCTACCTCCTACCCCAGTTTTTGTGCCAATGTTGCCTTTTCTGTTTTATTTCAGGGCCCTACAGGAAGACCAGGGCTTCCGGTAAATAGCTTTTTTCTATCATGTTATTTCCTTTTTGTTCACTCTCTTTCTCTCTCTGGCAGTAGTTTGAAAGGCAGGCCTCAAGGCTGTGTAAATTGGGAGGTGGTAGTGGTCTCCAGTGGTGGAACTAAATTAGATGAAGAGCATGTTGTAAATGAGATATGGATCCCAATAGGATAGGAACAACAGACCTTGGCAGGACAATGTTCCAAGAAACACATTTTTTATAGGATCCTTTTGTGTTTGGGAAACATGTAGCCTTTTAAGATCACCCTTCCAATACGAATCACCTTCCCCATCTAAAGAACCACATTTGTATTGTACTCTCACTGATAGGAATCTGAGCTTCTTCAGGCTTTCCAGGAAAGACTGGAGGTTCTATTTCGAGCAGATACCAGGATGGATATTGCAGTGATTTGGATTGTTTATTTTAACTCTGGAGGAGCTTGAGGGATGCAGGAAGCATCCATTTAATCCATGCTGATACAGGAAGTAGAGATGAGAGGGATAGCTAGAGGTCAGGCCACGGAGAAGTGAAATTCAGACACCAAATGGACACCAAGCCATCCCTTCTCATGGCCACAGTAGAGCCAGTGTATGGCCAGTCACTCCACCTGTTTCTTAATGTATTCCTAGTGAAGGGGAAACTTTGTTACACTGTCAAACTAGCTTCTGAGTTACACTGAGGGCTACGTGCTTCACCTTTTGCAGGTGTTCTGGGCAGGGAAGAGATCTCAGGGGCCTCTTGCCCTCCCTCCCCCCCCCCCCCCCCCAGGGGCCAGGCAGAATGGTGACCTAGCACTTTGAGTGTAAGGCAGGCAACCTGGGTACTGTGCCCAGATGTGCTTCTCGTTTCCAAGGGCGCACAGACAGTGATTTGGGATGTTGTCCAGTCTCCAGCTCCCCTTTGCCTGCCAGTGCAAGCAGAAGGGAACCTCTGCTCGATGGCCACCGCTCCCCTCTCAGCACCCCTCAAACAGAAAAGCCAGTCTGTAACCTAAAGTTCTCAACAGTTTGTTTTTTTGCCCCCATAAGCTTGTTTTCATGAAAAGTCCCATTATCACTGGTTAAAATTAAATCAACATGGTGCCTGCCAACTTCTCAGGGAGTTGTAAATCCACTACTAACTTTAATCCAAATGAAAATGAAGTATTAGCAATGTTCTGTTTCTGAGATAAATCATGATAAGGATTTTAGATGCTAGGATCAATATAGTTTCTCCACTGTGGCAGCCTGAGCCATCTCCAGGGGAGAAATCAATAGATGGATGAAAAGTAGTTGGCTCAAACTCAAATATTGAGACACAGAAGTAATATTAGCAGAAAGAAGAAAATACTCTAACCTCACCATCATCTGAGGGCAGCAGGCCACATATCATCAAAGCAGTGCAGATCCTTGGGCTGTGGTGGACTCATCTCGACTTGTGGACATACTGATCGCCACAGTAGAAAGGAATTCCTTTGTTACATTTTTGGTGGGTCAGAAGGCTGTTCCCTCTCTTTTTAGACAATGTTTTGACCACCATGGTCCATGTTTTCATTGCCTTCAGGTTAGATTATTCTATTCATGCTACCTGGGGCTGAATGTAATTGTCAAATGAAGGCTGCAATTGCTGCAGCACAGTGTCCCACCTCACAAGTAGTAAAAGCTGATGCAAAGTGCTGTGTGAAACTGCTGGCTCCCCCTTCATCTAAGGCCCAAATTCATGGTTTGTCTCTAATTTACAAGGCTCTTACAATCCGGGGTTAGATTACTTCAGAGTAGCCTTACTGTCAGAGACTATCCAAGCCAGCTGGGCTCCTGTACTGGAGAGACTCAGGATAAGTCTTTCAGGCTCAGGGAGCAGAGCATTCTCAGCAACAGAACCCAGGTATGAAACCCTTGGCCAGAGGAGATCGGACCAAGCCACAGCCTGACCATACTCTGATCCCAACATATACCACCTTTGGATGAAGTCTCCTCAGCAATGACTTCCACAAAAACAAAAATCCACCCATTGCCTGAGGGAAGGAGAGAGTAAAACATCTTTTATGACCACTCAAGCCTTCTTCATAACTATTGTTTGGTGCTTGGATACTAAAACAATAGCCATTTTAGAAATACAGCAGGCAGGCAGGCAGGCAGTGGGGCTATGAATACAATGCTAGCATACAGTGCAGGACATAAGTATTATCCACAACAGAGTGTATTTCCTGGCTTCACATCATAGGCAACTCTATCTCATAAACATCTGGCATTTATTTGCTATACTACTGGGACCATTTCCCCCCTGCTAGTATTGTTTAGAAGACCCTAAGTACTGTGTAGTCAAATACCAGACACAGTGCACTCATACATCATTTCATGATGAGGTACTTGGCAATTTGACATCAGGTACTGTACCAATCACTGTGCAGACTAATAGCAGACACAGCTCTGTCCTATACAGTATCAGTCATTATGTGGTCAGATACCAGTCACAGCACAGCCAGAAAGAGTTTCTCAACAACAGATCCAAAAGTCTGGAACACCCTTCCACTACAGATCATGAGAGTTTGACCCTTGTCGTCTTCATAACAAGTTGCCAAGCTCAGCTGTAGAGGAAAGCAATGTCCAAATTAAAGAACAAGAAAACTCAGCAGCAAGCTCCCAAGCAGACATGGCCGGCTCCAGGCACCAGCCGAGCAAGCTGGTGCTTGGGGCGGCAGCTTGTAGGAGGCGGCATTCCGCCCAATCCTAGGGCGGCACGGCTGCTTTTGTTGTTGTTGTTGTTGTTGTTCCACTCCGGCCGCCCTGTAGGGGGCAGCAGCGTGGAGGACGGGAGTGCCCTGCAGCAAGCCCGGCACGGCAGCCCACGTCCTTCCCTCCCAACCGACCGGAGCGGTGCGGAGCTCTCCCGGCAGGGGGCACGGCGGGAGGGGCCGCGTGGCAGTGCCCCGCTGAATCCCTGGCCGCCCCCCTTCTCTCTCTCCCCCCGCTCCCTCCCCTTCCCCCCGCTAGCTGGGGCACATCTGCAGGGCAGGGAGTCCCCCTGC
>NW_020664446.1:43182639-43255456 GCF_002925995.2 Terrapene triunguis | reverse complement strand
CCTAGGGCGGCACGGCCGCTTTTTTGTTGTTGTTATTGTTCCGCTCCGGCCGCCCTGTAGGGGGCAGCGGCGTGGAGGACGGGAGCGCCCTGCAGCAAGCCCGGCACGGCAGCCCGCGTCCTTCCCTCCCAGCCGACCGGAGCGGTGCGGAGCTCTCCCGGCAGGGGGCACGGCGGGAGGGGCCGTGTGGCAGTGCCCTGCTGAAGCCCTGGCCGCCCCCCTTCTCTCTCTCACCTCCCTCCCTCCCCCTCCCCCCGCTAGCTGGGGCACATCTGCAGGGCAGGGAGTCCCCCTGCACCCTGGCTCTGGCCGCACCGCAGGTTTTTTTTTTTTTTTTTTGCTTTTCTGTTCTGGCCGCCGCGGTTTTTTTGTTTTGTTTTGTTTTTTGCTTGGGGCGGCCAGAAAGCCAGAGCTGGCCCTGCAAGCAGAAGCCAAGAAATCAAGGAGCAAGGCAATGAATTTCCTGTCCCTTATGGAGAAATTCCATTGTTTTCTGAATAAACCATGTACAGCACCTAGACACAGAGATAGATAGATAGATAGATAGATAGATAGATAGATAGATAGATAGATAGATAGATCAAATAGCATGTTGATGGGTGCAGTATGAAAACCAGAATGGGATGAAATAGAATAGATATTGTCTCCTTTTACTTTGCAGTCACATACCATCTATGTAAATTTAATCAAACTGCTTGTGTAAATCACCTGAAGTATAACTGCTGCAGCAGAGATATGGCTTTTTGATTTATCAACACACGTACGTGAAAGAAATGCCCATTGATTATGGAATAGCACTTGTCTATAACTATGGAGTTGTTAAACCTCTAAATACTTTTTACTCCATTACATTTAGATCTTGTGCATATTGAAGTGTATTTAGAATATTAATCTACAGTATTATTAGGTACAGACAGGGAGCAAAGAAAGGTTACTGAGCAACAGTGGTGGCAAAGTGCATTCCTTGAATGGCGAGAAATAATCTGCCCACTCCCCAGATTTCAAGACAGTCTTCTCCATTTTGCTTTTTCTCCACACAGCTTTTTGCAGTTCCATCACTGGATAGCAGAGCGAATTGGCAGGTCACAGTAGAAAAATGACCATCAGTATTGTTTTATATTCTCATTTGATTACAGACACTGCTGGGGAAAAAAGAATTTCTGAACATTTACCAACATCAAAGATTATTTTCCTCAGCAGAGTTACCTGTGTAATCAGTATGTATCCCTAACTCGTATTGATCACTAATAGACACCGAACTAAGGTTCTGGCTCATTGCCATGATTAAAGCGATAATGACAGAAGAGGCTCAACGATTTCATGTAGGGTGACACAGTTAGGGTTGTTTTCCCCTCATCCCCTCATGTTTTCCCCTTGAGGCAGCCTCCTACATTGTCTATGTTCTTGTCAGGTGCTGCAGAAATCAATCTTCTCAGAAAACAGTATTATGGTGAAAATATATGAGACGGTACAACAGAAACATTGGGTTTTTTTTCATAGTGAAACTTAGGAAAAAACCAAATTGATGATCAGAAACAATACTGAGAGATTTTACAATGTCATTTTTGCAAATTGTGCAGCGAAATCCACAAAACAATGGACACCATAAATAGTTCTGTATCCTCTCAGCATCAGCATACTGCTCTCTAAGTCTGCATAACCATTCACTTTTTGTGACCAAAAATACAGAGTTTTTTTTAATTCTATAGTTAAATAATAAAAATATTCTTTAAGATTCAGAACTAAAATCTATATAAATGGCTAAGAATAAGCCAATGGCTTTGTGTCCATGTGTCTTTGCCATTCAGTTCAAGTATTGTCTCATACATTCTTAGGCAGGCACATTCATGCAACCTCACTTGATGATTTTCACACCCTAAAGATGCACTGGGCAGCATTCTCTACAGTTAAGAGACACAGAACACAGCCATTAATATACATTGTGCTAGACACGCCATTTCCTGTGTTAGCTTGTTATCCACATTAGTATAACTTTCCCTTTTCTGGACTACTGGAAAATGTGGACCTGTTCATGGTCTCTGAGAGTTCTATCTTAAGTGGTAACAGCTCTGTAAATAAATAGCTACCATTCAGATTTCCTTGGAAAAAAAGAGAAAATTGTGATAATTAGGTACTGAAGGGAGCAGTTTCCCAGCAGCTGGATTATAGAAAGTGTTGAAATTATGATTAGATTCATAGTTGGATCACAAACTCTTGCCTTTTTTTCCTTTCTAAATGGTTGTGCTTTGTTGGTTCCTTGTGCCTATATAGCAAGGAATTGTACTGATGACTTACATACACATCCATACCCACATGCTTACACATATGTTCAAAGATACATACAAACATATGAACATGCTTTAAATATATGTATATATCATGAGTCAACATATGTGCACCTACACACACACACCTCAGTCAATTAATAATCAAAGATACACACATATGTGACATCTAATTTGTGTCATTTTGTAGTCTTGCTTATGGTCAGTTTCCAACTGCCGTCTGATTTTGCATTAATTGTTAGGGAGACAAAGGCGCCATGGGAATCCCTGGAAGACCGGTGAGTTACAACCTCTTGCATCTGCCTGACCTGACACACATTTTTCCGAAAGCTGGGATGCCTGTGGGTCGTTTGGGGTGATACTTTCATTATTTCAGGGAAATGATTCCCCCAGCTCCATGCTCCATTTTAAGGTTTGGGTACAACAAGGGAAAAAGCAGCAGCTTCCCTCATGAATAAAGCTGAATGAACTGCTACTCAGATCTGTTTCCAGGTTTAGAAATTCTAGGCTGCAGGTTCTATCATTTGTGATGTAACCAGGCTCCACCCCGAAAACGGAGGCATGAATCCTTGGTAAGTCTATAGGGGGCTCTTACCTGAGACATTTCCATACAGAAACCAAATCTAAATGGGACTCTTGAGAAGGAGGCCTTGGCTACATTCTGAGAATGCTCCCTGCAGAACCATGTGTTCTAGTGGTGCCAAGCAGTGGGCTGCCGATGGTTTCTTGCTGCCTGCAATGTACTTGCCTATGTGCCTCTGAAGGCAGAGAAGAGGCAAGCTCCTCCTGCGGATCTGTGTGTTGAAAAAAATGATATAGATCAAATAAACATTTGTAGCCTTTTCTCAGCCTATGAATGTACAATGTCTGCCCAGCACATTGGCTCTAATTTGGCCCTCTGGTCATACAGTACATATTTAAAATAACAGTGACACTTTGAAGAAGGGCTGGGCAGCGTGTGTCATATAGCATCACATCAACACCCCAAACACCTTTGCATTGTGCGGCTCTGCCTTCGGTTCTGTGTTCCCCCTTCCTGGAGTTGTTCTCTTTATTCCCCATACATGTTGATGTCTTTCCAAAGAGGACAACATAACAGCCTCAGGGGTGAGGTGACATTCCAATAAGTTCACTCTGAATTGTGGATAGGTCCTGAATCCTTATGCTTTTCTCTGGCTGAGGCACCTGCCCTATGACCACCCCACATTTCAGACAGAGAATGGAAACTGTGTTATCTTCACTCCTTGCCAATTCCCAGCTGTTCAGCTTGCCACAGCTAAGCTCGCCTGAGTTACCATTTGGATATCTTCCCCCAAAACATTTTACATCTTTAAACATCTTTTGGGAAGGCTGTGTGTGGATGAGTGAGATGTGTCTGGGTTTGATGCCTGCAATTTCACAGGCAGCTGTAATATAGAGTGGCTATAGTGGTCATGCCATAAGAGATTACACATCCAGGGCCAGATCCTCAGCTGGTGTAAATCAGTGCAATTCCATTGAAGCCAGTGGAGCTATATGAATTTACACCAGGAACTGGCCCACAGTGTTTGTTATGGAGGCTGATTAGCGAAGAGAAGTTCTCTTTTTACATACAAATACAACAAATATTATTAACAATTAACAACTCTTGGCATTAAATAACTCTTTACATCTTCAACGTATTTATAAACATTAATGACATAATCAGCTACTCACTGCCATCAGCAGTGATGGAAAAAATATAGAAAAAGGGTCAGCGAATTCCACAGGTAGGGTGGGCATAACCCTGGGTGGCTTGGTTTTTACAAACCTCATGAGCCAGGGTAATTCAGATTTGAGTCTCAATTAATCCAAGCCCCCAAAGTATGGGAGGGTTTTATGGCTCCATTATATTTTATGTACTATGTTGAGGACTTCCTTAGCGATACCTCTGGGTAACTTTCTCTCTCCAGTAATGTCTCCTCCCAATGCCTCATTGGTATTGGAGCCTGGCATGCCTGAGGGGGTTAGCTCTTCAGTATTACTGTATTGCCAGACTCAGGGTGATTCAAGCAATGCTAGTACATGTTCATGATGTCCTTCTGGTTTGATGTTGTGTTGCCATGACAGCATTACTTTGGAAGTAACTGCTGCTTTCAGTAATGTGACACAACAGGATATAACGCAAGGTAGCACAGTTTATGAGGATCACTGCTCTAGACAGAGATGGAAAACAGACAGAAATCTATATGGTGTCTCTCATTTTCTGCTTATTTGTATGTGCTAGAAGAGGGGAACTGAGTAAAACTGCCCTTAGACCCTGCTAGGAGGCCTCTGAGAGGCAGAGGAAGCTGGCTGTGCAGAAATGCCAGCCCCTGCCAACCGCCGGAGTAGTGAAAGACGAGCTAGTAATCAAACCTGAGACTTTTGGTGGGTAACATAGATCACAACACTTCCAGATGAGCCCCTGTTTAAAGCCTACACACTCTGTTCATTAAAGACTCAGCTTTACCGTTCTTATACTAAGTGAAGCCTTACTCTGTGAGTAGTTCCACTGAAATCAGTGAGACTCCATATGTAGTAGGTTACTCCTCAGTGTAAATAAGGGTGGTAGAATAAGGTCCTACCATAAAACAGGCCTGTTTTAATTTTAATTAACCTACCTGGAGTGACTTAATATATTAAACATATTTCAGTATGTAAGACTTAAATGTATTTTGCACATTTACCCCACAGATTTCACATAGCCAGACCATATATTATATCTAATTCCCCCTCTTTGAGCCAGGCAGAAGAGAAAGAAGAGAAAAAATCAATATTTTACTACTGTTTCAGTAATGAAGACTGTCAATTAAATATATTTCCCATGCCCCACCCTCCCATTCAGTCAGATACCTTCTTCCCAGTACATTCATCCGTTTATCCTCCTCTGCCTTGCCTCAATGACCCTCCTGTCTCACACATTGAAAGGCTGGCCAGGAACTCCTGCCACTTGGCCAGTGTGGACTGACTGTTAGCCAAATCCATCTTCAGCTACTGTTCTGACCACCATGGCTAATCCCACCCAAGGACTATCATCCCTGGTGGCAGCTGTGCCAAGGTTCCTTGTCAGGTCTGTTGCTGCTGCCTCACTTACTTGTGAGCTGATGTCTCTGAACTCTGAGCCAGCCTTGCTAACTATGGCGAGCTTATCACTAACACACAGCTTCAGTTTCCCCACCACCACCACCACTTGTTAAAATCAAGAATTGATTTTCTCACGCTGGCTGAAAACCCAATTTCAGCTGCCACCTCTCTCAGCTGCCCTTCCTCTGAGACATTGCCAGGACAGCTGATCTTGATGGCAGTGGAAGGGGGAAAAGCAAAGGTCATTGTGCTTGTGTGTGAACCTTAAACAGAGCATGCATCAGTGTCTGTGACCTGTTTTTTGTTGTGTTGTTTTGTGTTTGGGTTTAGTGTGCCATTAACACTGATTCCTGTGTTTGTGTCTCTTTCTCTCTCCCCTTCATCCTTTTGCATGCGGCTGCGACTGGTGTAATTGACCCAGGGACTAAAGGGGCAACCCGGAGAGAAGGTGAGTCAGCTCTTTCCAGCTCATCATGTCATACCCTGACCTCTCTCAGCCGCCTGAAATCCCTTCACTTCAAATCACAACAATTGAAGAGCTGTGCCTTTAAAGCCCTCCGTGTGTCTAAACCACACATGGATCTGAACTGCCCCACCCCTCTCCTCTCACAATGTGAGCTCATCTCTTGAATTCCTTCCAGCCCACACAGCATCTGAGGATGTTGAATTTTTTGTTTACTATAATTTACTAACATTGTAAGGGCTGACTTCCAGAGGTGGATGGGCACACTCAATATTTCCAGCTGGGCCTTTGTGGTTTTTTAACCATTAGCTTCTTCACTGCTGACAGCTGTGCCTGGTAAGTCCAGGAAATGTGCATATGCAAATGTGATAAGATATAACAGCTATGTCCTAATGGCCCATCCAGTTCCTATGTGCTGGGCTTCTCCTATTCACCATTCCTCTGGTCACAGACCATGGCTCATCACCTCCATTCCAGGGTTAGTCGCATAGTGAAAAAACACGGCGGGAAACAGGAAAGATATGGCCATGACCCCACACACATACACTTTTTTACTTCAATCATATCTTCTCCATTTAAAGAAAAAAGACCCTGCAGTACTTCCTGTCTCTCTGAGAGGTTGCCTAAACTATTTGAAAAGTATTGAATGAGTTTTTTGTCCCTACATAGAGCTGGTAGTTTACAAAGCCACTAATATGTCACATTGGTGACACAAATGTCATGAAATATTCAACGTCAGTCAACACTTTATGTCTTCAGATGCCACTACATCATACACTCAAAAGGGAAAGATAGAAGAGGGACAGAAGTGCCTTGGATCGATTCAGGCAGCATCTAATTAATTGGAAAATGAACAGCAAAATGTGCAGAAATTAGGAAATGTCTAGATGTTCACCCCATTGTTTGAGGAAATATCTGTAAAGATTATGGTATTGGCAAACCTGTTCAGACCTCGGTGAAAAAGATAGGGAGCAAAACAGTGACATACCATAGGAAGAAAGGGCAAGGCAGGATGAAAACCTGGTTGTTCTTCTTCTCCTTCCTTTTCTTCTTCAGGTCATTCCCTCTTGTCCCCTGTTTGGATCCTCCTGGTAGCCAATCAGCATTATCAAATCATCCAAGATGCCAAAGCCCCCTTGGCAGATGATGTAGTTGTATCACATAATAACACTCTTTCCATTCCACTAGTATCTCAAGAGGAAGTTAAACAGCAGCTACTAAAGATGAACATTTTAAAATCAGTAGGTCCAGATAAGTTGCATCCAAGAGTTTTAAAAGAGCTGGCTGAGGAGATCACTGGACCATTAATATTGATTTTTCAATAAGTCTTAGAAGATGGGGGCGCTGTTGCAGAAGAGTGGAAGAAAGCTAATATTGTGCCAATATTTAACAAGCGTAAACGGGATAACCTAGGTAATTATAGGCCTGTCAATCTCACATCAGTCCTGGGCAAGATAATGGAGCAGCAGATATGGGATTTGATTAATAAAGAATTAAGCAAGGGTAATATAATTAATGCCAATCGACTTTATGGAAAATAGATCCTGTCAAGCTAATTTGATATCTTTTTTGGTGAGATAACAAGTTGGCTGTTAAAGGTAATAGAGTTGACATAATATACTTAAACTTCTGTAAGACATTTCACTTGGTACCACATGACATTTTCATTAAAAAACTAGAGCAATATAAAATTAACATAGCACTCATTAAGTGGATTAAAAGTTGTCTAACTGGTAGGTCTCAAAATGTAATTGTAAATAGGAAATCATCATTGAATGGATATATTTCTAGTGGGGTCCTGCAGGGATCAGTTCTTGGCACAATGCTATTTAACATTTTTATTAATTACCTGGAAGAAATATCAAATCATCACTGATAAATTTTGCAGATGATACAAAAATTGGGGGAGTGGTAAATAACGAAGAGGACAGGTCACCGACACAGAGCAATCTGGATTGCCTGGTAAACTGGGCACAAGAAAACAGTATCCATTTTGGCCGTACTTACATAATGGGGAATTTTGGAAGCAGTGACTCTGAAAAAGATTTGGAGGTTGTGGTGATCAGCTGAACATGAACTCCCAGTGTGATGCTGTGGCCAAAACGGCTAATGAAAATCCTGGGATGCATATACAGGTGAATCTCAAGTAGGAGTAAAAAGATTATTTTACCTCTGCATTTGGCATTAGTGCAGCTGTAACTGGAATATTGTATCCAGTTCTGGTGTCCACAATTCAAGAAGGATGTTGATAACTTGGAAAGGGTTCAGAGCCGAGCCATGAGAATGATTAAAGGATTAGAAAACCCGCCTTATAGCGATAGACTTAAGGAGCTCGACTATTAAGCTTAAAAAAGAGAAGGTTAAGGGGTGATTTGATTGCAGTCTAAATGTACCTACACGAGGAACAAATAGTTAATAATGGATCTTCAGTCTAGTAGGGAAAGATATAACGTGATCCAGTGTTGAAGCTAGACAAATTGAGACTGGAAATAAGGGGTACATTTAATCAATGAGAGTAATTAACCATTGAAACAACTAACCCAGGGTCGTGGTGGATTCCCCAACTCTGGGTAAATCAAGATTGGATATTTTTCTGAAAGATCTGCTCTAGTAAGTATTTTGGGGGAAGTTTGATGGGCTGTGTTATGCAGGTCAGACTAGATGATCATAATGGTCACTTCTGACCTTGAAATCTATCATCTGTGACTATCAGTCATGTATTGTGTATTATAAAACACATTGAGATAGTCTGCCAGTCATATGACCTGGGTTTGCCGTGAATCTTTGACGGCTTCTATTTTTCCGGGAAGAACTTTACTGTTTTTTTCTTAATCCAAAATGAATGCCTTTTATAAATAGCTACAAACAGGACTTTTCCACTCCCCAGGTCATGGCAGGTCACAGCTGCCTCTAAGTTGCCCAAAGTTCCCCATTTTTACTTTTGCTTTCTTCGCTCAGTTTCTCTCTTCTTTTCTTTAGGTAGTTAGAACATTCTTCCCCAAATCACTGCTACTCTTCTTTCACTTTTAATTGAGGAAAACTGAGAGGCTGTCCCTCCTTTTTGCAGCCAGATCATTCTTCTCTCTGAACACTTGTCTTTCTGTGACTTAAAATCCTGTTTCCAAGTCCAGTGAATAAAGTTTACTCCCTTTAAAGAGAAAGTAACTTCTTTAGAGCCATGTACTAAGTATGCTAGTCTTTCTTCAGTAATTAATGTCGCTCTTTAACACTATTAATCTACCAAAGTAGAACCTCAGATCAGAACATCTCAACACAGGGAAAGCTGCTACTTAAATCTGGATGAGGCCATTGACGCTTAGGCCTATCCCTGCATTTGAACACAGAAGGTGTCTTGTGCAGTGGAAAAGTTTCCATAGCAGCACATCCCTCCTCTGCAGTGAGTGACCAGAGAGAAGGAATGGTAAAGATATTTACTGGGGTGAACCCAGGGCATTGGGAAGGGGCATGGCCAGTTTACACTGCATTCCAGTGGTGTTTGGCTGGCAGAACTGTCCCTATGGCAGTGTTTCAGCCTGAATCCAAAGGTCTACACTGCAGTTTTATAACCCCACAGCCCAAGCCCTGTGAGCCCAAGTCAGCTGACTCAGGCCAGCTGCAGTTGTGCCTCGGGTCTCTTAGCTCAGTATAGACGTACCATAAATGTCTATCATTGCATACAATACATGATTAAGTCATAAGAACATTTTGTCTCCATGTCAGTCCCTACTTATTTTCGAAACAGGTTTGACCAAGCCACTTATTTCTGGGTACAGTACATTAAGCTGCTTCCACATGGATTTATTTCGTTTACTTTAGACCTAAACTTTCAAATTCCAATCTGATCACTAAATCTCATTTGATCCAGTCATAAAATCATAAGTACTAGAGTTGAAAAAGACCTTGCGGTTTATGCAATCTGTCTCCCTGTCCTTGCCCTACCCTGTGATATACAATGTGGTCTCCCTTGTATATTCAGAGCTGGGTTAACCAGCCAGTATTTTAATATCTCCAGTGATGGTGCTTTCACAACTGACCTCAGGAGACTATTCCACTCTAATAGTGATCTTATGTCTTACTGTTACATTGTACCTTTCACTCCAAAGGCACCCTGACCGCTTCATAAACTTGATAAAGTGTGTACATTTTGGGTATAGAGCTGCCATTGAAATGCAGATGCATCTGGGGTGAGATGTGAAATCTGTTTAAAAAGCACACAGCAATAGACCGGAAAAGGAAATGAACATCACTATCATCAATTCAATTTCACAAAGGAAATTTAGGGGGGCAAAATGTCATGACCTGAATTAGAGTTTACCCAGGGCTTGAGCGTAACAGCACTTACTAAAAGTGTCACAGGATCTTTAATAATCACAAGAGGTCAGGGCCTCTGTGTTGCATTTGATCCAAAAGGTATTTTATGTGTCTATAATTTTCCTTGCTGAACATCTCATTTTCCCCTTATACAGCACAGCTTTACTCCTAGCTATGCCTCTCTGCATTATTCAATCCCTAGACTAGGGCGGGTGAAGCTTCAGGCCGAACAAGAGTGATCAAATAGAGGGGAGGCAAATGTGTGCTCTCAGGGCATGGGGAGTATGCAGGCATGAGATGAGATCTCATGTTCCTCACCAAAGGGACTCATAGTGGTACCATCTCTTAAGGGGGATGGGACACTTCAAAATGGCCTCCTCTCATGAGCAAGAAAGGCCAAGGAGCGTTTTTATCTCAGGTGGGAAGGGCTCTAATCAATCACAATTTAATCATGGTCTCTATAGAGAATGTGAATATTGATTATTTTGATCTCTTTTCCTTAACTGTCTTTCTTCCTCCTCCTCATTATCTCATGCAATCACCTCTCTCTCCTCTACTGATTCATTATCCAGCCTTGTTCTTTTCTTCATCTCACTTTTTGCTCTCTTTTGTCTTCTCACTGACGCTTTCACATCTCTCTCTTCCTCTTTCCTTCTTCTGCTTCCTTGCCTTCCAGTTTTTTCCTTTTTAATCTTCCTTTTCTCACACCTTTTCTGCCTCTGTCTCTCTGCAGGGAACCCCTGGAGAAGCAGGCATGTCCATCATCGGTCCCCGAGGCCCTCCCGTAAGTGTCTTTCTCTCTATTTTTGTGTGATGCAGGCTGTGGGTGAGTTACTGAAAAAAGACTAAGGAGGGGTACCAAGTCAGCAGCAGCATTTCCAGAGGAGCAATAACACTATCTGATGTGGTTTTACTTTTTGGCCAGTCTTGTTTTTATACAAATATTATTTACTATATATAATTAAATTACAGCCCATATTGCTAGAATTAGTGAGCACCTAGTCCTTAGCAAGGAAACCATATAGGTTTTTCCAGTGGTTTTTTCTCCTGTGTTAAAAAGGAAGAGAAATAGTTCCACCTCTTGGCAGCAGCACTGATGCCTTGCTGTGAGTACGCCCTTCGCTTTGGGCGAAGCATGTCTTCTTTGGCTGAGTGCTCTTTGCAATTAGTCTAGTTGGCAGATGACATTGCTCCATCTTTACAGTGCAACATGTCTGGGATTAAGGCTGGGCAAATGGCTGCGGGAGATAACAAAAATGGGTAATTTAGGAACTTGCTTGGAAAATTCAATTTCTTATCCTAAGACCCAAAGTTTTTGTTGCTCAGCCAGGTTCATCAATGACAAGCATGGTACTGTCAATTAACAGAGAGCTGAGGTTTCTCTCTGAAGAGTTCAGTGAACCCTTCCTCTGCTGCTATCTTGAAGGCTTGTTTTAATAAAGGCTTGTTTTAATTAGGGAGCAGAGAAGAGGCACTTAGAGAGGTATGCTGGGCTGGAGAAGTACAGTATTAGGCCCTGATCCTGCAAGGAGTTCCACGCAGGTGCAGAGATCCACCCACATGAAGCTCCTAAGAGAACTGAAGCCTTAGTGCCCTAGAAAGAATACAGGCTTAGAGTTTTCATGCATCCCAAATTCTAGGTCCTCCTTGAATTGAAGTTCATATTTCTAGCTTTCCCTAACACAGTAAATGCACAGTGTTGTCCAAATTTCTGTTAGGTCTTTGTATCGCTATAGAAACTCCAGTTTTCCAGTACATTTCCAGTGGTTATTGACAAGAGTTTAGATTTGTGTTAATGGTATTAACTTTGCTGGAGTTCTTTGATCTAACTTCATGCCATGGAAGAAGCACATTTCTTCCCATCCTTCAGGACCTAAACATGGCTGCCCCTCCAGTGGCACTTTAGAAAGGTACCTTTCTCACAGAATGAAATTAAATATGAATTTAAGTTCCATAAGGAGACAATGAGTTTAGACAATGTGTATTAGGTAGGGATAGCTCAGTGGTTTGAGCATTGGCCTGCTAAACCCAGGGTTGTGAGTTCAATCCTTGCAGGGGCCACTTAGGGATCTGATGCAAAATCAGTACTTGGTGAGGGGAGGGATAGCTCAGTGGTCTGAGCATTGGCTTGCTAAACCCAGCATTGTAAATTCAATCCTTGATGGGGCCATTTGGGGATTGGCCTTGCTTTGAGCAGCGGGGTGGACTAGATGACCTCCTGAGGTCCCTTCCAACCCTGATATTCTATGTGACAAATATTAGCCCATGTTTTCACTGCTTTACAGCTTATTGCCCAAATAGGTTATTACCACTGTCTTTCAGGCAAGCATTTTCACTCTCTCTCAGTTCCATCCATTCTGAGATACCATTGATTTCCACTTAGGGTGACCAGACATCCCGATTTTATCGGGACTGTCCCGATATTTCCTTGTTTGTCCCGCGTCCCGACTGATGTGCAGTCGGGACACTGGACAAACAAGGAAATGCTCCGGAGCCGGGAAGTGCTCGCGCCCCCCGCCGCCCCGCCCTGACTCCGCCCCCTCCTCCCCCCATTGGCTCCCTCCCCGAATCCCCGCCTCTTCCCCAGGCTCACCATTCCTCCTCCCTCCGGTGCTTGTGGAGAGAGGCCCTGGAGACACAGGGGAAGCGCGGGGCCGGGGTGAGTGAGAGTCCGGCCTGGCCCCGAGCGCAGGCAGGACTCAGTCGGGCGGTAGAAAGAGTAGGGGGGCGGCCTGTGGGGCCAGGCGGCGGCTGTTCTCCCCCACTGGGCAGCGGGACTCGGGAGCAGCCGCTGCTGCAGCTCCCACTGCCGCGGCTGGAGGAACCGGCCGATGGCCAAGCTCGGCGGCTGCGGCTCTGGCGCCCGGGCCCGAACCCCCCGAGCCCGGGCCTGCTCCAGGGACCCAGCAGCGCGCACGCTGCGCCCAGCCCCTGGCCAGTCACGTCTGGGCTGCTGCCCAGCTGGTGCAATCCCACGGCGGCCCCGGGGCGGAGGCATCGGCAGCCCAGGTCCGTTCGTTCCCCTGCGGGACCCGAGCGGGCCTGCTGCCCCCACTCCGGGGCCGCCTGCGGGATTGCACCAGCTGGGCAGCCAGGGTCCCCACAGCAGGCCCAGGCTCGATGGGTTCGGGCCCGGGCGCCAGAGCCACAGCCGCCGAGCTTGGCCATCCTCCTGCAGCAGTGGCTGCTCCCGAGTCCCGCTGCCCTGGGGGGGGAAAACAGCCGCCGCCTGGCCCCGCGGGCCGCCCCCCTACTCTCCCTACCGCCCGACTGAGTCCTGCCTACTCGGGGCCAGGCCGGACTCTCACTCACCCTGGCCCCGCGCTTCCCCTGCGTCTCCCGGGCCTCCCTCCAGCGCTTGTGGAGGAAGGGTGGGGTTTTTTTTGCCCCCCCCCACCCGCCACACCCCCCGCGTCCCGATATTTGACTTGGGTGATCTGGTCACCCTATTTCCACTGCAGTGTGACAGAAAAAGATGCAATCCCCCTTGCCGCCCACCTGCCCCAGTAACTTCCTTTTTTGATTAGCTTTGTGAGGAGTAGCATCCTTGACCTAGAGAGAGGATTGAGGACATATGCCCTTGTTTCACAGCTAATCGGTTGAGGTCAAGAAAAAGAGACCTCAGCAGCCTGGACAGTCGGCTACATCTGGCTTTCCAATTATCCTTCCATAAGTCCCATGGTAAGTGCTCCTAATAAGAAACAGCTTAGTCTGCTCCCAGTGCCACCTGTCCGCCACTGTGAGTTTGATAAATGACAAAACCAAACCAGGAAACAAATGCAGATTCTTGGGCTTTTCAGAAGACTGACTTTTATTTTGACGGCTGCAGTTTTCTGAATGGCAGATAGCCTTTTAGGGTCTTGTGCTAAACTGCAGAAGTTGTTTCAGCCAAGATGTTCCTGCTAGGCTGCTATTAGCAGCAATAAGTAGGCCTCTACCAAAGTCATAGTCCATTTTGGTCAATTTCACGGTCATAAGATTTTAAAAATTGCAAACTTCAGGATTTCAGCTGTTTAAAACTGAAACTTCACAGTGTTGTAATTGTCGGGGTCCTAACCCAGAAAGGAGTTGCGGGGAGGGGGGCACAAGTTTATTGTAGCGGGGGTTGCAGTGCTGCTACCCTTACTTCTGCACGGCTGCTGGTAGCGGTGCTGCCTTCAGAACAGGGCAGCTGGAAAGCGGCGGTTGCTGACGGGGGGAAAGCCACCACCAACAGCAACGGAGAAGTAAGGATGGCATGGTATGGTATTGCCACCCTTACTTCTGCACTGCTGCTGGCAGGGCACTGCCTTCAGAGCTGGGCACCCGGCCAACAGCCGCCACTCTACAGCCACCCAGCTCTGAAGGCAGTCCGTAAGTAAGGGTGGGAATACCGTGACCTAAGTTCCCTGTAAGCTGCGCGGCCGTGCAGCAGCCTATTTAGCGCTGCGCAGGCACTCAGGGAACCCACCCACGGATCTGCCAGGGCTGGGGAAGGGGCGCCCTTGCCTCGGCCACAACCTAGCCCAGCCCCCAACCTGCCATGGCCGGGGCGGCCCCCGGACCCCAACTATGCTGCATCCCGGACCTGCCATGGCTGGGGCACCCCTACCCCAGCCTGAACCCAGCCGGGGTGGCGCGGTGCAGCCCAGCCCCAGCTGTGGCCACGTGGCACAGGGCAGTGCAGCCCAGCCATGGGGCGGCCCAGCCCGGCCCGGCCCGGCCCGCCCCGCCCCGCCAGGCTCAGACCTAACCATGGCAGTCCGGCTTGGCCCCGAACCCGGGTGGCCCGGCCCGCTTGGCCCAGACCCGGGCGGCTCAACCCAAACCCATCAGGGGCACCCCTCCCTCAACCCAGCCCTGGCCCGGACCTGCGGGGGCCGAGAGCTGGGCCAGAGGCGCCTATCCTGCAGCCCCAGCCTCGGAGCATCCATGGCGGGGAGAGGTGCCTCTCCCCCCAGCCCAGGTGCTGCTGTGGGGAGAGAGTTGGGGGGGAGACGTCTGGTAGCCCCAGAGCACCCTCCTGCACCCCAAACCCTTCATCCCCGGCCCCACCCCAGAGCCCACACCCCCAGCTGGACCCCTCCCCCCACCCTAACCCTCTGCCCCAGCCCTGAGCCCCCACCCACACTCCAAACCCCTCCACCACATGAATTTTGTTATGTGCACCAATTTGAAGGTGATGTGTCACACATCACCTCCATATTGGTGCACATAACAAATTCATTCCGCACATGGGTGGGAAAAATTAGAGGGAACACTGACCATGACCACCCCTAAAATAACCTTGTGACCTCTGCAACTCCCTTTTGGGTCAGGACCCCAAATTTGAGAAACGCTGGTCTCCCCCGTGAAATCTGTAGTGTAGGGTAAAAGCACACAAAAGACCAGATTTCATGGGGGGAGATCAGAGTTCACAATCTGTGATGCGTTTTTTTGGTCATGAATTTGGTAGGGCCCTAGCAATAAGGAAGGACAATAGTACACCAAGCGGATTGGGAAAGAAGACCTAATAGACAAAATGTCCCTCCCCCCTACCCCAGGGTGAAACACATTGTTCACTCTCTGCAGAGTCTAGGAACAGGAGCTTCACTCTGGCACGGGAAAAGATATCTTATTGTCCTGATCCTTTTAGCCAACAACAGGGTGTCCTGCTGTTCCTAGCAAAACATTAATCACATCTCTTTATTGAGTTTATGTGCACACTTTTGATTTTCAATGAGAAAGGCTCAGCATAAGTCCTTCTAGGAAGTATATTATAAGTCTCCCAGACTTAGAATAGCAGAGACAGAGGAAAAGAGGTTGTTGTTCAGGACTGAGGTGTTTCAGAAGAGTTGTGTTTTGATCCAGGAATAGAATAGCAAGGGGTGTTACAGGTCAGGGTGCATTGACAGTGCTTGTTCTCCCTGCACTATGCTGGGCTCAGAGTGGATCAGTCCTTTCGTTTTCTGAGCACTGAATTAACCACACAATGGAATATAAGAATAACAGGCTTGTCCCTTTCCCCCTTTGTCATAAACTGCAGCTCTTAGCTAATAATTGGCCTCAAGAGTGATGCAGATGTCCTGAGAGTTGTAATTGGATAGATCTACCAACAGTCCCAGGGTCAGCCTCATGCTTTTAGCTGCTCCTTTAGGCTGCCTCTCTCACTCCATCTGTTCTTATGTGACCTCAGTTCTGTGATCTCTCTCCCACTCTCTCACACACACACACACACACACACACACACACTATCCAAAACAACACTCATCAAAAACTCCTGGGTAGGTATACACAGACACACAGACACACACACACACACACACATTTTGTCTTAAGTGAGGCTTATGCTTACAATTATGTTAACGGGAGGGCAAGTTCACATCTGCTAGTCTCACTAGGGTTTTAACTCAACCCATACAAAGGGTTCACCCAAGTAACAAGAATATTTAAAATGGATTTTTGTCTATCACAGCCAAAGCTCTTAGAAGAACTATGACCGAAAGCACCCCTGTATACACATCCTACACATTAGTGTAATAATCTTTGTGCAAAATATGCCTTGTGAGGTATCACTTAAAAGCTAATGACACATTGATCATCAATATTCTTGTGTAATGTATGTGCGAAATGCTTATTAGGAGTTATGAACATAAACTGAAATTATGACTACAAATGTGCTTACCAGATTAGTCTGGGGAGTGGGTAAACCAGTTTCTCAAAGACAAAGGATAAGCTGACACCTCTAGCCAGGTGTCATCAAAGTTGACTGGCAATCACTTGTCAAGTGGCCATTCTTTGGCAACAAAGCGGGGCAGGAACAGATCGATCTGCATTTTAGCAAACAACAATATGAAACCTCTTTTACCACGAGACTCCCTGTTTCCTTCTTCACAGCTGGAATGAACTTTATCTAGGGGTAACCCTCAGGAAAATGTATTTCAAAGGGGGACAGGACTATAAAAGTGAGGGGCAAAAACACACCAGGTTCTCTCTCTCTCCACCTAAGACGACAAAGGAACCAGCCCTTTGACTTTGGGGGGAGATCCTGATCAGAGAATTTGGTCAGCTCTGTTGCTGGGATATTACCTTGAACCAAGTCTAGCTTATTAAGTTTCAGCGACTAGAAAGAGTTTTATCTTTATTTCTCTTGTAACCTTTTCTGACTTTAATATCTTGTACTTGTACCCACTTAAAATCTCTCTCTTTGTAGTTAAATAAATGTGCTTTATTTTTAATCTAAACTAATCCAGTGTTGTGTTTAAACTGATCTGTTTGGTAACTCCAGTTAAAGTCGCAAACGGTTGAATATTGACCCTTTACAGGAGCAATGGACTTTTTATATCTGAACTGCCCAGGAGGGGCTGGACAGTGCAGAACACACGTTTTTGGGAAAAATCAGGACTGGGAGTGTGTTGGGGTTACCCTGCAAGTAGTAACCAAGGCTGGTGAAAGCCAGAGTGTGGCTGGCGTGTTGCTGACAGGCTGCTGGGGTCAGAGTTGCTGGACCAGGACTGTAGCTATACACAGACATTCAGGGTGTGATTTGCATGCTGGTAGGCTGTGTGTGAGTGGCCCAGGTTGAGAGCTACAACAGTAAAGCATAGTGAGGCATCTAAGGTTGTGGGGCAGGAGGTGAGAGAAAGTTGGAAAGTATTGCCAATACAGAGGAGGACCGGAATATCATACAAGAAGATCTGGATGACCTTTTAAACTCGAGTAATAGAAATGGAATGGAATTTAATAGTGCAAAGTCATGCATTTAGAGACTAACAACAAGAATTTTGCTATAAGCTGGGGACTTATCAGTTGGAGGAGACAGAGGAGGAGAAAGACCTGGGTGTATTGCCTGATCACAGAATGACTATGAGCTGTCAGTGTGATGTGGCCGTGAAAAAGGCTAATGCAGTCCTAGGATGCATTGGGTGAGGTATTTCCAGTAGAGACAGGGAAGTGTTAATACCATTATATAAGGCACTGGTGAGATC
Source organism: Terrapene triunguis (assembly GCF_002925995.2). Classification (NCBI taxonomy): domain Eukaryota; kingdom Metazoa; phylum Chordata; order Testudines; family Emydidae; genus Terrapene; species Terrapene triunguis. The sequence goes on along the minus strand of NW_020664446.1, from coordinate 43,237,367 downwards.
TCATCTGGAATACTGTGTGCAATCCTGGTCTCCCATGTTTAAGAAAGATTAATTCAAACTGGAACAGGTGCAGAAAAGGGCTACTAGGACGATCCAAGGAATGGAAAACCTGTCTTATGAGAAGAGACTCAAAGAGCTTGGCTTGTTTAGCCTAACCAAAAGAAGGCTGAGGGGAGACATGATTGCTCTGTATAAATACATCAAAGGGATTAATACCAGGGAGGGAGAGGAGTTATTTAAGTTAAGCACCTATGTGGGCACAAAAACAAATGGATATAAACTGGCCATCAACAAGTTTAGGCTTGAAATTAGGTGAAGGTTTCTAAACATCAGAGGAGTGAAGTTCTGGAACAGCTTTCTAAGGGGAGCTGGGGGGGGGGCAAAAAACCTAACTGGCTTCAAGACTGAGCTTGATACATTTATGGAGGGGGTGGTATGATGGGACTGCCTACAATGGCATGTAGCCCATCAGCAACTGGCATTAGCAAAAATCCCCAATGGCCAGAGACTGGACACTAAATGGGGAGGGCTCTGAGTTACTACAGAGAATTCTTTCCCAGGTATCTGCTTGGTGGGTCTTGCCCACATGCTCAGGGTCTGATTGCCATATTTGTGGTTGGGAAGGAATTTTCCCCTGGGTCAGATTGGCAGAGATGCTGGAGGTTTTTCGCCTTACTCTGTAGCATGGGGCGTGGGTCACTTGCAGGTTTAAACTAGTGTAAATGGTGAATTCTCTGTAACTCGAAGTCTTTAAATCATGATTTGAGGACTTCAGTAACTCAGGCAGAAGTTATGGGTCTATTACAGGAGTGGGTGAGTGAGGTTCTGTGGTCTGCAATGTGCAGGAGGTCAGACTAGAAGATCATGATGGTCCCTTCTAACCTTAAAGTCTATGAGTCTATGAGACACAGCCCCTTACTGGTTTGGATTGTACCCCAGAACTTCACAAGCCCGTACTGGCAAAATTCACTTCTTCCACCCCCAAAGTCTGTTGAAAAGATGATTTAATTTCATGAAGAGTTGGTGATAAGTATAAAGATTACCTAATGCCCAAGATAAATAAGCAAATGCTGGAGGTTGGGGCCACTTTGGAAAGAGGTGGGATGACAAATAGTTTCCAGATTTTCTTTTAGAGGAAAGAGAAGGTTCAAGTTTTCACTTCCAGAGTTTTCTGCCGCTTAACTTCTCTTCAGGCATTCTGGCCAGAAAGAAGCATTGTGCTGACAGTGGCAGAAACAGACAATCTCTATGATTTGGCAATTCCCAGGACTATATACTTGCTATGAACAACATTTGAACAAGAGAAGGAAAAAATGTTTCTTGGAATCTTTAGTTGGTCAACTTTTGCTTTGGCCTGTTATTGTACACATCAGACTTTAGCCAAGGAGTAAAAGGAAGCAGTTTATAGTTTACAAGAAAGGTAGCAGAGGCCAAATTGCACCATTTCCGGGTTTCCTCCTTGATTCTTTTCTTAGCACTTCTTGTCTATGGGAGTAGTCCAAAAAATAATGATTTATTAATGAGATCCTCTCAGTTCTCACCCTTTTGGAAATCAGCATTGGGCAGATCCTTAAATTTATAGCGTATCTTCTCCTCTGGTCACAAGCCAACGGATCCAGGTGGTTTTATATGTATCCTGCAAAGCAACTATGACCAAATTCAACTTAGTAAAGCTTTAAAAAAACCATGTGAATGATTCAGTCATGCTAGCATTCTGAATAACAACATTACTGTTTGGTGCAATTTGAGCCATTTTATAGTAGCTGTAGTTCTCTAGAGCTCTGCAAAAAAGATTTTGGGCCCAACTCTACATTTTTGCCAAGGTCCCATTATGTCACTCCAGAGGCGTAAGGGGCTGTAAAGGGGTGGAAATATTCTCTGTGGAATACCCCGAGGTAAAGGCTCCTTCTACTGCCAAAGGGGCTCTAATCTGGCCCTTTTCCCAGTCCCCAGCACATGTCGGGGGAGCCAAAGGAGGGAAGAGGCAAGGCTGGGCATTGATGTGCTCTGACTATTCCTTGCTTCTATAGTCTATTGGGCTTAATTCCACAATGCTGCACACTGTCTAGTGAGCTAATCCCTTGCTACTGCATAGGACTGTTAACTACAGTGATGGAGGAATTCAAAAAGGACTCAGGCTCACAATTTCCGAAGAGCCCCACCAAAATCATGAACGGTTCCTTATCCACTGCTCCCTGCACCCCCTTTTTCTCCCAACCCAGCCAGATCCTGCACCTGACCTCCCAACTTCTTCTCTCTCGTTCTGAATATGCATCCGGCTCCCAAGTCATTCACCTCAACTGCTAAACAGCCCTGAACCTTCACTGATACTCCACTGTGAGGATCAAAGTTCTGGTCATAATCTATGTTCAGTCCCAGCCGTTGTTTCATTCAAATCTTATATGCTTATCGACTTCCCTAGGTTAAAAGTGCCCTAGAAGGTATTTCCCTTCCCCACCTCACCCAGCTGGAAAGTCCCAGAATGCACAAGGTCTGAAGAGAATAGTTAGCCCAGCAGAGAGAACTAGACCTATTGAAATTGCAAAATGGATTTCAGGGGTCAGAGAAGAAGAGAGAGGCACAGAATTTACTTCATTCAACTATTTTAATCTGAACGGCTTAATTTCAGGATCGGACTGAAATTTGTTGTTATTCTTTCCAAGATGGCTCACACATCGCTAGCTAAATCAGGATTCAGCTACCCTTAAATAAACAGGACTTATAGGATATCTGTGCTCTGGCACTTAGTGTTTTGCAAACTAGCAGCCATGGGGCTTTCACCCTCTAATTGTCTGCATGTGGTTGAATCTATGACAAGTAGTCTGACAGTCACTCCATTGTGTGATCTGCCAATACTTGCTGCATTTTGTTTGATTCAGATCTTGCATTGACAATCAGAAACTGACTTATTGGAAAAGAAGAGAGGGGAAGGGGCTTGTTTACATCACCCATTCACTTTACATACAATCCCTTTTTATTTTTCAGAATCTCTGCTACAAAATTTTCTTTGTGAGTAAAATTAATGAACTGGGGCAATAGCATAGAGTTTGTCTTGATGATATAGACTTGGTGAGCTGCAAGGGTTTGCACATTGCACTACACATCACTCAGTATTAAAGACCTCATTTTATGGCCATGCATGTGGCTATGCAAGGAATTTCCATAAAGAGAGCTTAGGAGCTGGAAAATGCTCCAGAAGGCCAGCGTGTCAGCTAGGAACGCCCATTTAATTACTTTAGAAACTTCAGACAAAGTACTCGGAGTCCAAATTGGACCATCTCCAACACTGTCCTGGCTCCGTACAAAACGAAGCTGCGATTGGAGACTTCCCCTGGCTCCCCAGTAGCCTGCTTTCTTAAAACACACTTGAGTCTTGGGTGACTATACTGAGAACTGCAGTGATATTACACAGAGATCAGGTTGGGGAAAATAACAAACCCTGAGGCCCTACAGAGCAATTTTAGGAAGACATGTTGCACTGCTCTCAGATTTCTTTAAACCTCTCTGTCTCCATTTTATTCTTCTCAGGGACAGCCTGGAACGAGAGGTTTTCCTGGATTTCCGGTAAGTGGAACTGTTAATCTATGAGGTACAAGTGTATAATATTGCCAGCTCATGTCACTAAAGCTAAGTGCCTTTCAGCATTTCCATCCAAAACCACGGACCCAATATAATGTAATTGAAAAGTTTTTTTCTGTTTCATTACTATTTTCTTTTCTTTTTAATGATGCCTTAAAAAACAAAGATACAACACTAAAGGAAATTAAATTTTTTAAAAACCCTAATGTTAAAATACCATGGTTGACGCCAGGTCTGTGCTGTAAAAAACACCCCAAAACAACCAAAATAAAGAAAATAAACCCCAGGTAAGTGAAATTCCATCCTTAATGAACTCCAATGTGATATTGTAATAACAAAGAGCCTCTGAGATTCATTCGGCTCTGTGCAGCGTGGCTCAGCTATTGACTTTGCTAGGCTGAAAGCCCAGGCAACAGGAGAGGAAGAGGGTAAAAGCATGTCTGGAATTTCTTTTGCAGCACTGTAAATTACAGATATAACCTGAGTGGGCCATGACGTGAAAAACAGATTCTGAAGATGAAGAAATTCCCATTTCAGGCCCACACTTGCTGGCAGGTTGGTCCTGCAGCACCATCCACAGCATCTATTCTGTTCCAAAACTGTATTCATTATGTATTTTCTGTTAATTTATTCTGATAACTGAACTACCTTTGTCACACACACACACACACACACCCCTCTGCCAGCCTGCTCAGTTCACCTGAGGGCTTGGTAGTTTTTATTCAAGGATTTGCTGTGTATAATCACAGATCTGCGGGCAATTGCCTTGGACGGGGGGAGGGGAACAAAAAAACGAGGAATCTGCAGTCTCTATGCTCACTGAGCACTGGACTCTCTGCCCTGCCTCTCTGAAAGGTGGCCAATAATTGCAAACTACCCTCACTTTAGTAGGAGCAAGGCACTGAGGAGAAGCAGATCTCTCCACACTTTGATGTCCAAGCATAAGGGGAGCAAACAAGCCCAGATCAAGTTAAAATAAAAACAAACCAGGGCCCAGACCTTCAAAGGTGTTTTAGTGCATGACTCCCATCTTCCCATTTTATCCTTTCCTCTCCCCTCACTTCTGCCCCTCTCCACAACTTCTCAGTAATCCTGCCAGAGTCCTGAGGACCCCCCCATTTTTCCTACACAGCCCCTCACACTTCAGCCCTTGCATCACAGCCAGCATCCTTCTAGCCAAGAAGAACTGCAAGGGCCATTCAGAGCCCATTAAGATAGTTCCTTAATTAGCCAGAGGCCACTAGTGACTGAGACAAGAAATTCCCCCATGGGACTGAGCGATGGGTACATTGGCTGTGCAGCACACCCCACCAGTGAGAGACCAGGATAAGAAATCTCTCACATAGCAGCACTCCACTGGGTTAGTCAATTTGCTTTCTTTCTCCTATGTTCTGCGTCTCAAGTGATTCATTGTTTAAAGTCACAGCCACATCATTCCTCCACTGTTCTTTCTGCCATATCCTGTGTAATCCATCTGTATCCTACTGAGTCCCCACCCAGATTTGTGGGGCAAATGCATAAACCACCAATGAACTAGTTTCCCCATCAGCGCTCTCTTTTTTCTTTCAGGGCCCGATTGGTTTGGATGGCAAACCAGTAAGTGAAACATTTCCCTCACAGCTTCTCTCTCCCTGTTCATGTCCCTTTGTCTAGTACTTCCCCTGTCCTCTGAGCCAGGCTGTTAATAGATTAATTTGTATAGAATTATTTTGCAAAGTGTGTGCATGCCAATTTGCATATGAAAGATTGTGGGCAGGAGAACACCACCACCAAATTCCCCTGGAGAGGCTTCAGAGCATCAGTAAATCATGGAAGGTGCCCTACTGATGTTGCTCTTCTGGTTACCCTATTGCTTCACCTATGAACTAGCACTTATCCCTGAAGCTGCCCTTTAAACTTAACTGAGCAATTGAGTTCCCACCTCCAGCAGTTACAGCTAGAGACAGAGACAAATAGAATGAGTTTCCTAAGCTTCAGATATCATCTCACTGCAGCCTAGACTAGCTATTAATTGAACATTATGGTTTATTCCTCCCCCACATTGCAACAGGTCAGCCAGCACAGCAAAGGATTCTGAAAACCTTTGTGGCACTCAAGCCCCTTTTGGGGGGGGGGCTTTGTTGTAAAACAGACAAACAAATGTAAATAATGTCCTGCCCCTTTAAAAGGGAAACACAGATACTGCAGAGTTTCTCCCAACCACAGTCAAGAAACAAGGCATGAGTTGTTTCAGGCATGTCCAAAAGAAAAGTCTAAACTGTAGCTCACTGCAACCAAGTTTCAGAAAGAAAAAGAAACCACAATCCCCCACCCAGTGCTCCTCCTGGCACCAAACCACATACTAAGGATCCTATCTCATTGCCAGAAACATCCCTCAGTAGCTCGCAGAAGCATCCCTCTTATACTCTGCTGGGGATAATTAATCAATCAGAGCACTGCTACCTTGCACATCACTGCAATCAGGGCAGACAGCTGTGCTCCTTCCTCTAGTCGAAAGGCGAGCATTAACCCCTTCTTGTCAACCTCTAGGGAGGGTCTAAATACCTCACCACATGTCCATGCTATTCATCAGCAAAGCTTTATTTTCTGTGTTTTGCACCTGAATGATCAGGAGTGATGATCCACTTGCTATGAGGCTACATGGGTACAACATTATGTCTTCTTTGGTACCAAGAATAAGCAAAATGAAATGACCAGCCACAGCAAGGGGATGTGTAAATGCAGTGTTTAGGCCTGATTCTATAATGATAACACACACTCTTTTACCTTTTCAGGGCCATCCTGGACAGAAGGGGGAGATGGTAAAAATTACATGTGTATCTTCAGGGAGTAGTGGGTTGGTTTGGGGCTGTATTGGTTCTCCTCAGGGGCATTAACTAGAGTTTGACTCAAATGAAATGAGTAATCTCTGCATACTAACCACCCAAATTCCTGCTAACATACTAACTTTCTAGCTAATATAATAAAATCATGATAGCAGAAGCTGGGAGGTTTAGCTATAATTTTTACATGATGAGTACCTGTATCATCATGTCACAATAGCAACTCTATAGTTATACATGGGAATGTCATTTCCATTATTAAGCCTTATGTTCGGTTACTAAGTATGTTCTTTAAAAATACTTTGGGAACTGAAATGTTTCATGGTTGGACTCATCTCAGAAGTGAATGTTTATGGAAAGTTTCATAAAAACCCATTTAGCAGATTTTGGGTTTTCTGAACTACAACAAAAAGCACATTTGTCACTTATTAAGATGAGTTTTCAGATTTTTCTTGATAAATCCAAAATGGCTTAATTTTAATGCTACCAACTTGGCATGTACTTTATGGTGTCCTAAACAAGGCCTTGTGACTTTGAGATATCTGAAGAACTTTAGCTGTGAAATCACAATGATACAGATGTTTAAAACTAATATGTATCTGTGTTAGTTTCCTTCATTTCATCAAAATTTCAAATTTCGATTTTTTTTGGCCAGCTCTAATTTTCACATGGTTCAGGGAGTTCACTATTCACACGGTTATTCAAATGAGTAATTTGGAAAGCCAGCAATTAGTAATATCCCTGCAGCCAGCAACCATATCAGCTACATATAGGTAACTGGACACACTTTGGGTTACTCAGTTTTTACTGTTTTTGTTCTTCCAAAAAATATCCATTTTGTTAACTGTACTGCTATTCTGCCTATGTGTGCTTATTCAAGGAAAGTCCATGTGTTGATATGCAAGACAGAGAACTAAAGCAATGCAGGTGTTCTCTCTTACTCTCCACTTGAAGCTAAAGTAAAATCTTATATCTCTCCCTTCCTTTTCTCCCTAGAATCTGTCAAAATAGTGCAAGCCAGAGCCTTACCAAGCTCCTGCTTGACCTGACACAAAGGCCAGCAATTACTGATTTAACACTACTTTGCAAATTAATTGCTTTCTGTGTCCCCTTACTGTTCAAGTAGCTTTCATTAATATACTGCATGCACAGGGCATATCATTGTTTGTGCCAGACAGAAGCTGACTGCTCAAGGTGCTAAATATTTTGTATTTAATATAATCCATTAGAATCAATAAATCTATATCCAGTCATGAAGGATGCTTCCGGAGTATTCCTAAACATCACATTGAGGAAATAGAGAGTTAAAATGGGCCTGACCTATACAGGATGCTCCCATTGGCTTCTGTAGTTAGAGCCCATCCTTCTGTAGGACTAAATGCTGCCCTTTGAGGGCACACATGTGATTCTCAATTAAGCAAATGAAAATTGTATGAGGGAATTCAAGCACAGACTTTGGCTTTTAATTTATTCAGGAGTGAAGCTGCAAGGTGCCGAGCAACTGCAGAGAGACACTAACCAACCTCAGTTCCTATGGAAATGAACATGAGGGTGCCCAACACATAGCTAGAATTAGGCCTTAAAAAAGAAAAGCTATAGGTGAAGCTGAACCCGCTGGTGAGCGTGTGTTAGAGGTCCCCTGCTGGGCCATGCCATGCCACAGAGGCTATTGTTACAACCCCTCCTTAGAGAGTTTTAGCAGCACATGCTTTTAGTTCTGAGGCCCCTGGTTCAATCCCTGCTATGTCAGCCAAGATGGCGGCCATCAAATAAGTGGGGGCTCATTTGGGGAGCCTCAGATGCTGAGGATGAGCATCCTTTGAGCAGATGAAATATGTAACCCTCCGGTGCATCTGTATTACTGGTGCCCCTCTGTGCTGATCCACAGAGAATATAAGTTGCTCCAGTATCAACTCATGCTTTTGGTTCTGGAGGTCCCTGCTTCAGTCCCCAGTGTGTCAGCCAAGAGGGTGGCTGTCATATAACTACTTAATTTTTCACTCTCCTGTTGGCATCCCCATTCAGTAAAGCTGCAGGACTTGTGCATCTTCGCTCCTCCAGTGTAAGAAACACTGCAAGGGGAACTGAGATCTACCATAGAAATTTTTGGCTAAAGACTTTTTAAAAAGCCACTTTTCCATCTGAGTACACGCCACATGCTGAGATGTTTAATGTTCCTGTCATTGAATGTATAAGCATATATATAACTCACAACAATGAATTTTTTTAAAGGGTGTTGCTGGTCCCAAGGGACAGCCGGTAAGTGCTGAACTTATCACCTTCTTGTAAATCTACCTTCTTTTGGCACTTTCCCCCTAATAGGCACAGTGCTCTTTAATTAATTTTTTAATTGTTTTCCTTTCACAGGGACCTCCAGGACAAAAAGGAGAAAAGGTAATTTTAATGGGAGCTGGGTTTATAATGACATTTAAAAGGCAGGGAAATGATTGAGTGATTCATCTTGGTGTTCCATAGCCTTCGGCTATGGCTTTCAGAGCAAATTAGGTCAGTTCACAAAACAGACAAGATTTTTCTAGTTGTGGGCTCATCCTGTGGACATCTGAAAATCAAGCTGTGTTCCCCCTGCTTCATACATCAACTCCTGTCATGACCAATGCCAAAGATTATGGACTGAGAACTCCTCTAGAAATGCTGTTGATAATGCCTGAGGCTGAATGGAATACAGCCTGCTCTTCTATAGCTAAAGAGTTTACAGTAAAAACTTCTTTTCTTCACTAAATTATGCAGCTCTGACTCAGAATAGAGCTATACCAAATGTACCAATGTGAGCTGTACCAAAGTGCCTTTTTTGACCATACTCATAATTTTAACTGAGGCTAAAATGTTTTCCACATGGTCACATTGTAATCAGAACAGAAGCATTTTAAAGCATGAAGGAGAGTTAAAAGCAGCAATGGATAAAGAGCAACATGAGACCTAGGTGCTTTGATGAGGTTTTGTTTATTTTTTCCTAAATTGTTTTAAGAAAAAGTCCCTGACACTAATAACAAAATACAGTGTTTCCAAAACTAGAAGTCAAAAGCATGTCTCCTAAATCCATATGTAGGCCTCTAAATAAGAGGTCTGATTTTCAAAAATGCTGAGTGATGTTGGCTCAAGAGTTTTGAAAATCACCATTTATTTAGGTGCCTAAATATGAATTTAGGATCCTATTTTTTTTAAATCTTATCCCAACTGTGAAGACCCAGCAGCCACAATGAAAATCTGATGGGTTATATGCTGGGAAATCCTATAAAATGGTATTTTGGGTACATTTCAAAATGAGAGAGAGTGAGAGAGAGAGAGAGAGAGAGTGTCTGTCTGTCCATTGCTTTCTGTGGATCTCTGGCCAAAAGACAAATGATGACACTGGGGAGAAAAGGGGTAGTGGATAATACACTGGATGCTCAGTTGGTATAAATTGGCATAGCTGTAGTGTAGCCATGCTGATTTCTATCTGCTGTGGCTCTGACCCCATATGCCTACTTTAGTTCACTGCATTCACAATTTAAACTATTTTCTTTTAATCCCCTCCATTCACAGGGCCAGTGTGGAGACTACCCACACAGGGTAAGCAGTATTTGTTATTAGCTGTCCCATGGCTTGCTGCACATTAATCCTAGTTTATTTGAATGACTTTTATATGGGAATGTAGGATATTTCATTAATGAGGTCCATCATATGTGTCCCACAAGTGCCATTTTACTGACTGACGTGTTGTTGGAAGAATTTTCTAGGAGGGATTTACAACTTTATTTCATTCCTTTAAACTAGGACAGCCCTCCAGATATATACCCATACCATCCCCTCATGGAGAACCCCCCCAACATCACCCTGTCAGGAGGCTTTGCCTCATGAGGAAAAGGATGTGGGCTGCACCCCTAAACCTGGTGGATCCCTAGGGATCTGTAGGAATCCCCCAGGGTCATTCAGAGGCTTTGTGCCTCCATACCATCTCTGGACCCTAGTAAGTGCCCTTGCTGGCAGCATGGCTAGGACGTCTGGGGGGCCTCAGGGAAATGTCATATAGCTAAGAGCTCTGTTATCTTTTTCACCTAATTTGCATAAGGCCAAGTCAGGGCACAATGGGCATCTCCTGCCCTGATTCTGCACTGTCCTGGCCACTTCTCCCTTCCCAGCCCCTTTGTTCTCTACCCTCTCCTCTTCCAGCACAGGCCCTGGACCATGTGGAGAGCCTTCTATAGAGCCCGAAGGGAGGGATGATGCTGCAGAGTTGGCTGAGCTAAAGTTGGGTGAAACTTCCATGGGTGCCCCCTCCATGTGCAGATCCAGAGGGCACAATCTGGTCCATAAAGGGCTGCAGAAATGTAGGCTTCAAGAGCAAATCAGTGAAAGGCAATGGGTAAAACTGGCCGTGTGCCTGGAAAGCCTATGTATTTATAGTTAGAACACTTAAAGTCCATGTATTCACTGAGGGGCGGGAAGTTTTTTGAGGGAGGCGGGGTAGAAATTCTTTACCCAGTAAATAATGCCTATGGTCTACATTTAGAGTTAGACATCCAGTTCTGTCATAGTTCCCAGTGAATTCCCTGTAATCTTGTAGATGCCGCCTGGCTTTTTGCACATCACTGCTTGGAAAAGGGGAGGGACACTTATTTATTTTGGTAATAATCTTATTAAGCCCAGGAAGTAGCCCCACTTGCTTCCCCATCCTGCCCTTTCAAGAGAGACGGGAGTATATCATGGGGTTTAGGGGATTATAGGGATAGAATTTAACCAGGCATAAACAAAACTAAAAACAACTCTAGCTCTGAAAAGCCATTGGAAATGCACTGGAAGGACATCATATGAGAGGATTGAAACTTGTAACCACTTTGCACAGGGAGACAGGCTTAAAAGCTTTCTATTTATTTTTTCAAAAGTCTCTGGACAATTAGATCGGGTGCTGGCCCTGGGCCCAGAGAGAAGTGGGGTTAGGGGTGGTCCAAGACTCTGGTATGAAGACTGCATGTAGAAAGCAAACCTGTCAGTGGCATCTGGGTGTTGGGGGGAGGAGGGTGGTCGTGTGTTCCGGCCCCGATACAATAATAGAAGGTCAGCTGTGTTTATTTAGACAAGCCATCTCACTAGATTGTTATGTTAAAAAAAAAAAGGTAACAACAATGTTCACTTAAGCAGTGTCCTGGGTTCCATTACAGCCCTTGGCTCCAGACTGTCCACATTGTTCAAAGTGAAAAGCGGGGGCAGGGACTCAACACAATTAGGAAATGGAGAAATTGATTACAAATTAAGAGGAATAACCTCAGTTTATACCTGACTGAGGTCACAAGTGGTCTCAGTTCATAGTCATTGCTGGATGTTGGTCCACATTTAAATTCCACCACTACCCAATCAATAGTTGGCAGTCTCCACTTAAAAAAGGCCCAGGACTGTAACACAGGAGGTGCTACAGGTTAGAGTTATGACACACACTGGCGAAGCTAGGCAAGGGAAGCCTGCCTGTGCCCTGCTTGGCTCTATCCAGGACTATAGGAGCACCAAATCCAATCTTTTAAAAAGTGGTATGGAAGTGCTTAACCTGTCTGAGTCAGAGCTTCTGACGTGTGTGTGACAACTGCCCTCAGACCAGTTTCCTGTGTTGAATATACCTGTGAGCCAGAGGGCTCTAGGGGGAAGGGAATAGTAGATGTGGACCACCCTATGCACAGATATCCCTCCCTTCCTCATTATAAGAAAAAAAAAGGGAAATGAACATTAAGAAAAGTCCCCTTTTAAATAGTTTTATGCACTTTTTTGGCTAACTTAGAATTTGTCTGGTTCACACAAGCAGCAGTTACCATCATCAGATGCCATGGGCAGGACAATGAATTAGAAATATGATAACAACAGGGACAGGTTTTTGGTTTTTTTAAAGAGAGGGAATTTAAAGTCAGGGCTCCCTCTTAACCTGCCTTGGCCCATTTTTTAAACCATCAGTCTATTGTGTAACCTATGAGCAAACAGGACATACATTCCCGTGGGTAAAGAGACCATACTAGGAGGTTACACGGTATAATCCTTAAAGACAGACTGGGTCATCAGAGCATGTTACAAAATCACAATGGCCAGTCTAGGGCTGGGAATGGAACCTGGTCTCAGAATAGTCAGGCCAGTAAAGTTCTTTTTTCTCTTGATGATGTGGTGTATCTAACTGACCCAGTTCTGTGTCACTGTGTCTTCACTATCCCCTAGGAATACCTAAGTACAACACTTGCAGCCCTGCGCTCTAATCAGATCCTTACACTAAAGGTTTGTGGGTAATGGTCTAACTGGACCCAGTTCTGATGCAAAAGAAACAAGGATGTGGATACAATATTGCATGCTCTGTGTTGAAAAGAACTTGCCATTGGGACTTTGGGGATGCAAATCTGGGGACAGAAGAAAGAGGCTTGAAATACATTTCTTACCCACACCTCATATGCTTGCTCTCTATGTACTTAAATTCATAGCCAGGTCCCTTCTCACCTATGGTCAGTTTTGAAGAAGGGAAACTAAATAGGCTCCTGAGTTTCCATGCTGTTTTTTTCCTTACCCATTTTGAATAGCCCCTCCCACTCCCTTCCTTCCAGCCAGCACATTTCAGCCACTACTTCTTCGAGTCAATAGAGTTACATGAGATACAACGGTGTTCCCCCACACACACACACAAATCCCATCTTGGTGACTCCCAGATCATTCACTTGAGTTACTACAAGGAGATGCTAAATGGCTCCTTTGCCCACCTGAAAGGTAACAGTTTTTCCAGCCCCCACTACACAGGCAACCAATCCAGAATGCTCCACTGAACCACCAGGCTGGTCTCTTATATTACCTTGCTCCCTGACGTTGTCCTGATAATGCCCCAAAGGAAATATCCATTCATCAAACCAAGCTGAAGAAAATTCTAGAATATCTCTGTATTTTCCAGCCATTGTGATACAGCATCATGTTGAGTGGTGTTGGCCATATTCCACACAATGCACACATGGCGCTGAACAACCTAATTAGTACCATGAGAGCTCTGGTCAAAATCCCACCCATCCCACTTCAGCCCTTCCTTTCTCTGTTCTTCACCCCACTCTTCACAAAGGTTTGCTTTTTGGCAGAGGAGAACCTGCTCCTATCAAAAGTGGCCTGGTCAATTTTCTAGGGCCATTTTGTACTTCTTGATAGCTTATGCTTTCTTGTGTTAGATTAGGGGACAGGATAACATTAAAAAGTCCATCAGTGCAGACTGCCTCTGAGAGACTGACTGGTCTCCAGAGCCCTGGCACTGAAAACATGGCTGCTTACTCCCTTACAGATGCCACGTATGCTGACTGCACGGGTACTGCAAGTTTTCAAAGGCTCAGTTGATCATATAGCTTCACCTCAAAAGCTGAAATTATCATATTTAATTCTTCTGAGGTTCAGTGCGCCCTAATGTGGTCTGTAAATCTGCTTTTAATTGTGGTCCTCTGAGTCAGAGGCTCTCGCCACTGGTTTACCTCAAGTATGTATTTACTGTTTATATAAACTGCCCAGTGGGCAGGACTGTAAGGCTGCAATATTGTGATGACATTTCACTTTGCAACAAGACTGGGTCTGAGCTTTCAGTAAAACACAAACACCCATGTTTAGGGGGAGCAGAGCGTGCTGCTTAGATGCACATCATCACTGTCGTGGGAGACCTGCGGGCAACACCTCTCAGTCTCGAGTTCACAGTTCAGACAGGGAAAACCCACAGAGAGGAGTACTGTGTGTGCACACATGGAGGACTTGCTGCTCCCCTCACTTACACTGCTATAAATCAAGAGTGACTTCAATGGAGTTAGGTAAATGGGAAAGAGAATCAGGCCTAATATGAGCATTCCTGGTGTTTGAATCAGTGCTGTCAACACCCGTGTGCTGTGGTTCAAAGCAGCTTCCTGAGTGCACAGGCAGACAGGAGCATGTTTGGAAGTGAAAATTAGATACAGTAGAAGGGTGAACAGAAGACCCAGAACTTTAGTACATGGTTTTGATTTGTGAGGATCAGCTTTGTGATGTAGAGAGGATTCTTGTCCAAAACGGATCACAAGCCATTGTTACTGTTAAACAAGGAGACACAAAGTGCAGGCTCAGCATATTGTGAGGCAAAAGTTCATCCCCTCTGGTGATCAGGGGACATCTCAATTCACTTGCAAGTTGGGTCATGATGATACGGAGTGTCTTTGTGAAGCAAAAGAAAATGAAGGATCTTGAACAAGTGAGATGGCTCCTAATAGAATTCTGCTTTGCTATAAAAGGGTATAAGTTCACAAACTGGTCTCATTCTCTCACTGCTGTCCCTGGCAGGAAATGTGAGGTTGATGAATAGGTGATGAACTTTGTCTCTGCTTGGGAGGGACTCCTTCACTGTTGTGCATTGACCCCTCCAACCAGTTAAATGGTGGAATCCCACAATAGCTTGAAGGAGCAGGTCTAACGAGGAAGAAAATAGCAAGATTATTAGGGCTTTTAAAGGAACATGGAGGACAATCTTGGGGTAAGGGAAGAAAAGGGGATAACTGTGAACTGTAGCGAGGGTAACTGTATAGTCACCAGTCTTTGTAATTTGTAGAGAATTCATTGCAGATTTATCTAGTAACATGACGATGTCCAGAGAAAAAATATATTTCTTGTAATGAGGGTCACAGAAATATGGAGCCGCAATTGCCAAAGAGCTCAGGTGACAAGAGGAGCTTTAAAAACATAGAGCAAACTGCTGTCTTAATAAGTGCCCCAGATCTAATAAGGACCAATTGAGAGAAACAGCACTGTCCCAAGGGAACTCTGGGGAGCTGGGGAGAAGAATATTTATGTTTTGATACAATAAATATTATCTGAGGAGTGCAGCAGAAGCTGACACAAGAAATCTCCTGGTAAGTTTCCTTTCTGAGCCGAGATAGAAAGCAAGAAAGAACTGATAGAATGGTTGGGTGTGAAAGACCAAGGGGGTAGCAAAATTATAGTCCCTTCAAGGAAAACCAGGGCCTTGCAAGGCCCAGCACAGAGGTATTTCTTCCTGTGTTTAAAGTACAATACAGAAGAGCTCAGAGGTTTGCCAAGCGGTACCCGATGACAAGTATCCCTCCCTGTGCCATTCACAACTATCTCTCACCTGTGGTTTATTCTCATTACAGTCTTTCTTTTTCCCTATCTTTTCGTTTTCTTCATTGGCTGCTCTCTCTTGATGTCCTTCTGACTCCTTTGCCTTGTGACCTTTGCCCTGTGACCTTCGGGTTCGGTCTTCTTCTTCAGCTGTTGCCTCTCCTCAATTCAGTGCGGCTGGCTCCACCCCCGGTCATAAAGAGACGCACTTTCCAGGTAGCCACTTTTTCCTCTTTGCCTGTTTTAAGCCTATTCCGAATCATAAGATTAATTAGCTTCTTTCCTTCCTTTGAGAAGGGGTTTCAAAAAGACTTTGGCAGAGCCAGGGGGCTCTCTTTAGAATGGAGCATATATTTGGTGGGAAAATGTGTCTAAACAGAAACATAGTGAATCCAGATTTTTAAAATAAAACAAATTAAATATGAAACATATGACTCAAAGAAAAATGCGGTAAAAAAGGAGGTAGTGTCATGGATAAGCCTAACTGCTACCTTAAGGAGCCAGTTCCTGCATGCACAGCAACAACATCAATGGCTGGTCAGAGATCCCTTTTTGAAATTTAGTAAGTGCTGTAAAACTGGTGCAAGAAGCCATGCTTACTAGGCAAACTCCTGTTTTAAAACATACTGAGCCACCTCATGTTATCAGCTGATTTTTGTCATTCCTTTGCACAGTCACTTCAAACAGTTTTCACTGTGTATGAGATATAGAAAGCAGGATGTCTCAAGGGATGGGTATTCCCTATACAGCCTTTCATTTCCAGGCTACTGGTCTATGCCCAGTACAGTTTACCGTTTACCTAGAGTAATCATCTGGTGTTTTTTCAGCCATGTGAAATGAACTGGTGGTGTCAGCCCAGTTTCTACTGGACAGGTGTTTACATCACACAAACCACCACAGCTGGCATTGGTTGTCCCCCTAGCTGGTAGTCTCAAAAGAGAAGCAAAGATAGAAAGATTTTTTAAACCAAAGTTCATTTCCTGGGCCAGGTAGGGAAGCTTGCACTGCTGCACTCCATTCTATACCTGGCTTCATTCTCCGGGACTGTAAATCTCATAAGCATTACAAAAAAAAGTGTGAATTTGAAGTATATGATTCATTTAGCTTCTGTGAAATTCACTCTGTAAGCAGCAGAAAATGTAAGCCCCCTCTGACAAATCCTGCCTCCCCACAGCAGAATAGTAAGTCATATGAACCCTGGGAGCCAAACATTTGGAATGCTAGAAAGAGCTGAAGCTGTAAAACAAATATGACCACCAGTAGTTGGAAGAAAAACTGCTGCTGCTTTACACTATACCAACAAGAGTGTTATAACAGAGAATTTGTTGTGGGGGGAGCAGCGGTTAGCTGCAAGCCCTGTTAGAGGGAGAAGAGAACATTGAATCCACAAGGAATATCTAGGCAACTAATTGGTGTTTAACAAAACTGAAAAATAGCACCAATTAATGGCTAAAAATATTAAATGACATCTGATAAGTATGATATCTGATCTCCAACTTACTCTATCTACTCAGTTACATTCCAGTTAAATCCTAAAGGGTCTTTCCAGGCTGAAAGTACTAATAAGAATATAATTATGTAGTAACTAAGCTTTATGTGTCTAGGAGTCTGTCTATATGGAGCACTTGCTTAAACAAAGTCCCCTGCAAAAAAGCAAGGACACTGCAGTGACGGCATATGCTTTGCTCAGGCATCCCACCAAAGAAGGTTGCCTGTATCTTTCTGAAAGCTTGCCAGCTGCCAGCGTGAATTTCCATCAAGGCAACTGGGTTTAACATATATACACACATTAGCACCTTCTGTGCCCCGGTCATTACAAGAAGTGGATAGCCACATCCAACAGAGGGCCCATTCCAGTTATGGACAGTCTGAGTAGTGGGAGACGGAGCAGGCAAATAGGATTCCCCCTTGTCTCAGTAAGACATAGGGTTAGCAACTGAAAGTACCAGCGAGGGCTAAAACACAAAGAGGTGAACTTTATCACCTTAGTATGCAACTAATAGTTTGTTTTCATATTCATAAGGTTTTTAAAATGTGTTTTTTAAAAACTATGCCAAATCCAAAGCCTTGATAGCTCAGCAGGGTTAATGTATTCCCCATCCGCCTGGCTTAACTTCAGATCCTTGTCGGGTCAGAAGTGAAAATAAATGTAGTCTCATCCATGTTTGGAACAGTGAGTAGGGGTGTGCTCAGGAGATGTGTGCCAGGGCTAGCAGTATAAGTCAGGAATGAGAGGCAATAGCAAGAAGGTCTCTGGGAATTTTGTAGTGTGCCTCTGCCCAACTCTATCCAAGGCTATTTGCCTCATGTTTTTATCGGAACCAGATTCACTCAAAAAAAAAAATATGTAAAGGTGTATGGCTGATAGTCCTTTAATGACACTGGCTATAGAATATACATTCAGCTCAAGGAGGCTCATGTATCTCTATGGAAAGACCCCAGGATGTACTAGGAAACTGCTTAAAAGAAAGGGGGAAAGATAAAGCTCTTTTTCCCTAGGCCATAGTGTGGGCAGGGTGAACTACCAGCTATTCTGATTGGATACGGAGGGATATTACAGAGGGGAGGCCGGGTCACTAAGGGGCTTGAAATGTTTCATTTCAACTTTCTCATTTTGATTCATATAGTTTCAACTTTTATATTATATAAAATATTAACTATAATATATAAATAGAATATACCATATTTAATATAAAAAATCAACAGAAAATGGATCAAAATGATAAAGTTAAAACAAAATGTTTTGACATTATCAAAACAAAATGAAATTCAAAACAATTTGTTTTGCCTTCTTCCCATCAAAAAAACTTGTTGAAAAAAACATTTTGTGGATTTCGATTAAACTGCATTTTCCAATGAAACCGTTTTGTCGAAAATTTTTCGACCAGGTCTGCTGCTAATGTGACTGGTGCCCTCTAATGGTAGTGTCCTTATACTGACTTGCCACCAGCTACCAACCCCCCCTTCATTCAGGTTAAATCCTCACCCATTACAGTGTTAGCGTCTCCATTATTATAAAGCAGTCCTTTTCTGCTGGTCAGTGTTGTTCCTTACTAGTTCTAGGGGAATTCACTATGGCTAATGAAGTAATAGCTGTGGCCATTCCTTGGGCACCTTGAACAAGCCTATTTTTATGTAATGCTTGTTGTTAGCTTATAAACTTAAGGACACTGAAGGTAGGAAGAGGGATCACATAACTGACTTACAAGAACACATACCTATAGCATAGATGTAGGATTGGTACTACGTGCATGGGATATGTATTACATGCATTGTACACACATGTGGATAATGACTGCATGTGAGTGGAACCACATTGTATCCAACAACTTCATCTTCTGCGCAGTACAAGTTCAGCGGAGACAATGCTCTTTATCTCCTGTGATATAGCCCCAAACCCATATATTCATTTTGAATAAATTACTATGTTGTATTTCAGGCCTTCCAGTGAGATCACAAAGAGAAGCTTGTTGAACTTAAATCCTGACACTGATATTAGGACTTTGTGATACTGTGTCAAAGGAGAGGGAATGATAAAAAATGAGAAAGCAGGGAGCTTAACTTGAGTGTCATGGTCCCCTAGGAATTTACTGGATTAATCATTTATAGATCAGCGGTCTGGTATTTAAATGGGATCCTTCTAAATCATTACCTTCTCACCACCAGCCAGTTATGACTCTTGATTCCCCCACCCTGGGACAACAGAGGCAAAAGCCATGCATGAATGCTTTAGAATGTTGGGGAATCCAAGACACTGGCTGTTGAGGTGGCATGTGATGGGCCAGCTACAAAAGGCTTAGTTCAGATAAGCACCCAAAAGTTTGGATGCTTTTGTGCACCTTATCCAAATCAAATGGATTTTAAGGCTCACAAGAATAGGCTTTCTCATGAGAATCCTAGGTCTTCCTGTTTCTGGCAGGCTCCAAATTAAAAGAAATTAAGAAAGAGCAGACACATGCCAAAACTGAGAGAGTGTTGTCTAATGGTTAGAGTATGAGGAAAAATTACACTGAGGACTCATGGCTCTGCCAGTAAGTGACAGAGTGACCCTGGCTTGATTTCTCTAAAATGGGAATGAGAGTAGTCCCCTATTTCAGAAGGCACTGTGAGGTTTCAGTGATCACTGACTGTACAGTGCTTTAAGATCCTCACATGGAAAGCGCTCAAAGATTCTTGGGGGATTCTCAATATTATTATATAAAATGAATCACACTTTTTTAAACTTAAAAACCCAGTTTACTTTGTATTTGGGTTGCTCCTGGCACTATTTTAGTATCTGATCCAGTTTTCACATTTCCTCTAAGGCTACGTCTTCACTACCCGCCGATCCGGCGGGTAGCAATCGGTTTATCGGGGATCGACTTACCGCGTCTCGTGAGGACGCGGTAAAATCGATCCCTGATGGCTCTACCGTCGACTCCGGAACTCCACCTCGACAAGAGGCGGTAGCGGAGTCGGCGGCAGCGCGGCAGCGGTCGACTTTCCCGCGTCCTCACCGCCAGGTAAGCCGACTTAAAATACGCAACTTCAGCTACGGTATTCACGTAGCTGAAGTTGCGTATCTTAGGTCGGAAGTTCGCTGTAGTGTAGACCTAGCCTAAGTGAGCTCTGACTAGGAGCTTTAAAATGTAGTTGCAAACTACAGGGAAATGGCTCCCATCATCCACCCAGAAAGACCATCAAAAGGGGACCTTTGCCTGAGTTTTGGAAACCTCTCCTGCCGCTAACTGTAACTTGCTTGGCTTCTCTCTCTTTCATTTGCTCTGGCTGAGCTGCTGTATGTCACACACTCTGGATGCTGGGCTATGAGTTAACCCTGCCTGATGGTAATCCTTGTTTTAATGAACCTCAGGGTGAACAAGGACAGGCGGGGATTCAAGGTCCGCCAGGGCCACCTGGTCCACCAGGGCCAACTGGACCATCTGGATCAGCAGGAAATCCAGGACAACCTGGCCCAGTTGGGCCACCTGTAAGTTTAAAAGAAACCAAACAAGCAGCATTTATCCTTCCTCTCCCCTGACATGCATGCAATTTCCTTTGCCTTTTATTGTCTCCTCTGAGCTGGGTGCACTGACCAAAAGCCATTTCCCAGGGCAAGGCTGGAGGAAAGAGTTCCCAGGCAGGGAGGGAGGAGTTCTATGCCTCCAGCTATCCCTATCTGCACACACATGTGTGAGACGGTGACACCAGTGCCATTTCCTCCTCTCCAGCCTATGCCACGGGGAGGAAGTAACACTCCGGCTGTAATTAGCCTGCTCTCAGCAGAAACCAGACTAAAAAAAGCCCTTGAAATCTCTTTGATGTTCTGCTCCTTGTTCTATTCCCAGGCTGACAGCTAGCCGCCTTGGAAGGTGAAAATACTGTCACTAATGTTCCTTTCCCTCTCACAACAGGGCAAAGCAGGAGAGCCTGGAAAGGCAGGCAAGGATGGAAAGGTAGGTACAGTAGAGCTGCCTCACTCCTCTCTCTTCTGCATGCAGCATTCATTGCATGAATGCAGCCAGCTCCTTAATGCCTGAGGACGGGGAACATGCCTGCAGGGCTGAACCAAGTGTTCAGCAAACTGGGCGGCTGCACTTAATGTCTCCATTGCTGTCTGTTTCATTCACCGGGGGTCACCTATGCTGGCTCTGCTCTCAGGGTGCACCCAAGTTCCTTGCTCAGGGACTGTGGAGAGGCATCTTAGCATATTTTTCCATGATAAACATGATTGGAAGCACTTCACATTGAAGTCTTCTGTCCAGAAAAGAATATATACAGCATGGCTATTGCCAGTGCTAGCTTTTCCCAAACTGACCCACCCATCAATGAGCCTCAAACCTGACATGGACTCTCCTGGGGGTGACAGGTAATTTAGTCTCCATAGACTTTCAGTCCTTGGTCTCTCTGCCAAAGAAAATACCAGTTATGAGGTTTTACAACTGCTGACATCTGTCCACTAGGAACTGAGTGAAACCACCAAGTCATTTCATATAGGCCACCAAACAACCATTAGTTAGGCATGAATTTTGGTCTTTGCCAATCTAAGATGGGTTGGAACTAGTAACCTATATGTGAAAGGCTCTTCAGATCATTACCCTGTGAGCCCCTCACTTCACCTCTGTGTTAATACATTTTTATGTAGCCTAGAATGATAACAATGTCTAGGGATTGAGTAATTGAGAAGAGATGCTGATTATAATAAGTTAGGGATGGAGGAATGGAGAAAGGTCATAAGGATCTGTGATAAAAAATTACCAGGACAAGAACAGCAAAATTAGGGCTTGCTTGTGCTGATGCCTAACTTGTGGTTAGTGCTGTTCACATGCAACAAGATACAGAAAGCCTCAGTAATGGTTGAAGACGTACAGCCTATCACCTGCTATTTCCTTAGTAGCACACGAAACAACTACTCAATTCCTGTGTCTAACAATGAGGAGCATGGCATGCTGGCGTGCCAGACACCTAGTACTTAGGAAATAAAGATACTTTCATTCCCAAATTTTTATAATAGCTGTTTCAAACCTGCTTGCAGAAAAGGGACATGCAGTCAACAGAGGAAAGAGAAGCCTCTTTGTGCATGTTATCTACAGGCAGAAGACTCAAGACTTGGAAAATCCCCACTTTTGATCTTTTAACCCGAAGTAGCCATCTAAACGGCCATAAACAGGCAAAAATACTGTAAATTCAGGCCGTAGAACACATGTGGGGTATCTGTTCCATCTTTCTCATTTGGACCATTTACATCACAAGGGCAGCTGCCATATGGAAATTTTAGATATTAATATTTATATGCTATGTATAGTACCTAATGCTTGATATGTGTGGAGATTGAATGGCTATTTCTAATTTAGCACAACTACTGGTGTCGCTTCCTTCTGAAAGTCTTATTAACATATTGCCACTACTAGGCAAGTCAAAGAAAACCATGTTCAGTAAAACCCATGCTTCCTGCCCCTAAAGAGTACTTTCAGACGTGTAGCATGCCACACAGGTAGATTTCCTTTTTAATGAAGAAAAGAACAGCTCTATTCGAAATCTGATAGTAGCACATTCCACCATGAAGAAAGGATCTTTCTGTTATTCAATAGTGTATTCTAAAGTACAGGTAGTCCATATCAACTCTCTCCCTCCCTTAATACCTTTGAGATCACCTAGTTGGGTAAGGAAGAGACTACCCATTTATTGAATACTACCAGTTTCCAGTTTTGATGGTTTTGTTTCTCCAGTGCGTATAGACAGTGAGCTGGGAACAGGGCCGGCTCCAGGTTTTCTGCCGCCCCAAGCGGCAAAAAAAAAAAAAAATGCCGTGGCAGCATGATCACGCCGCTCCACTCTTTGGCGGCAATTCGGCGGCAGGTCCTTCGCTCCGAGAGGGACTGAGGGACCCGCTGCCGAATTGCTGCCGAAGACCCGGACGTGCTGCCCCAATAGTGGCCGGAGTGCTGCCCCTTGGTATTGGCCGCCCCAAGCACCTGCTTCTTTAGCTGGTGCCTGGAGCCGGCCCTGGCTGGGAATGAGCTAAAGATAGACAAGAAAAATAAACCAGATCATATTCTGGAACCATGACACGTTGAGCAAAGTAGCTTGATTTTCAAATTTACTGAGACAAAGACTGGTGGTTTGGGATAGTACTTGTGGAAGGGAGGCTTGGCTGGTATTTACTGAAATGGGGAACCGTAGAGTTTATCTACTCGACAATGAGAATCATTTTTGCAGTGACATTCTAAAGTGATGAACTCTTTAAAATCAAACTAGGCAGCGATTGATGTCCCAGTAGAAAATTAATTACCCCCACCCCACTTCTCTAGATATTTGCAGTTTTCCCTACCTCAGTATGTGTTCTTATTTTATCTACAGGGTTTACCTGGATCCCCTGGACCAAAGGTGAGACATTTTTCATCATCTGTAAGCAAAAACAAGGATAAGAAGTTTAAAACCCTTAGCATAGATGTGAGCAAAGCTGGGCATGATCATTGTGGAGAGGTGGGGGAGGAGGGAGAAAAGAGGGTTGTTTCATAATACTTCTGAAAAAGTTCATAACCAGACTGAAACATCTTACTAAGGGCCCAATCCCAGACTCCTGGCTTATTGTTTTCAATGGAAGTTTTGTCTGAGGGAGGTGGTCATCATCAGGAAATATTGAGAAAAAAAATTGCAAGCCATGTCTTTGCTGGACTTTACCATAGAACATTTACCACATTTTGTGAATTTATTTTGTAGCCATGTTGCTAATTTTGCCAAATTTTCCATTTTTACTTGCCAAACTTGTGAAATGTCACTGACAAAATGTGAGATTTCTTTTGCCTGCAAAAATCCCCAATTTGCTTTCCTTGAGATACTTCAGACAGAGCTGTAAGATTAAGCAGCGTTAGGACAGATTAACTGTATAAATTGAAAGCAAAACCAAATGCTGTGCCTTGCAGTGTGTGGTGCAGCTTTCCTATTATGTTGTAATTCACACAGAGTAAAACTCACTCCTGTGCATTGGACTCAGACAGGATATAAGCCCTGTTTTGAAAGCTCCAGGGGGAATTAAATGGTGTCTAGGCCTCATTATGATTCTTGCACAAGGGTGAATTTCACACTCAGTGTCCTATTTTTCTTCCTACATCTGCACAGGGGAAAGGACAGGGATTTTTCCTTTTCAGCCTAGCATCATCGGCTTGTCTTCATTTTGATTTTTGCAGGGAGACCCTGGAATTCAAGGATACCATGGGAGGAAGGTAAGAGGGGGAGGTAAACTTCTGAGGCGCGCAGAGCAACTGGATGATCAAGTATCTTAAATTGCATTATGGTGAACCAGAGTCTGGTGGAAGTGTAATAGCAGAGGAATGCCATCCTTACTACACACATTCACACACACACAGCCAGAGCTCTTCCATCATTTCCTGCAATGAGTGACTTGCTGGCAGAGGCTGGGTATGGAGGAACCCTGACCTCCCCCATAGCCGGCATTCCTCTACCGTTCCCTGCAGTGACTCCTGCTAAGAGAGCCGAGTACTGAAGATAGTTGCAAATCCCCAATAGCCACTACGCCTACCTACTTCCCTGCAGCAATTTCTTCTGGGAGGGGCTGAGGCAGGAAAAGCTGTAAGCTCCCCTATAGAGTCACTTCTTCCTGGCTAAAATTTATTTTGTGCACCCATGCGCGGAGATCCTCCCTCTCCACCCACCCAGTCTGAATGGCGTTGGAACAAGCTATGGCATTTACATTCCCCCTGGTATGTATCTTTCTCCAGACTAAATGATGGAAGGTTTGATTCAGCCACAGGTTACCAGGCAGAAGCTGGTATTTCCCAGGGGTGTGGATCTCTAGCATTGAAAGGTCTGCCCAAAGGGTAGTTGTCCCAGTGCAAGGCACTTGCACTCCCTATATTTTATGGGGCACAGAGGTGGCCAGAGCAGCCCTAAAATGAGATGGTGCTGGGCAGAGAGGAGCATAGCCAGGGTGCCAGGGGAATATGCTCATTCAAGTCATTCCCAGGCAGCTGGATTCGGATGAGACTCCAACAGCGCATTAAAGATACTCTCCTGGGGAAACGCTGTCTACCTTCCCCCGAGGTTAAATCCCATCCTAAGACGTGGCTAGCCCTGCCCCAGCAGCGCTAAATCTGCCCAGAGAGTTTAAAGGACAGACAGAGAGGGGGGAGAATGAAATGAAAGAGGATAAAGGGGGAGAAATATTGACAAGGAGGATGAGGGAGTGAGAAGAGGA
This sequence comes from Terrapene triunguis, assembly GCF_002925995.2. NCBI lineage: Eukaryota > Metazoa > Chordata > Testudines > Emydidae > Terrapene > Terrapene triunguis. Next base: position 43,212,179 of record NW_020664446.1, on the reverse strand, counting down.
AAGTGAGTATTCCCAACAGCCGGCAGTTGTATATACTGTGTTATCTATACGTTGTTTTATGGGTGCTCTGTGGGTGAAGTGGCAAGACCTGAGAGCTTTTTAATTAGTTCTGCATAAACTGAGAAGTTTTTGTTATGTCAGGAAATGAAAATTATAGCCCCTGTGGACCACAGTCCATTCCTGCAGACACACACAAAATTTACTGCTTCTTCTTTCAGCAAACTGTCGGTTTTCTCATTAACCATCCATCCTTCTCTTTGCGACATTCAGGAGGCTTCTTAACCTTTGAATGTGCTGAGGATGTCACTGATATGGCATATTAGTGGGTGTTTGTACCTGGATCTTTTCCTATGGACGGCAGTTAATCTGGTTGATTTATTTCTCAAGCAAGGGGTCTGAATTCCTTTCATACTATGAGAAGGGTGATCCCAGGTCTGGGATTCATTAATGGGGAAGTGTGCAGGAAACACAGGATTGAATGAACACAGAGGAGAAAGTCCTCCCCACTGAGTCGACAATGAAAGGAAAGAGAAACTTCTATACTGCCCTTATCTAATGGGCAGACTCAGGATTTGGAGAAATCTCTCCCTCCATTTTGATTTTTTGTATTGAAGGTAGTCTTGTGACACCAGGGATGTGGTGACCATATCTTCACATTTAAAAACCAGGATACTTTTGTGGCAACATGTTTTAGGGTCATAAAATACCTAGGCAAAAGGCAAAAAAAATATTTTTTCAAGATTTTTTCAGGTGTGTTTCTCAGAATGGAGGATTTTTTCCAGTAACTCACCATTCTCAATGAGTTTATAATTGAACATCAGACCAGTGTCATTAACATTCACTTTGAGCAAAAGAACAGCTTTGATACTCTCTACAGTCATGCAGTCATTATCTTCACTCCAAACATTTCATCACATTGAATACTTGCATCACTAGATTGCTTGTTCTTGGTAAACGCTTGGGAAATTCTACTCAATGTAGCAATACAGCCTGAACAAACATTTTCTAGTTATTAAAAACCAGCAACCCAACATGATGACTGATGAAATGAAAAACCAGGACTTTTCAGGCAACCGAAAAGAAGTTCCTGGGACACTAAGTTGTGAAAAACCTGGACACGTGGATATATGGTCACTTCAGCCATGGATAAAATGTACCATATGAGGGATTGGAATACGTGTTCCTAGCACCTAAATATTGATGGAATCAGGCTACTTGTGAGGAACTGTCTCAGTGTTCCATCTCTCTTTGCTTCTTGCTAAGCAACATCTCTCTCAGGGCAGGGTAAGAAGGCTATGTTGCCACATGTATTATGGGACTGTTCTCTGTCCTTCCCTCCCCACATCTTTGTTAATATTTCTTGGTATACTGAAGGCCCCTTTTCTTCCTTCTGACTGTGTTTGCCTCTCCCTCCATTTCCTTGCTTCTCTTCTCAGGGTGAGGTGGGTGAGGCTGGCCTACCAGGTGCACCTGGCCTTCCTGGACCTATTGGCCCCAAGGTAACCATTAAACTAACAATTCTTAGCTAGTCAGTACCTCCATCTGCTTAGTGCAACTTATTGCCACCCAGACATGTGCCCCTTTTACAGAAATGCAAGTATACAGGGGTGTGATACAGTCTCAGATAATATGGTAAGCAATGTGATATAAATGTCTAGATAGACTCAATAGATTCTTTGCACAATCTGTCTAGATGACATACAAGATCCTATTGTAGATGGGGCCTGGACAATTGTCAGCCACTGGCCTCAAGGCAAGAATGCTTCCTTGCTCTCTGGAACCAGGGCCAGGCTCCAATGTGCTCTGTCACTTGTAGATGTTATAATGTAATTACTTGTATGTGCACAGACCATTATCTTCTGCTGGAACATAACAGATCTGGCAGTTAGTGGAGCTGCTCCTTTATATAACCTCTAGCTTTGGATACTGGAGGTGATTGAGTGAAAATGCCTTGGATTTTCAAAGGGGCCTCAGGTAGCAAGGCGCCCAACTCCCATTAAAAGTTAGTTGGATGTAGGTACCTAACTCCCTTTGGCTCTTTTAAAAATCCCAGTCAATGCCTCCAATGGATAGTGATGAATGTCATAGACACTGATCACCTATGTGTGTATAGAACGTTCTCATGCACCCATTTCTCCTCTACACATTGTCTTGCATCGGTATGCAAGGATGAACTGAAGTCAGCCTTCAAGATGCTACAGTCATTGTGCTTTATCCTTCGGTCATTTCTTTGCAGCTACAGCATGCATGTCTCATAAGCTAAGCTCTATCAATTACTTTCTATTGTCATTGCTATTAACATTATACTGTTTTTCTCTTTTTGTTCAATATGTCTATCTACGTTTCCGCTCTATCTCTGTTCTCCTTGCACAGGGTGAAAAGGGGGACACTGGCATGAAGGTAGGCATGGGAAACATGGTTTTCTACCATATTTTAAGAGTTCAGAACATTATATTGTAATCGGGAGCTGGGCCTGAGAGAGACCTGTTGGATATTTAATGGAATACACATATGAGCTGTGATTAATCACAAGCAGACACGCCATGTCCTGGCTCTTTTATGCACATGCAATACAAGCTGTCTTTAGCCACTTGGTGGAATTTGATTCTTACCAAAGAATTTCTCTGACTATGAAGTTTACTAATGATTTGTTACATCTCTGTATTTGAAGGGATGGGCTGGGGTTTCCTCATAAAGTCTGGTTAGCTGACACATCAAATCTACTCAAGCTCTGCAACTCTGAGGCTGAGGTTTGGCACTGTTCTTTCAGTCTCCCTCTGTTTCTAGGCTGGACAGCTCTTTTTATAGGCTAACATGGTTTTCTGCCCATATGTTATCTATTTGATTAAGATTTATTGCACCTACGTATTTAAAATATATTACTCAATACAGACTGTTTAAAACTTTACAACATTGGCCGTTTTCATGACAGTCAAAGCATATTGTGTCATACCATATATTTTAAATATAATGAGAAGAGGCCTGTTTTATAATATTTTACATACATTAACTCTAACATATATATTTAAAATATTTATTATGTGAAATACATTTTATTTATCATGCAACAAATGCACCCACATAAATTTTCCATTTGTGGGGGATTATCATTCTAATGCATTAAAGGTTCCTTTCAACTATACTCTCGTGTGTTAGAATGAGTTTAACGAGGTCTTCTTGAGGGATCTGGGGTCTCCATTTAATAACTGTATATTACAGTAACAAATGATCTTCCTTTTAAGATCAACTAGAGCAACACCGAATAGATCTTCTAAATCATTGCTTTATGCAGATCCTACTCATAAACAACAACTGTAATCCAAGATCCTTCCACACATCCATTCTTACACTGGTGTAATTTCATTGACTTTGATGGACTTAGTCCTGATTTGCACTTATGTAAATGAGAGCAGAATCAGACCAATAGAAGATGGGTTTTAAGAGCTATGAAATTGCTGGGTCCTGAACAACTGTATGCTTTCTCTTTAAACTAATAGGTAGAATGAGTTGTGGATGACTGAGGGAAGTATATGGTCCTAAATGGGGAAAAATGCTATAAGTAGAATTCAAGTCCCAAGCCTGTTTTTATTCACTTGTGTCACTGCTGTCAGTCACCTGTTCCTCATGCACTCTAAGTACATGGATTAATAGACCTTTGATTCAGTTTCTGGAACCAAAACCAAAATTGCCTGGTCCCAACTCCAGACTAAAATAACCCCTCAATAACGGATGACAAATCTGAGACGGCCTCTCAAACATTCTAATCCCCTTTGTCAACTTTAATTGCATTGATCGCTTGCCTGTCTTGTATTGTGATCCTAGGAGCTTATCACAAACTCTCCTTCCCATTTCCTTGATATCTCTCGGACAGCAATAGAGACAAGGAGGGGACTGGTAGTGGTAGCTGCTAGTCTGAGGCAGACTGCATGGAATGGAGAGAGAAATGTGGTAACCTTTCTCTCTAGTCATTTACATATTACAGCAAGCCAATATGTTATCTTCTTTTGTGCCATAAAAAGGAAAGCTTCTTCAAACCTATCCAGTGATCTCTCTTAGTCAGTTATTCACACACACATTCACAGATGCAACCTCCACATTTTACATTGGAAAGCGATGGATAATTGTGACCCAGGAAATGTATCCTTGCTCTTATGATCCTTATTCAACCCAGGTTCCTGAGGTTTGAGCAAACCCCACCCCCCCCCCCCAACCCCCAGCAACACATTTTGGAATGGAATCATCAATACATGTTCTAAAGGGCCACCTTCCCATCCCAAGTGCAATTTATCCCTGTTTATTAAGACTCTTCCATTTGTTACTGCCATTCTCACTTTGTTCTAGGTTCTCTTATTTCCCCACTCAGAAGAATAAGAATAACAGCAGAGCATGAGATCCCAAACTAGCAGTAAATCAGCAACCAATGTATGTTCAGACAGTGCATGTGTTTGTCCTCCTGAAGTAGCTTCTTTCTAGGTATTTTCTTTACAAAAGAAGATTATATGGGGCTTAGGAAGGCCCTTGCTGTTTTCCCCTTCAAACCATTCTGCTCTGAGTTAAACATGTGCAACCTCATTAATGGTGACAGGTTTGTGCAGAAGTAGCTTGGGTCACAGTTGGACTCTAGTTATCAGAATTTGCCCAGGATATTGTTAATTCGTCAACTCTTTAAAATTACCATTTAGGCTCCCTTTTTGTAGCTGGTTGCATACTGAGCATTTGTTCCTTATTACATTTCACCTTCTCTCACTTTACATTCCCACAACTTACAATGTTTGTTGCAGAATCTGGGTGTCTCACTTTGCTTCTTTCCCCTCGGGCCTCCATGGCATTGAACTAAATCTTAGCCCCATTAAAGTCAATACAAGTTTTATCAGTGGTACTGATAAGACCAGGTTTTGGCCCTTTGCATATATATTTTCCTGTCAAATTCTGTTTAACTTAAATGATCTATTTTAGGAAGTTTCTTATAATTATTTTTAATGGTTATTCCTCATTCCCAGAGGCAGGAGAATAGGAAGAGTAGGAAGCAACTGGCTACAGGCAAGGAAGCCAATAACCACATAATTTTCTGTCTCCTGAACAAGGATCCAAGCTTGAAGTGTTTTCTTTGTTTTAATTAGGGGTTCATTATTACAACCCAACACTGCCAGAGAGCTAATCAGAATGTGGCACTCTCAGTTATTAGGGATACCCTCAGTGTGTTTAGGCTGATAACATGAAAGGCAAGGGAAGGAAGGGTAGATCTGCCAAAAGAGGGAAACTGGCAAGTACTTTCTGTGCCCATGAGAAAAGCTGCAATCCATTTCTTTAAACTCTGGCTGTGAAGAATGTCCTGTCTTTCATGGCACCTAATGCCACATTTATATGAGACAAGTGCCATTTGAGGAATTGTAAAATGGTATTGTGGGCTTCCATATTTATCACATTTCAGTGGCTTCCAGATCAAGTGTGCTCAGTTTACACACACACACACACACACACACACACATACACACACACACACACACACAAATCTACCAGCCTTGCAAACCTGGGATCTGAAAGTGAACTGGGTTATTTCTGACCTGGGCACCATTCCCAGCCATAAAGATTCTGCAGGCCAATGTTGCTCTTAGGCGCACCTGTATAACTTCATTCCTCTTTAATTAGACCCTTAGTTATACCTGCATGACCCTATTGCCTTCAGGTATAAATGAGGGCATAATTTGAAGACAGTGGGTTTGCCCAGGTAGCCCTGCAGTTGGAGCTCAGTTAACAATTCTGTTGGTGATGAGCAAGCCAGAAAAGAATCCAGTTCACTCTCCCAGAGCTGGGTTGGTTTTGCAGGGCTGACAGCAGGAAAGAATCTTATTTTTGCCACATCAGTTGGCAGAGCTGACTGAATACACAAAGGGAACAAATGTGCACAGGCTAGTGCAATGTTAAAATTACATAGTTAACATTTTTTTTAATTCAGGAAATGCAAAAGTTAAGGTTCTTGCTGCCACATTGCACATCCAGTTTATTTTATAGGATATACAGTATGATATAAAGAATACAGGAAGGCATTGTTGCCCAGTAGACAGAGCATGAGGTTTAGCATTAAGAGACCTGTTCTCTGTTCCCAGCACTGCCACTTATCTGCTGTGTGACCTTTGGCAAGTCACCTCACCTCTCTGTGCTGTAGTTTCCTCATCCCCAAAGTGGGGATAATGAAACTTACTTCCTTTGTAAAGTACTTTGAGCTCTATGGCAGGGATCGGCAACCTTTGGCACGCAGCTCGATAGGGTAAGCACCGTGGCGGGCCGGGCCAGTTTGTTTACCTGCCATGTCCACAGGTTCGGCCAATCGCAGCTCCCACTGGCCACGGTTCGCCGTTCCAGGCCAATGGGAGCTGCGGGAAGGGTGGCCAGCACATCCCTCAGTCCGCGCCGCTTCCCGCAGCCCCCATTGGCCTGTAGCGGCGAACCGCGGCCAGTGGGAGCAGCGATCGGCCGAACCTGCAGACATGGCAGGTAAACAAACTGGCCCGGCCCGCCAGGTTGCTTACGCAGGCGGGCCACATGCCAAAGGTTGCTGATCCCTGCTCTATGGATAAAAAGCACTACATAAGAGCTAAGTGTTATTACTAAATGTCTTATTTATCCACAAAAACAGGAACAGAAAATATTTATATGAGCAAGGTGACCATGTTAGTGTTGCTGTAGAAACTTAAATGTTTACATATCCTGACTATTTTTAATTTAACTGTGCATCCTTATTATTGCATCAGTAAAGTTTCTTGCATCGATATATATTACCATTCACGTGTATTGCACTTTAGAGGGTTGGTAGTTATTTCCACTGTGATCTCTCTGTTTCAAAAGAGTGGGTGTGGAGGGTCTAGTCTATAACAGAGTATTTTATTCACACTGAACACCCACTGCTTTATACTTTTCTGGAACTTGGCCCCATATCACACTAGTTTCTTGTGATGGCTTAATTAAATATCAAGTGTTGAATCGGGAAACTAAAATGACAGATGAGCAGTAAGGAAATGAAAAGAGGATGGTAAAAAAATTATTTTTCTGCTTTTATGAATTTCCTCTTTCCTTGATTTTATAGCTGTCTTCAGTTCCCCAGAGTCCGTCCGTGAGTTAATATGCAGAAGTTTGAGGTTAATATGCTCAAGAATGGCATGCGAGCTACTTAAAGAGGCCCATTTGGATAATGGGTACAGCCAATTCAGTGCTGACACATAGAGGGTATCTACATTGCAATTAGACATTCATGGCTGACCCATGCCAGCTGACTCTGGCTCATGGGGCTTTGGCTAAGGGACTCTTTAACTGCAGTGTAGACGTTCGGGGTCCGGCTGCAGCCCAAGCCTTGCGACCCTCCCACCTCACATCTACACCACAATTAAACAGCCCCTTAGCCTGAGCCCCATGAGCCCAAGTCAGCTGGTATCAGGGGTGAAAGTAACTTAAAAGTCTGACCGGTATGGGGGCCTGGCTCCGGGGCCCCGGAAGGGGCGGAGCCTCAGGCAGAAGGAGCAGGGCCTCCGGCGGAAGGGGGTGAGGCGGCAATTCAAAGGGCCCACGGCTCCGGCCGCTGCAGCAGTGGTGGCAGCAGCTGGGAACCCCAGGCCCATTTAAATCTCTGGCCCCTGGGGCAGCTCCCCCTTTTGCCCCCCTCCCCGACAGCCCTGGAGGGGGCAAAAGGGGTAGCGCATTAAGGGGCAGTAGCGCTTTAACGTGGGCTATGTACGGGCCCGTACCGGCGACCACTTCTTACTGGTACACTGTACTGGCCCATACAGGCCCACTTTCACCTCTGGCTGGTATTGGCCACCCATGGGTTTTTAATTGCAGTGTAGACATACCCATAGTTGCAAGCAATACTAATACTGATCAGTATATTATAAATGCTTGGGCCCACCTGGAAATTTCCAGCTATACCAATAGGTTAATGCAACACTGAACATTCTGCTGAATAAAACATCACATAGTACTTTCGAGGGAGATACTGAGAGAGTTAAATAAGAGCTTCACCACTGTCTGTGAATGTGGTCGGCTCATTAAACACCAGCAATAGGCAGCTTCCTAATCTGGGATTTCCGATCTGCTACTGATCTGAGGGAGGTTTCAGATTTCACCGTTAGAAACATTGAAGCTCCATACAACTTGGGGCCTGAAGATGGGTGAGGAGGGCAGGAGGAGGCATTCCTAGTGGATGGGACTAAAACACATTATTGGAAATTCTGGTTCTTAGACTGAGGTCTTGCACTGCCCTCTGCTGGGGTGTTAAGAGAAGTCTGGTGTCAGTGCAATTCTTTCAATCCAGATTACATCTGAAGAAACAGTAATTTTTCCAAGTTTATCTTTGAAACAAATCTGCCTCTTCTCCATTTTGCTCAGCATGCTGTTCCAAAAGCTTATGTCATGAGAGCCATTTCTTTTCCTGCATTAACTGTTAGTTGCATATGAAAATGGCATTGTTTAAATTAAAGCTTTAATTTCCCGAGCCTTCTGCTGGCTGTGGACACCTTGCTACATCACTTGTGACCCATAGACCATACATGAATCCTGTGTCAGTGATTGCAAACTCACTTTCTTCCAGTTTTTGTCTTGGGGGTAGAAGTGCTAATATCCATATCCAGTGTGTGTCTCATGTATCACAAACAATATCAGCTATGTAGTGAATATTAAAGCTACATAGACTGTCTTGATGTCTGGGATGCAGAAGTGTGGGCTGAATTTCACAATTCCCACCCAGGCTGTTAAGAGGCAGTGTGAGCTAGTGGATAGGGTACTGAGGTACAATACAAGAGATGTGGTCAGTACTATTCCTGGCTCTCCCCATGACCAGCTGGGTGACCTTGGGCAAGTTACTTTACCTTCATGTCTATTTTCCCTCCCACCCTTTGTCTTTCTTATCTTTTTAGATAGAGGGCGCTTTAAGGCAGTGAAAATGCTAGCATGTACGTGGCAGCATGAAAGTCAGGCTGAGGCCCAGATTTTTGAAGGCATTTAGGCATTGTTCCACTCAGTGCTGCAAGGCCTTAGTGACTTAGGAACCTAGGTCTCATTTTCAGAAGTGACAAGCTCTTAAGGGCCATATTTTTAAATGTATATATGTGCCTTATTCTCTTAGAAATCAGTGGGAGTTAGGTGCCTAAATACCTTTAATAATCTGGCTCTTAAGAGCCCAAGTCTTATTGAAAGTCGTTGACATTTAGGGTTGTAAGTGCCTACGTCATTTTTGAAAAAGAGACCATGGCTATGTCTACACTAGAGACCTTACAGTGGCACAGCTGTACTGATGCAGCTGCTTCACTGTAAGATTGCTTGTGTAGCTGCTCTGTGCCGACAGGAGGGAGCTCTGCCATTGACATAATTAAACCACCTCTAAGGAGCGGCAGTAGCTATGTTGGCCAGAGAAGCTCTCCCACCGACATAGTGCTTTGCACACTACCACTTATGCCCAGCGACACTTATGTTGCTCAGGGGGGTGTTTTTTTCACACCCGAGTGACATACGTTTTGCCAGCATAAAGGATAGTGTAGACGTGACCTTAGGCTCCTAAGTCACTTAGATCCTGCAACACTGAGGGCTTGTCTTCACATACAGTGGTGCAGCTGCGCCACTGTAGTGTTTTAGTGAAGACACTACTACAACTGCAGGAGAGCATCTCCTGTCAGCATAGTTAATTCACCTCCCCGAAAGGTGGTAGCTGTGTCGACGGGAGAAGCTTTCCTATTGACACAGCGCTGTCTACACCAGGGGTTAGGTCGGTATAACTATGTCGCTCAGGGGTGTGCAGTTTTTCATACCCCTGAGCAATGCAGTTATACCAATATAAGTCTGCCTGAGCACATAAATACCGTTAAAAATCTGGGCCTGAGGACCTTGTACTACTTGACATCCCAGAGAGTCCACCTCAGACAGAGCAGACCTGCCAGCTCTGTCTGTTTAGCACTGAGATACAGGACTTGTCTACATGAACATTTAGTTAATGGCAAGTGGGAGTGTGACTATGCCACAGATAACTGTCCCTGTGGACCATGTTGACCCACATTAACAGTTCTTTAATGTGCTTTGATCTAGTCCCATTCAAAAAAGACTAGATCAAAGTGCATTAATGAAGTGTTTATGTGCATCAGCAGGGTCCACATGGGCAGTTAGTCTGTGGCAGGGTAGTGTGGGGTAGAGTCACACCCCAGCTTGCTTCAACCTAAATGTTCATGTAGACAAGCCTGCACTTTTTAAAAACAGATTTACAACCTCAGCAGCTCCTGAAGAAGTCCCCTGACTGCTTTGCCTGCACAGGCACCATGCGATGTAATTCTAACCTCTCAGCAATTAATTTGACAAAGAGCCACGTAAATTAAATATGGACACACTAGGCCACAAAAAGGCATCTACAAGACTCAGCACTGCAAACTGGCAGGATAAACTAAGGAGTTAGGAAGAAGAACATAAGAACAGCCATACTGGGTCAGACCAAAAGTCCATCTACCCCAGTAACCTGTCTTCTGACAGTGGCCAATTCCAGGTGTCCCAGAGGGAATGAACAGAACAGGTAATCATCAAGTGATCCATTCCCCGTCGCTCATTCCCAGCTTCTGGCAAACAGAGGCTAGGGACACCATCCCTGCCCATCCTGGCTAATAGCCATTGATGGACCTATTCTCCATGAACTTATCTAGCTCTTTTTTGAACCCTTTTATAGTCTTGACCTTCACAATATCCTCTGGCAAAGAGTTCCACAGGTTGGCTGTGCACTGTGTGAAGAAATACTTCCTTTTGTTTGTTTTAAACCTGCTGCCTATTTTTTAAAAAAGCTAAAGGTAGGAACATACTCTCTTCCTTTACTTTAGGATTTTTAGTACTGGGTTGACAACATGAAGAGCAAAAATTCACACTTGCAAAAGTAGAAAGAAGCACCCATCAACGCATTTTGATCTGACAAAGCCCAAGTCTGTTGACCTTCTGGGTATGGCCAAGGCATTTTTGTCTGCCCCAGCTTTTGCCTGACATGGTGATTATAGGCTTTAGGTTTATCTTTGTCCTGGGGTAAATCTATATAATTATAGGGATACTGATCACTGTATTGTGTATACCGCATTCTGAATTTTCTGCCCAAAGATATTGTGATGTGTACACAGTACCAATCCTACAATGGAAATAAAGAAATGGTTTCCATACCCATGTACTGCGCAGGAGCTGGCACTGGGTGTTAGAAAGCTCTTCAGGGCAGCAGATGCAAGGTTTAAACATAAGGCTCTCATTGTTCTGCTCTCATTTATATCACTGATGTAACAAAACAATTTGGCTCACATTGTCCTACCACAGTAATAGGAGTAACATTTTGAGACAGAACATGGCAATGCAGTCCTCCTGGTTCCATCCAGGTGCTAGGAGGTACCCAACAAGAGAAGCTCTGACTAAGAGAAACTGTCTTGTTGAAAATAAAAGCAGGAGTCGGGGTAAGGGGATTCTGGCCTCCCTAACAAGAACTTCTTGACATCTTGTGAAATATAATGTCCACCACTGCTTTAGACATCACTAACACAGACCCTCCTGAAGACTCATCTCATGCTTGTCCCTCTCAACTTTGTTTCTCATTCCATTTCCAGGGGGAGAGGGGCATGCCAGGGCTGCCAGGAAAACATGGAGCTAAGGTACCCTGCAAGGAATGGAGTGAGCTTGTCCACCTGACCCTGCCCATACCTCTCAACTGTCCCTGACTTTCAGGGATGGCCCCGATTTGGTTTCTACAATGATTTTTCTCACTTTCTCTATCATTTTCTTTCCGCTTCTAAAATGCAAAGCATAGGGCCTAATTTATCAAAGGGATAATAGGGGAGAAAAGTTTTACTGAAGAAATGACATGCCTATTCCCAATGCTACTTCCCATTTTGAGGTCTAATCCTGCAAGGTGCTGAATGTCCTTTATTCCACTGAGATCAGCACCTCCCAGGATCAGACCTGTAATATTTTATTCTAGTGAGAAGTACCACTAATTAGTATTGGTAAGATATCAGCACTTTATAAACTGTGAACATGTATCTAGTGGGCCCAATTTACCCCTGCCAACTCCAGTTTTAGGTATGTGTTATTCCATGGAAATCAGTGAAGTTACACCAATATAAAAATGGAGAATGCAGTGGTGAATCAGAGCCAGTGTGTGTATGTGTTACAGGTTTGAAATTAATATTGGAAAAGATCACTAGACTTATTCATTACAATTTTAAAGTAGAAAAATAAGGAATAGGAATCGCATCAATTCAGTAAAATCTAACCCCCAAAACATGATCTGTACATGATCCCTTTCATGACTCGGGCCCATATTTACTAAAAACTACTCACCTCTGATACATTTCTGAATGCTTTTCCCCCTTTTATTACATAGAATCCCTGATTTCCATCTTCTGTCCTTGTGTTTTTTAGCTTTGTCCCTGATTTCTGTTTCAGAAAGTTGAGAGGTATGATCCTGCCCTTCCCCCTGCTTCACACTTCTCCTTGTTTGAATTTTTCCAAGCTCTTCCCAGTTATGAACTCATTCTCTTCCTTCTTTTTGCCTCTCATCTGCTATGTTAAGTTCCCCAAACCCTCCTGTTAGCTACTTTCTAACCCTGCTTCATCTCATTCTCACCCACCTCCTTTCCTAGATTGTCATTACTCCTCATGTTTGCTTTCATAACTGAACATTTTCACAAGGATCTAACTAGCACTAACACTTAGAATACAAAAATATCTAGTCTGAGCAAGGGAGTGATGCCGAAGTTTTGCTTTTGCACCATTGTCACTGAGGGAAATATAATCATACCCACAGGAGCACCTGCCCCAAGGGTCCAATAAACAACCATCTCAGTTTCCGGGGTGGGATTAGAGTCCATAATTTGGTGTTTTGCTCTGCCGTGCAGAATGACACAAGAATCTGAGTGCTTGAGAGTCTTTTTGCCGGTGATAGCTGGCTTCACAGATTTCCTCTGTAAATCTGATACTCGAGTTTATGTCTTCTGTGGTAAAACAGAATGATGCTGGTTAACAAGACCAAGAACATTTTTTCTTTCTGTTGTCATTGGACATTTTTTTCGGGGACTGTTTTTTAATAAGAGTCTGGATTCAAACATTTAACTAGGTATTTGGTCCTCACATTGTCTCCTTCATCAGTTTCTCAACACTACTCCTATGGGGTCATGGGTTCAACTTCACTAGATTAGCACACCTAAATCTGGGGGAAGGGATACATTGTTTCCTCTGTGCGAGTTGAGCCTGTGATGTCTTTCTTTGGTGGCACAGCCTCCTTGCTATTCTGGATAGCATAGGCACTACTATAGGGAAGGTAATTTTAATGATGCTCCCAGCTTGGGGAACCAGGATGGATGTGTGTGGTAGCTACTGTGTTACAATGTCTCTTCTGAGCTTTGGAAAAGGAAAGACATAGGTTATTTAAAGTTCCTACTTGGCTGATTTTGTTTTAAAGAATATATATTTATATTTACTTCATTTCAAACCAAGTGTTCTCATCTTTCCTCTCTCTCTGCTAGGGGGCTCCTGGAATAGCTGCTGCAGGGATGAAGGTCAGTTTTACATTAAAATGCAGCCTCTTAGGACAGGTCATGGGTAAGAAAGAGGACAAGGGCCATGAGAGGAGATGAAACCTCCAGCCTTAGACTGATGGCCATTAGTTCATGGTAGGAAAGCCATGGATTAAAAGAAAATGGAGACATACATTCATTCTCCTGCCAATTCGGAAAGGGGAAAGCTCAAGCTAAAACAGATATAGAAAATGGCTATCCCTTTTATCAGGGAGAGGCTAGGGCCTGTCTATGTTATAGCTAAATGCTAACTCCAGTGGGAGAATGACTGATCCCTTCCCTGGTCAGCTAAACTATACTTGTTCCAACCCTGAGACTGTAAGAAGATTTCGGTTCTCTTAGTCCCTCAGTTCACTTTCTATGAGACAATGGTCCTCTCTTGGTTTCAGCTCCTCTCTAACCCCATTCTTAACAGTACTTGAACCTCCCTATTTCCATAGCTTTCATTTATTTCCTAATAAACAAAATTATTATTATTATTATATCCCACCTTTTCAACCAATATCTCTGTTTCTCCACTGCATTGGAACCAGATAGATTTCTGCATTAGTATATGCTTAGTGCTCAGATTTCACGGTGACAGGCAACCTTATAAAAACCTAGAAAGATAGGTACAGCCAGATTAGCCGGCTTGAAACAGCCCAGATGAGTTCCAAAACCCATTGACTGATACCAAGGAACAATGGAATGCTCTATCCATGGGCCTAACTTCAGCAGCCTATGAAAAACCTTGGAAGCAACAAGCACTGTCCTCGACTGCTGGTGAAGGCTCTCTCTCCCACTCCCCTTGGCTGGTATAACTGTGTCACCACCAAGATTCCATGATTGTCCAAGGCCTAGCACAACAGGGCACCAATTGTGATTAGTGCCTCTGGATGCTACCGTAATACAAATAATTAGTAATAACAATAGCCGCAGAATCCCCTAGAGCCAGCGACAGCTATACAAGTTGCAGCTCAGGAACAACGTGACTCACCACTAGAAGCTTTCTGAAATTGTGAGAGACCTGGTGGGACTATTCCACACTTCTTGCTAGGACCCCGGGACATACCCTTTAAACAGACAGGTCTGGGAAACCATTTCTTAGGAAACAACTCAAAATGGTCACTTACCTCCCTTTTATTAATGGCATTTTCAGCCTATGGGCTGTACCATATGTCTTCAAAATTAGGATAAAAACAACAATATCCATGTACAAGAATAACCAAGAGAAAAGAAAAACCAAGTCTGTAGTATGCCTTTAAATTTGACCTTATACCCTTATTTCCACAAATCTAAATTCAAATTGAAATCAAACTAAAGCACAACTTTGGCTTGATGCCTTCTTAAATGATCCTTCTCTTTTTTTGAATCTAGACGTGGGTTGGCTGCCCCCTCTCTTCTCTTTCTTTCTCACTGTGTATTTTTCTATCTTTTCCCCATGCAGGGCAAGCCAGGAAATCCACGAGAAAAATATTGCTCTTAAAGGAATAATCATTGGAAATCTGCATTTCCTGGATTTTGTTTACAGGAGCTTATAATTATAAGGAGTTTCCTGGTGTCCTCTGTAAAATGCCATCTCTGCTTCAGAAAAGCAGAGTTGCATTTCTCCCTAACAGAAGAGAGACATGTCTGAGAGAGATTTCCATATTGTAATTAGACTATCTTCTGTCCCCTTCCCTCCCTAGTCACTCAGTGCTCGTGTCTGGGGGGGATATTCCCCTGCTATTCTCTTTCTTTTCTTCTTTGGCCCTTAGGCTATGTGGCAACCTGCTATTCCTGGAGAGTATATTCTCTCCCTGTTCCCCTTGGCTGCCTCTCCCCACCAGCACTTGTGCCTCCTTCCAGGGACATGCTAGTGCTGCAGAGGGAACTGCTGGGGACGCACTCCTGCACTTTTGGCAGATGCTGTATAAATTGGTCCGATGTTTCATGCCCCCTCCTATCAATATGTGTAAAATAGTAAAAATGGTACAAAAATACCCCTGCATTTCTTTCACTTGGCAGCAAATTCAGACAACTGAGCAGCTGGCTCCTCTTGTTTTAGCTTTGACTAGGTTTGTAGTGTTATATTGTAGAGTGTGGAGACCACCAGCCATATAACAGATGTATTCTCTGTCTCTTTTCTTACCAACAAGGGAGAACCTGGAGTTGCAGGGATGATGGGCCCCCCAGGTTTGCCAGGGAAAAGGGGACAGAGGGTAGGACAATGTGTGTTTGGATGTGATTTCTTAGCACTGCTGTACTGGCCTGCTCCTCCCCTATAGCCAAGGCTAAAGTGGGACTGCTTTGCACTATAGTTCCATGCTTGTGGTGGAATGCTCTTACCCCATTGCTGATGCTCTCATCTCATTGATGAAGTGTGCTTTGTATGTTCCTCCTTGCAAAAAATAGAAAGACCAACCCAAAGGGAGAATGAGTGCGTTCTGGGAAGGGAATGAAGTACTGAGCATTAACATTCTCTTGAGAAAGATTTTGTACCTTTTGATTACAGCAATAATAAATGATGAGGAATCTGAATACCCAGAATCAGGAAGGATGTCTTAATGAACATGTATGCACCTCAGAATGTTCTCTGTAAGTTCCTCTGTCTGGGTCCTCCTCTCACTACAGCACATGAATGCTGATTCTGATTCTTGGAGTACAATGAAAAGCAGATATGCTGAACACATAACAGGAGCAGAGTGCTGGAGTCAGAGGAGTCTGGGACACTGGATTATTCAGGAGAGAGTGTTATTTTGATTATCCTGAAAAGGAAATAAAATCTTTACATCCAATTAGTATTCCTTCTGCCAAAGAAGCATAAAAGCCCCTTGCTACCCAAACAAATGCAATTATTTAACAAGACCAACTGCCTGATTTTGTGGGTAATGAATATATCCAGATGGGCCAAGGCCCACCTTCTGTTGTACAGATGCCAAATGAATTGCAGGTAGAAATCAGAGCATCTGCACTTCTAAACACCTGCTTTGTGATTGCAGTCTGGTAAGTATTAGTGGAAGTACCCCATTTGCACTCACGACTGAATTAGGAGTACAAATTTTGCAGGTGCAAATCATGCCCATGAAAAGGATATCACCTTATTGAAAATGTGTCCCTTAAATAGGAAGGGACTGAGAGTATGTTCATTCCTCTTTGAATTGGGGTGTTACCCATGGCTGTTTCTAATGAGCATTCAGTTTTTTTAAATTATTGACTTCTGTTGTCTGCTCTTTAGGTTCTTTTTCACCACACGGTATAGTGTGTCTGCATCCATAAGAGCAGCTTCCTTTTACTGGGGTGTTCCACTTTGACTCAGTGGATTAATATGAACAGTGACATGGCTGGAGATCATAATATTCTGACATCCTAGAGATGGCCAATAATTCAAACTTTTCCTTAGGAAACAAAATCCAGCACATTGGGCCCTTCTCGCTTTTCCAAGGAGAAAATCATTAGCTTGTGGTTGCAAAGTACATGTTCTAACAAGGATGAAAGGCTACAGAGCACTTATACTAAGGTGGAGGTCAGAGAGTCTTGTAAAATGGGTAACTGTGCTGTCTTAGGTGGGATGCAGAGTTGGCTAGAACAAGGATAGTTTTCTTTTAATTAATTCCTGTAGAGCCATATAGTGCATGCCCCTTCTCAGAACACTTTTGCAGGCACCTTGCATGTTAGATGTCAGTCCTTGAACTCTGTTGAAATTCATATACTTGTCTTTCTATAAGATTAAAATATATCAGCCATGCATGCAAGGAAAAATAAATTCCTTATCTCTAATTTTTCTTTCGATTTTGTTGTTGTAATAGAGCCATGCTTGTAGGCTAAGGTCCTGTATAAATACTTTAAAAGGGTCTATAGACCAAACTTCTGAGTTAACCCACCTTAAAAGAGATTCCATGTACCTGTATGCTATTGAGAAATACAGTCAAGTAACTGTTCGTGTGTGAGTTACTCTTTGACAAATTAAAGAGTTTAAATAAATCTAAAACCAAGTATTATCCAATGCTATTGGGGAAAAAGGTTAGGGAAATGGGGACTAATCATAGTAAAAACCATAGTAAAAAAAAATCATTGTCATCATCATCATCTATAAAAATTACTAACTTTGGTGAACTAACAATTGGAAAGAAAATACCTTTTCTCTAGTGGTAAGTGTTATTGTACTAGAGACATTCTCTTAGAGACTAAAATGATTGTAAACTACAGCAACCAAAACCCTGTCAGCTGTTTAAATAGCGCCTGTTGTACAAGCAGCTCATCACGTACGGAAATGCTGGAGATAAGGGTTTGGTTTACAGTTTGCATCCTGTGGACAGATTATTACAGGATCTTAATCAGAACTTAAAAGGCAGTAAGTGAGCCAATTGTGGCACAAAAATTCAAAGAGATGTGCCTTGTACCGGTGGCTTCAGGCACACAAAAGAGATGACTGCAAGCTAAACAAAGTCACTTCACAAAAACAGCCATGGGGTGGTCTGTGTCTGTCCTTTACTCATTTCAGTGAGGAATTTATCCAGAATCTGATTATACCTCTCACAACTCAGTTCAGTCAGACTACTCCTCTTGCTGGGGTCTTGACAGCTTAGGGGTCACGACAAGGATGGCCTATCTAGTCCTCTTCTGACCTTGTAATTTTTCCTCTGACAATTGACACCAGCCACGGAGTGACCCCAATAGCATCTTGTGTGAAAATGTCTCTCTTACTTGATTCCATGCGACCATTTGTATCTTGCATTCACTTTCAAACATTCATTTGCTGCATGAAAGGGACTAGCAACAACCCATGTGTTCTACAGAAGGAGCATGTGTGAATTAACAACACCAAGCACTGCCCATCTGCAATGAGTTTGTTGAGTTTTGGCTGTTAGAACAAGGAGGAAAATACATAATCAAAGTGCAGGTTTTAAAGTTCAAAATGACCTTTAACTTAGTAGGGGACCATTGTACAGTGGCCTTTAAATGCTAAAAGTTTCATAGAAAGGAACAGACAGTAGCACGTACTGGCTTTCTAAAACATAAGGTGAAAAGATGTCAGAGATAAGAGAAAATGATGACACAGTTGAGCAGGTACTGAAGGCAGGGAGAAAACCTTGGCTGCCTCTTAAAAGGGTGTCCCAGAGGGAAAAGAAGAGTTTTAGGAATGTTTGCTGTATTGTATCAGATGAGCTCTATGGATTCAGTAGCACTTTCACTGATCCCACAAGTAATGGAAGCCCTTAAAGCCACCCCCTGACCATTTCTGTCTTTCACCAACAGGGGGAGAAGGGAAGAGCTGGTGATCCCGGACTTCCTGGATTCCTAGGACAGAAGGTTTGTAATGTTCTCTGACTTTTGCCACACTTTTCATCCCATTTTCCTTCCCCTAACAAGGAAGCTTGCACTCACGTGTACACAACTACCTAAACTGTATGCACATGTGCTTGCATACACACTTACACATATATATGCACACACACAAAAATACACTGAATACTATCACCTGTACTCTATCCTAGAGATGAGAGAGGGGCAGGCTCTGCAGATAATATGAACATGATTCCATGGCCAGTTCCATGTCGACAGGAAGAACACAGCACATTTCTCACCCTACCTTTATGGTACCCCCCTCTTCAATCCCTGCAAGCTGGCAGTTTCAAGACCAGTCCCAAGAGCAGCTGGATCCCATTTGATTTAGATTAATAGCCTTATTTTCATTTTGTTATGTAACTTTTTTTAAAAATACCCAGCTACCTAGCGTGAAAATTTGATTTATTTCAACCCAAACAAAACACTGGGATCCAACCAGAAATAAAACATTTGGGGTCAAACATATTGCTGGTCTAACTGGGTGCAACTCCATTGATGGCACTGGAGACACAGCTGCCTGTGACAGTGATAAATTTGGTCTACAGAATAGGAGGAATGAGTGGTTTAGGGGATTGACAGGAGAATACAAATCCTTTTATCTTTAGGATATTGGCTCACAAATCGTGTCCAGATCAGTGATGACTAAAATGCTCCTTACCATCCAATGGCTATTTGATGCTGTATATAAAACAAGAGGCTGGTTTCTGTACAGCTCCCAGTGCATGTCACACACACGCCCCCAAATGCAATTACAACTGGCACTAACTCTTCAGCAGAGAGCCAATGGACTGAATGGGCCGACCTATTGCACTATTAGAATGGCCATTATAGAAAAGGACTGAGACACAGTGGCAGAGCAATGTGGGGAAGCCTGTGCTAGTACTGCCAATGCTGTATCTGTTTTGTGACTACAGAAAGGATTTCAGTCTCCAAAGCTGTCAGATGAGTTGATGGAGAGGTGCCAGCAGGTCAAAAGGGGTGGGGCTGAAAGGACTGATGGATTGGGGCCGGAGGAAGAGTATGGAATGAATGGATTTTGTGCATGATGGTGGGAGGATTGGGGGTGTTTTTCAAGCCATGTCACATGTGTCACTGACTGAGGTGGAGAATTTTTGAGGGAGCCCCTTGTTTCAATGTTGCCAACACGCTGCTGACTGAGGGTGTGTCTACACTTGGAGCTGGGGGTCCGATTTCACGAGCTCACATAGTGTAGCCATGGCACCACAAGTGGTGGGAGGGGCTAGCCTCCCTGGGTGTGTGCCCATCAGACAGTAGGTGGGTACTCAGGGAGCTTAGCTCCTCCCGCTGCTCGTGCTTCCATGGCTACATTCTATATCGATGAGAGCCAGTGTGAGTATGTCTCCTCACGTGGGGAGTCAGGCATGAACTGCATTGGCAGAACTGTGTACGGGCACAGAAGTCCAGTAACAGGAGGGGCTACAACTCCAGATGCAGCGGCATGGGGAGAACCCCTCTCTAGCCAGTTTTATCAGTCTCCAGTTCTCAGCTTTAAAATTCACCAGTAAACAACTAAGTAAAATGCAGCCAGGTTCTTCAGTATCAACCTTGTCCTGCTTCCCCTGATCCCAAAACCACAACCTGGCTGGTGAAGTTACAGAATGAGAAATTGATTTAACTGACAGTGGATTATTCCTCCTTGAACCAGGGAGAGAAGGGAGATGCTGGCAATGCACTCGGGGGAGGTAAAGGGGAACCCGGACACCCGGGACTACCTGGGCCTCCAGGACCAAAGGTGCGTCTCTTTCCTCCAATGAAGTCTGTGTTTCCTTTTTGCATGAGAATGTACCTAGCTCAGGGTATTTAGGAAGGGGTTGAAGTTTGCATTTGTCTGCACCTGGCTATAATTATGCACTGTGGAGATTTCATAAGCTAGCCAGCTCCTGCAGAGTTCTTTAGTTTGTTATTTTAAATGCTGAAGGTCAGAAAATTTATGAACTGCATTTCCTGGGGAAAAAAATCTACCTGTGTTCAAATGATTTCCCTATAGGGTCTGTAAGCAAACAGTCCCTCAGAATCACTGCCAGCATCTGGTGCCATAGATGGCAGCTGGGACAGGGTGAACATTGTGATCAGGACTCGGAACCTCCTCTCCTGCTGTATTCCTGCCTAGAGAACTAGCAGCCCTCAAACCATACCTGATAGCAGAGGATGTTTAGGACACTTAGGACTAGTTCCATTCACCGTGCAGTTAAGAGATGACCCATTGGTCCCAGTTCATACCACCCATTCACTTTGTAGCCCCTTAGCCCATGGGTAGTGTAGAAATGGGAAGTCACCCCAGTGCTCTGAAACTCCTAAAAGAAATCTGGGTATGACAGGTCTACCTGAGCTAGTGGAATGCTTCCTATCTGAAGTGCTGTCAGGTCTAACCACTGATCCCAGCACAGCAATTGCTAGAATCGCTCCTTTCTGCTCATTTATATGAATCTGTTGCTTTTCTCTTTTTTCCTAGGGGGAAGCTGGTGACATTGGCCAGACTGGCATTGCAGGACCGCAGGGGGAAAAGGTACAGAGGAGGAGGAAAGCACAATAGGGAATTATGGCTTAGCAGAGGATTCCAGGCCAGGGAGCGCAGTTACAGTGCGGCAATAGGAAAATTGTTTCACAATACAAAAAACATCCCTTAAACTATACCTGATGGCCACAGCCAGTCATTAAAAGAAACAATAACTTTCTCCGTACACACAACATTTTCTGCAGGATCTGCACATCCAAAGCAATCAGAGCAGTATTAATCAACAGGCCCACACAAGCCTGGGTCTGAGGTGCAACCGTATTTGCAGGAAGAAGGCAAACAAGCTGCAGTGGGAATGCCCAAGCAGGCAGGGAGACTCTGAGGATTGGCCAACCAGCCCACACCTAGCAACTGCAGTTATGTAATACAGGAGCTATGACATCATGCTGGTCATCCATAGCTGTGGATTGGCGGGATGGAAGGAAGGAAACAAACCCAGGATAGGAAGTGTGGAGCTAGAAAGGAGAAGGCTCTGGGAAAAGAAAGGGTTGTAGCCAGACTGACTGACTCTCCCAATATGTCAGGGAGACTCCCATTTGAACCCAAAACTCCCGACTCCCGATTGAATAACATTATCGCCCCCATAAAACTACATTGCCCAGAATCTTGTGCGTTAGCCACACACACACATCAGTCTTTCTCTCCCTGAGTCAGCAAGAGAGGCTGAGGCACATGTGCACCTGATGCACAAGATTCTGGGTAATAAGGCTGACTTCTGCTCTGCTTCTGGCACTGGGAGTGCAAGGGGGGGGGGGTTGGCTGGGTTTGGCAGCCAATGGCAGGGCAGGGAGGTAGATTTGGTGTGATGGTGATGCAGAGCTGAAGCAGTGCAAAGTGGTGGCTGGACAATATATCAAGGAGGGGTTCATGCCCCATTTTCCCCAGGCCTTGGCTGCAGCAGAGAGGGGGTGAATGAGGGGTTCAGAGAGGGGAACATTCCCACTCAACCTGGGACTCAGCAAAGCAGGGGGGTTGTAGTTTAGGCGGTGGGGGGGAGGGGATCATGCCCCATTCTCCCCAGGCCTTTGGGTGCAAGAGGAGGGCTAACACCCCTTCCAGACCCAGGACTGGGCACAGCAAGGGGGGGGGCTGCATGGTTCTGTTCTGCTGCAAACACCCTGACAAGAGTGAATGTCTTGTCTCCACTTCCCCAGGTGTAACTGTGGGCCTGTCTTCCCAAAGGCCGCCTACGGCTGAGCTCATTATAGCCTGGCCAGGGCAGGGTCCTGTAATTCTGTTTGCCTCACTGTGTATGCTCCAGAGTACAAGGCCCTGGGCGGGGGGACAGGGAGACTGAATGAAGGTATGAGTGGGGGAGCAAAAGCGTGGCAGTGGGGGTGTTGGTGGGGCTGGAGCAGGGGCAGTGAGGCTTGGGGGGTGTGGGGGGGGGGGTGGAAGGATGCAGTGGGGGTATTTGGTGGGACTAGGGGAGGGGAGGGGCAGGATGCTCCCTGAAAGTAGTTTGAAAATGTTGGCCACTATGCTAGTGAGACAAGGAGGGCTGAAAGGCAGGGCTCCTGGGATCTGGGAGGAAAGGGGAGGGGTCTAGTGGGTCAGAGCAGGGGGGACCTTGATGGGACTAGCAGGAGAGCAGGGTGCTTCCTGAAATCCATTTGAACATGTTGTTCAGTACCACTGCAGCACAGCGGAAGTGCTTCTTTCAAAAGAGGTGTATCAAGAACTGGGACTAAAGGGTTAGGAAAATAGGAGAAGATGTACAACATTTTAAGGCTTATAGGGTCTCCCTTGGCTGACCTAGTCCTTTGAACAATCTTTTCAAACAAGCAGCTTCTGGGGGAATGTGCTGAATAAAGAATATGCTAGACAGTGTTGTGGAATGGTGATAGTAGGACATAAACTTAGCTCAAAAATATGTTTTTCCAGATCCCTCTAGTATGCTGAAATAGTAACTACTTCTTTAAAGTCACTCCAGGTTGTACACTGCAAGTAGAAAAAGCAGCTTAATTACAACAATAAGTGTTTTTGGCTGAACGTCCTGAAATAAGAAAAAGAAATGGGGGTTATACGTATCTGAGGCGAGAAGGGTCTCTTCGATTGGAAAGCTGTATCTTCATTAATCAGTTGATCCTTGTTTGCTTTACCTCCTAACATAATGATGTAGCACTTGTGACTGTGTTTAATGGTCGCTCCTGAAACGTGAGCTTTACAGTCTCATTTGAAGTTCAAACAAGATGTCAGCTTATCATGTACAAGGCACTTGTATGTAGTGTCTACGTCATAGTATTGAAGAATGCTTCTCTTAAAAGAATATTACAAAAGGCCACATACACAATGGGAATTGTCCATGAAAATCCTGTTAAGGCAGCTGAAGCACAGAGCATCACTCTGGCTGTAAAGCAGGGCTCCAATGGGATAGGATGTCTAAGGATAAAGAATGAAATTTGTAGGAGGATCAAAGACTTTAGTGTTATTCATCACCAACAAAATACCAGCTGGCCACTCCATGTTCATCTCCCTGACCTGAAACAATCAGCTTTGTCTAGTATCAAACTTCTCAATACAGAGAATTTTAAACACTGCTAGTTTGGATTGCTATTTGGTGGTGGGAGATATGTTAGACAGGAAAAGCCGACAAATATCCCTGGTAATGTTATTGAACAATAAAGGCATTTCTAGTCTTTGCTTTCATTAATGTGTACTACCTGCTTGAACCACCTCTCCTGGTGTGTTTTTCACATTCTGATTTCAAGTGCCCCCAAACATTAGATTGTGACTTCTTGTTTTACCATTCCCCCTGTCATCTCAACAGGCTGTACCCAAGGTCCCTGTACTGTGACCATTCTGAGGCTAGGTCTACACTACGGGGGGGGGGGGGGGGGTGTCGACCTAAGATACGCAACTTCAGCTATGTGAATAGCGTAGCTGAAGTTGCGTATTTTAGGTCGACTTACCTGGCTGTGAGGACGGCGGCGAGTCGACCGCTGCCGCACCGCCGTCGACTCCGCTTCCGCCTCTTGCCACGGTGGATTTCCAGAATCGACGGCAGAGCGATCAGGGATCGATTTTATCACGTCTTCAGTAGACGCGATAAGTCGATCCCCAATAGATCGATTGCTACCCGCTGATCTGGCGGGTAGTGAAGACGTGCCCTGAGTACTGGTAACCATAATCAATTTCCCGTTTTGCTATTCTTTTTTCGTGACTGAACATAGTCACGTCTCACAGCCGCACTCCTGATCACAGAACTATCATTTTAGTCTGTGCAGTACATTCCATCAGCAATGGAAGAGGGAATGTCAAAGTCAATATACTAAGACGCAGACTGGGGCCTAGGCTAGGGGCCTGCACAGGAGCATAAGTGGCAGTAGGAGTGCCCCATCCCCACGTGTCTGAGTGCCTGCCCTGGACCTTGGGCTCAGAGGCAAGTGGCAGCTGAGCACCTGCTACTCTCTCCTCAAGCAAGTGGGTAGGAAGAGGTGGAGAGGGAGCAGAGATTCAGCTCTGTCATTCTTGAATGCGCTGGCCAGCACAGTGGGCCAGCATGAGGTGTGGGGGCAGTAATTTGCTACTGGTACAGGTCTGTAGCAAATTACTATCCCCCACTGGGGCAAGGAGAGAGCAGGGAAAGAGAAATCCTTCTGCAGGGTAATTCTGGGGTGACACAGCTATGCACTGCCCCTTACACAGGGTCAGTATATTGCACAATCTAGCCCTAAATCATTTCAAAGTTGCAGCAAAAAACTCCAGACCTTTGATAATGCAATGTATTGTTACAGGGAGAACCTGGAGCACCCGGAGAACAGGGGCCTGTTGGTCCAAGGGTAGGTGCTACTTCACTGACTAATAAAGGGGCTTCATTCATGAAAATATAAGAAATTTTAGAAAGAGCAGAAGACTACTTGTCCCATTTAAATGGCATCCAGACTGTTTTGCTAGTGTCTTACCAAACTCCTTTATCATGATTAACTGGGTTTATAGCTCGTTTGTATTGCCATAGTAGGGGAAAGCAGCTAGAGCATACTGATTAATCTGACCCACAGAACCTAAGAGCAACCAGTTTAGCAACACTCTTTGTACTACATGCTGGAGTCTTCCCACCATAAGCACTTCCCCACAGCTGTATTTATCAATCGCTCCTTGAACGGTTTTAACTTAGAAGAATTCAGACAACTCAATTTTGCATGGGAACACCAAGTCCTGACTGGAGATCTGGTTCATTTTATAGGGTCCCAAAGGGGAGCCAGGAAAGGATGAAATGGTGGATTATGATGGTAACATCAACGAAGCTCTACAGGTGAGAAACTAGCCTACACGGCTCAGGAGCCATGTTCAGTGACTTCTGGAGTGGATTGTTTGGTTGTTTTCCATGTGAAGCTTTCTCTCAGTCAGATTGGTTCATTCTCCCTTTGCTTTGTAGTGACAGAGAGATCCCCAGGACTACACTTTTTAGTAGCCTAGGTGATGGAAGAAGGGTGGGGCCAGGGGAAGAGAATGTCCCCTTGGAAAGACAGAAAATTTAAGAACGTTGATCTCACATTTCATTTTGGATGGATAAAACTAAGCATGTCAGTCCAGCCCAACATACTTCTTCTTCCATACTAATAGCAATGAATAATGCTTATTACTTATACAGTGCAAGTCCTTTACAATGACACAGGACACATTCTTAATAAAGACAGACCCAGAGTTCATCTGAACTCCCTCATAAGAATAACCCAGAACATACACATTAGATTGTGTAGAAAAAGGCCATAAACCATGCAGGGAAATGTCTTTCACTCTAGACTAGTCATGCACCTACCAGTGGAAGATTACCCACAACTTCTACCATCCAGCCTTCCTGGCAGCCCCCCAGTGCTCCCAGCACAGAAGGAGTACATTTCTGGAATACTATTACAAAGGGAGCTGGGGCTACTTTTCTGCTTATTTTATTTTCATGCCTGTAATATACTCCCTGCCCGTCTTAACCAGTATAGTGTTAAAAGAGAAAAAAAAAAACCCACAAACACTGTGGTCAGAAATAGTTTAATTTCAAGTGGGACTTTTATTTGTATTTATTTATTTATTTTAATTTTTAGGAAATACGAACCTTGGCCCTGATGGTGAGTTCTTACTCTTCTCGCTGTGCATTTTGTTTTTTTGAAGAAGTAACTGGATTTTAGTAACAGCTAGAGGAAAGTAGGCAGTGATACAGACTGACAAACTTTTAATTCCATGCCACAAGAATGTCTGACCTTTACAGTTATGTGCTGACACTAAAAAGCAGCAGTGACAGCTAAAAGAAGGACACTTCTTGTGTTATACTCCTGAGGCTCTTCTATTATTAGTACTATTTGTTTACCTGCTTTGTAAAGGTTATGCTGCTGTTCAGGCGCTCAGACAGCAGAGAGGATCAAAGTAAGGAAAGCCCAGTGCAGGTCAGGATGGGCCTAAGTCGTGCTGTTTTCACGGCCAGTGAAAGTCTCCTCTCTTAAGCATGTCCTTCCCTAATACCAGGGATGTATGATAGCCCAGCATTGTTTCTCCTGGGAGATAGCCATCAATATTAATCCCACTTGAGGGAGCAATTTAACATGGGATGAAGAACTAGGTCCATTATCAGACACACATAGCTGTGACCTTTAATATGTAGCAAACAGATACTATGATGATGTGCACATTAGGAACTTGCATATCAGCCAATGTTTCCAAAAGTGGCTTCTTATTTTGGGGGCTTCCATTTTTGAGTGCCCACCTTTATGACAACATGCATGTCTTAAGCTGGGTACCGAAAAATTGAGGCACTTTTGAAAATTACAGGTAAATAAATCATTTCTACCATTGATAAATTTGTGATACTTTGTCACTTAATTAAATTTAACCTACACTGGAGAACTCAGAAATATAGAATTTTCCTGCTATCTGTGTTCTCTATTTGGATACCAGATTTCTACAAGCAGAATGTATTTATTATCAATAGCAAATAATTATTTAAATTCACTTCATTATCAGAAGCAGATAATCAAAAATGCCATTTTCATGGTAATTATTTTTCGTTCATCAAGCGGAGAAATAAATCTATGGTCATATTTGACTTTGAATTGCTACTGTTGGTTATTCAGTAGCCCACTGTTAGTTATTCATTTTCCAAGTTAATATATTTCAGGATTGCCAGTGCAAAAATGTAAAGAAAATACAATTCTGCCTTCCCTCCAATATGAGGAGGTTTTGAAAAAAAAAAGTGATTTGTGTATTTTTCTTATTTAGGGACCTCCTGGACTTCCAGGAGTAGCTGGGCCCCCAGGGCTACCAGGACAGAAGGTACCACTTTCCCTTTGTCATTCATGAAAAGATAACTAGAAATGCATGAGAATCAAAGGCTGGAATACTGATGCTATTATGCTCTTTGTCCACCTGCATCACCCATGACATTCTGCAATCCTTCTCCTCCTTTCACCTTGCACATGCTCTGTTATCATTTCTTTGCCTTCTCCATATCTCGCATTCCTCCCACAATGACCAGGCATGGCCTTGTCTCAAGGAAGGAGAATGCTTTCTTACTCCCACTGTCCTTCAAACAACTGCATATTAGAGTTAATCTCATGCATGGTTACAGTGTAGTCCAGGCCATGAACTGCCAATCAGCATGAACAACTATAGTGGAGTTAATCACCCTTAAAATTCTGACATTGTTTTGAGCCCTGCCTCTTAAGCATTTGCAGCCTTTCTTTTTGTGGTTATTGGTAATGAGTAACTAGCTCTCCCAGAGAGAGTCATTGCTGTTGACTGTTTCCATAGCACAAGCCCCATCTTCCAGTTTCCAAGCCCCATGTAAAAATAGGCAAAATAACAATTTAAAAAAATGATCTATGATGATTTTGCACTTTAGGGTGAAATTGGTTTACCGGGTCCTCCTGGACACGATGGCGAGAAGGTAAGATGAGGGATGCCATGTGTAGATGAGAGTTATGACTCTTCTCTGTTGCTGGATTTGGGAATTTAATGGCTGATAATAACTGGAGCTAGTCAACAATGGGAATATTTTTTCCATGAACACTTTTCTAACTCATCTCTCATTTGTACCAAATTTACAGCAATGTATTGACCTTAAAGGGCGTTGGATCAGACCCCTTAGTGCTTTGCTGGACTGGGGTCAAAGTGCTCA
Organism: Terrapene triunguis; assembly: GCF_002925995.2. Classification (NCBI taxonomy): domain Eukaryota; kingdom Metazoa; phylum Chordata; order Testudines; family Emydidae; genus Terrapene; species Terrapene triunguis. The sequence goes on along the minus strand of NW_020664446.1, from coordinate 43,183,663 downwards.
GCAGCTAGCAGGATAGAGCCCTAAATCAGTAACTATACGGTCTCCCTTTTTCTCAGTTTCACTCAGATAATTGTTGATACATGAGCTCTGCCTCTGCCCTTAACTTGACACCCAAATCCTCCTCCATGCATCTGTGGAGAAAAATTGCACAGAGCAGAGCTTTGTGGTATAGAATCTCCTCGAACAACTTCTCTGAACTGCATGCAAAAGTGTCAAATAGCAAAACCACAGCAGTTCCAGTACTTTTCTAGTATCAGGAGGTAGCCATGTTAGTCTGTATCCACAAAAACAACAAGGAGTCCGGTGGCACCTTAAAGACTAACAGATTTATTTGGGCATAAGCTTTCGTGGGTAAAAAATCCACTTCTTCAGATGCAACTGAAGAAGTAGGGTTTTTACCCACAAAAGCTTATGCCCAAATAAATCTGTTAGTCTTTAAGGTGCCACTGGACTCCTCAGTACTTTTCTAATGAGCCTTATGTAAACGTGGTGCATTCTGCCCCTTCACTCATACACATACATTTCTTTTTTACTGATGACATGTCACAAATGTTTTTCCCGTGATTGATTGAGTGTTTACACTAAAAAACAACAACAAAAATGATTTTCACTCTGCAAAAACGAAAATTTAAAGAAAAAAATTCAGGAATGTGACAGCAAAATTCATCAGATGGTTATAAGATGACCATGCAATACCCAATATTAAAATAAAATCAGCAGATTTGAAGATACTGCTTATAATTTTGGACTTTTATTCACTACTTCATAAAATGTTCATTCACCCCAAAAATGTTGATAAAAGAAAAGGGCAAATTTCACATTACTTGTCAATGGACAAGAGGGGAATATTGTCTAATGACATCTACTCATATGCTAAGCACTACCTCTATGTAAACCACCATGCTGTATTTTGTAATAGAGCGAGAGGGACTAAATCTCATTTATACTAAGCCTCCCGCCCCCATATTCCTCTGTGAATTACATTTGCTTACACTCACTGTAAGGCTCCATTACACTGCCTGAG
>NW_020664446.1:42973874-43177639 GCF_002925995.2 Terrapene triunguis | reverse complement strand
TAAACCACTAACCACTGCTACCACTTGTCTGAAAAACCTTTGAAAGACCCAGGCCTGGTAGTTTGTGTGGGTATATACCAAAAAGACCCAGACCAAAGAAATTCCTGAAGTTTTGGTTAGAGGTGAGGGAGGAAGGACCACACATGACCCTCCTCAAATTGCTCTGATACCTATTGGCCTGGTCCCAAAAGAAACAAGTCCAGAAAAAATTAGGTATGGAGTCTTATATTCCATCCCCTTAAGCTCCCTGATTCCTTATAGCACCTTCAGTCCTATGGCAAGTTTGTAGTGACCGGGAAGAGAATTGGCTACCCTTTGGAAGCACATGTTAGAAGTAGGAAGTCTCTTCCAAGTACATACACTAAGCCGAATAGATCTGTTTCTGGGAGAATGGGCAATGATATCAATTTTTACCAAAAAAGAAATGCTTTCTCATGATTAAGGGAAAGGTGGCAAGTATGTGTTATATATACATACTAGAGCTGTGCAAGAACTGGAATTTGCATTTCTATGAGAGTTTTGCAATTTTGAAATTTCTTCCGGTCCAGAATGGAATGAAAACAAAAAAATTGCAAAATTTCCTGTGAACCAAAATTCACATTAAAAATTGTTTCTGGTTGATCAAAAAATTTTTTTACAACATTGAAACATTTCATTCTGATTACAACTTCTTTCATTTGATATTTTATAGTATGAAATTAAAAAAAGATCAATCGTTTAGAAGCAGAAAGCCAAAATGTTCCATTCCAAAAAGTTCAACATAGAATATCACTTTAGTTCAATTTTAATTTCAAGATGAATCTTCATCAAAGGCAACACATTTCCATGAAACATATCTGCCAGAAAATTTCTGACCAGTTCTATTATATACACTTACCTTCCACCTGCTTGTCATAGATCTACTTTCTCACTAATTTCTGAACACCAGAGGGAGGGTAATATATGAGCTCTGTTCCCTATAAATTCTGTAATGAGACATTGGCCCTGATTCTTGTCTTTCCTGCACTGGTGTAAATCAGGAGTAATCCTACTGAAGTCAATTGAGCTACAGTGTTGTTCTCCAGTATGAGAGGAAAACCAGGTCCACACTGTCCAAGGTTTCTTTGGCCTCTACTACACTATCTTTGGTGCAGCTATGCCTTTGGAATGGAGAAATGTTTGTTTTAGAAGTGGTGCCATGATGGGTTTATTTTCTGATCCATTCTTCCTTCAGGGGGAAGCAGGGATTGATGGAATGAAAGGAGAGAAGGGTGTCCAGGGTGAGAAAGGAGACCGAGGTCCACTGGGATTGCCCGTAAGTCTCCAGGAAGCAAGGAGAACTTGGGAAGCCATACATAGTCCAGTCTTAGAAAGATCCCAAAATAAGAGAGACAGATAAAGATTTGATTATCTAAAATTAGAGTTAGGGACAAAAAGCTGGCCTATGAGCAGCAGTGCCTATTGGGTTTTAGTGATGGACAAGCCTCAACTGTTTTGGGCAGTTGGTTGGGATCAGCATCTGAAACTGGAGAAGCTTATCCCTTGGATCTGTAAAATTGGACTAGGAATCTCATTAGAACAGGTTCCCTCAAGTTCCTTCTGCTTTCCTGGCTGAAAATACTGTATGAACAGCTTTTCTTCTGGTCTTTTGGCACTTCTGGTTTTGGTCCTGGCCTTGAAATGCTGAGATGTGCAAAAATGAAGAGAAAACAGTTTGCTGAGCTGTTTTTAAACTGAAAAAAAGGTTTTGTTCAAGCTTTGGGGTCTTTTTAATGTATCCAATCCAGTTAATTTATCCCTGTCATTTTTGCAATAAAACTTGATGCCTTCCCAGAAGCAGTAAATATCCAATTAAGTTTCATTCTTTTCTTGTATATGTAATAAGGATATTCTATTTCAACATATTCATGTTTAAACCAGTGTTACTGTGCTGCTCAGTTACATGTTATCAAGGAAGCGCTAATGCATTTCAGTAGAGTTAAGAATCAGAGTGTGGTCGCTTTATATCAAAACCAAAGGATTTTGTAAAGAAAAGGCACAGAGTTTTACCTATTCAGAAAAAAGCACTGAAGTGAAAGCACCAAAGTACACCTTTGCTGAACCTCACACTGCCTGGAAACATTCACTGCAAAGAGCTTGTTGTGCGCACCTGTGTGATTTGTTGTTATTGGCCTTTGTGCTATCACCCAGCTCCCTTGTCCAGATAGTTTTGGCTGAAAATTGCATGTCTTTGTTTATAACAATGGTGCCAAGATGTTTAAAGCAGTGATGTGCTAAGTGACTTCAAAAATGAGGCTATGACATATGAAACTTAGTTGGGAAGCATGTTGCACAGATGGGCTGGCTTACACATTGCCTTGTCGGCTCCCACATCTACAGTTCCTTATAATACAATGCAAGTGGCAATAAATCAAGAAACAAACTTGCTCTCAGGGGAGTTATAAGAAAGCTGGAAAGCAGAAACCCTCCCAATATCACATTCACCCTCAAAAATATAACTGGCTAGTAAATGAACCACATAAAACGTAATTATTGAGCTATGCAGCCATTGACAATTAGCAAAATGTTTATTGAGATGTAGATGGATTTTATTTGCCATATTCAGAGGAAATAAGCTACATAGTCAGGACATATAAATACTCTCTTGTTAAGATATAAAGGGCCGGATCCTGCAAGTTTTCAGAATGTAGACCCCTAAATGTGGTTGAAATAATTAAGCATCTAATTAGCATCTATCGTGACAGAGATAGACCGTAGATAATGTGTTAGAAATCAATTGTTAAACCAGCACAATCCCACCAAGCTCAAATAAGGGCAAAAAATTGGACCAGAATTTGGCCCACCGACTTTAAACATTTAGACCCAGACCCACAAAGGGATCCAGAGAGAGAGTGAGTGAGAATGCCTTGTGGTGAAGGCAGGCACCTGGGAGGTGGGACACTGAGGGCCCAGTCCCCTTGTTCCAATGACCCTTTAATTATTTATTCTCAGAGGAACAGGTTCAACAGGAGAGACTGCAGGAGTCCCGCATCAGAATATCCCTTAGTTCAGTGATTAGCACACTCTCCTGAGAGGTTGGAGACATAGGTGCCGACTCCGTGGGTGCTCTGGGGCAGGAGCACCCACGGAGAAAAATTAGTGGGTGCTGAGCACCCACCAGCAGCTCCCTGTGGCCCTGCCCCACCCCCCTGCTCCAGCTCACCTCCGCCCCCACCCCCGCCTCCTCTGCGAGCGCACAGCTGCATCCTGCTTCTTCCCCCTCCCTCCCAGAACTTGCGCCGCGAAACAGCTGTTTCGTGGGGGGGGGGAGGGGGAATGTGGTGTGCAGGGGGAAGAGGCAGGGCTGGGGCGGGGATTTGGGGAAGGGATCCAATAGGGGCAGGGAGGGAGCGGATTTGGGGCGGGGACTTTGGGGAAGGGGTTGGAATGGGGGCGGGACAGTGCGAGCACCCACCAGCGCCGGAGAAAGTTGGCGCCTAGGATTTGACCAGGGGTCTCCAACCATTTCTTCCACTCAGGCAGAAAGGGCAATTGAACCTGGATCTCCCAAAACCCAGGTCAGTGCTCTGACCACTGGCTAAATATTGCAAGGTCACCACCACTAATAATAATAATTTTGAATGGGACCCAATCTGGTAGGCAGCCTCTGAGCGTACCCACCGGATCGGGCCCCATGAGTGAGATTGGCTCCTCTGCTTGTCTTCCCCTGCTTTGTGGATCACACGGGGGCTTAGATGGGACACAGGTGTTCAGCCAGCTAGACTGAGACAGCAGTGCACATACCCAGAGACAAAAACGTAGGTGCCAAGTGAGTTTAGGTGGCAGCTGAGCAGAAGTTTTGCAGACCACAGTGGAGCCTAAAAATGGGTCTAAGGCACCTAAGTACCTTTATGGAACTGGGCCTTACATATTTAAAAAACAGCTACTCTAGACAGTATTACAAATTAAAGCATTCACACTGCAATCAGGTGAATGAGATCAAAATTGAGAAATATTGTGTCAACACTATCATGTACATGTCCTCCACTTTTGATTACAAGATATCATATGTGTGTGCAAGAATTCTCCTTGATCATTAACCCGCTGTTCCTGTCTGATAATTTAATGATTGCCTAATATTAAACATATGATGTCAGAATAATACCAATGACTACACAGTGATCCTATAAACCCAACTGTCTACCAATGTAGGCATTTAGACTACCCTCATCACCATCATATCTGGATACCTAAATAATAAACCCAGGTGTATACTTCAGTGTAAGAGTCAGGCAGAGAAAGCTATCATTTAAATTAAGGATCAGCAGTGACCCTTCCAAAGTTGAAGCTAAAGCAAGATTCCCAATATAAATCTGATTTTCAGCCACTCCCAACAGCTGGCTTTACCCCCTTATCTGACTGCTAGACCATGCAGCTCTCTCTATGTGAGGCATGAGCAGTTTTGAAAATGGAATGCACATCCCCACTTAACTGATACACACTTCTAGCTGGGAACTCCCTGAGCAGTGGATGGCTCTCCAGAACCTATCAATATCTGGGTGGGTTCCAGGCACCTCGATTCCTCTCTAGTACCAGTGCTGTATTTCATTTCACCGATAATTCAATGCTGCAATGGCCAGCCTGACACTGTCATTACAAGGGTCCGCAGCTCCACTGTCACAATGCCCTTCTCCTTGCCTAGAACAGCACAAAGCAGCTTCTCCCTAGTGTGATCACTGAGTGGTACTTTGGTACAGAGTAAGAGGGAATGTTGCATTTTCAAATGTATCTTAAAGGCACTAGCCAGTATTACATGCATTCAGTGTGTCTATGTTTTCACTGGTTTCCGTGTAAGTACCATCACCTGTCCTTGAGTTCTTATTTTTTGTTTTTGTTTATTGCGAGCATATGTTTGTCTCGAGTCACTGCTTCACTCACCTCTTCCCTCCCCCTTTCCTTTTTCTCCCCTCACCTCCCACTCCTTCCTGCCTTTTTTGTAAACCCTTTCCCATCTGTTCAGGGTGCTTCAGGTTTAGACGGCAGGCCTGGACCACCGGTGAGTTCCATTTCTCCATTACCCTACATTCCTCTTCCCTGGTACTGTGATGTGTCTTGTCCATCGCACTATGCCTCATTTACATTATGACTAGCTTTCTTCTCCCTGAAGATGGAGAGGATGTCAAAATGCTAAATTTAGATATTGTTACTGAGAGGTGAAAGATCGCCCTCTTGTCACTCTCAATAATGTACTTCCATTTGGGACTAGGGGTTTTAGCCTTAATCACATCCTTTTAAACATTTTTTTACTTTATTATTTATTATTATTACCAGGATTATATTAAATGATGCCTCTGCATGAACCCATTATGCCATGTACTTCTGTCCTCATATTGTGAGCTGTCTCCGTCTTGTCTTTCCCCGTGGTAGCCTCGCTTACAGCATTGTGCAACAGCATCTCCTCAGACTTGTCTTAGACATAGTAACACCTCACTGTGTACTGTTTTCACACATACCATTTAGGACTGCATTGCAATGGGTTGCATGCACAACTCTTATTATAACCTCAAATGCACCTCTCCAGTAGGAGGAGAGGCATGTGAGAAACCTTCTGAAAAACAGCACGAGCCACCCCTTTGTGAGCACCAACACACCACACAATTTCCTGAGCTTCAGCAACTTCATAAATGCTTTTCTCAAGTCTCAAAAACCATTGGTGGAAGTTTTAACTTGAATTTTATTCATCTGGGAGGCAGTGATGTCTAGTGGCTGAGCAGGAGGCTGAGAACCAAGACTGCTAGGTTCTATCCCTCACTCTGTCATTAACTCACTGTGAGTCCTGGGGCAAGTCAGATAACCTCTCTGTGCCTAAGTTGTAAAATTAGAACAAAAATAATGATGCTAACCCAATTTTATAAAGCACTTTTGATCTTTGGATGAAAATTACTAAGGGCAAAGTATTATTATTTCTTCATAGGATGCTATATAGCCTCCAAATACAGTCAGATTTGACTTTTTCAGAGGTACTTTGATTTCCCCTTTTTCAGTGGAACAGGAATTACTGTAATTTCATTGCCCCATAACTCCCCCAAAACAGAAATTGAATGACAACTTCTAATTTGCATATTTGTTTCAAGAAATTGTATATTTACTTTTACAAATCTTCTAGATATTCCCCATGGATCTTTAGGGACTCTAGGCCTTAAACTATCTTAAAATGGAGAAAATGTATAGGTAGTTAAAATCCCCATGGTGCACTTACAGTCCCTGCATGAGTCCAGGGAATGATTTTTTTCCCTCCTTTACACTGAAGTGGTGGGTGTGTGTCATGATGAATTACTTCTCCAGGCAGTTCCTGCAAATTCTTACAAGTACAAAGTGTCCTTCTTACTCACACGAGTCATCCTACAGAAGTCAGTGGGAGTCCTTTTGTGAGTAAGGATTGCAGGATCCAACCTCTCATGATTAAACTTCCACTTCCTTTTCCTTCAATTAAAAGGATAAGCTACTGTAAAAGGTCCAGAAGGTCTCCTTTTTACATTCCTGACAGAGGTAGTTTTCCTTTCTAGCAGCTCATGAAAGAATTAAAAAATTGGAACTTGGATAGATAGCTAGTTTTTCACCAGTCCAACATAATATGATCTGATTTGGCATAGAGTTAAAAAGGTAAATGCATAAATATGTTCTGTTTAGGAAGGTGCTTTGAAATCTCCTAATCCTTTACTTAGATTTTAAAATAGCAGCATGGAGAACGTTAGATACTGTGGCAGAGAACACTCATATGACCTAAGGTTGCCAACCCTCCAGGACTGTCCTGGAGTCTCCAGGAATTAATCTTTAATTAAAGATTAATTCTTATGTCATGTGGCGAAACCTCCAGGAATATGTCCAACCAAATTGGCAACCCTAGTTATGACATGTGGTATAGGAGTCCACAAGAGGCTGAATCCAGATTCAAATGAGTGTAAATCATAAGGATTTCCACAGAAAATCTGACTTAGTTGTGTTGACTTCAAGAATGATAACACTTCTCATGGCCAAAAGGGCTATTGCCTCCGACTGTATTATTAATGCAAAAAGATAAGAATTGATTGGGTTGACTAATTAACTTACCAACGTCCAAGCAAGCTTCAATGTGGCTGAAAATGTTGGTATGAAAAAGGGAGATTGATTCTGGGCCAAAGGCTGAGCACAGAGACTGGATTTTCCCTTTACCATGACCTAGAACTTGTTGGAGTGATCTAAATGGTGAAAGGGTGGACAGAGGATTTAGGATTGAATGGGTACTCTCTCGTGTTTGCCTTTGTGTATGCGTGCATCTGCATTAGTCCATGCGGCATGGTGACCTTTCAAACTGCATGATGATCTGCCTACCAAAAAATAATGCAAATTCTATTTCATTTTTGCTCAACTGAACTCATTTGGAAAAAAGCTTAAAATGTCTACATCGCCTTTCTGCTGCTACAGGTTTCAGCTTTGCTGGGGATGCAAACTCATGGGTAAAACTACAGTCACCTAGCAAATAAAGGGGTGTCTGTCAATGTTATTTTTCAAGAAAGCCACCCCCCAAATAAAAACCAAGGCTTTGTAAAAATATACTGATCTTGTATGGCAATTTCTATGGTCCTATAATTGCATGTGAGAGTTGTTAAGAGAACCTGTCCTCATCAACCCTGAAAGCTGTAGTAATTCAAATGACTCCTTACATAATTGAATCTCCTTCTCAGCTCTGCTTTTTCCTCAAGGACCATGCTGTTTCTCAGTTGTAAAGAAGCCTGATCATGAAGAAAATGGTTTATGTGTTTTTCTCTCTAAAATTGCAGGGTACTCCAGGACCAATTGGAGCTCCAGGACCAGCAGGACCAAAAGGGGAAAGGGTAAGTTAGCTTTAAAAGACACACACACACACCCCTCCCCAACTTCTTCAAAGTTTCATGGATGGTGCCAGCTGCTACTGTTTCTGAAGTACAGTAATTGCAGCTCCTTCCAGAAGTTGGGGCTTGGCTCTTTGTGACTTTTAAGCATTTTATATTTTGGCTTTTTTCTGTACGGCAACTAGAGGTCCTGAAATGGGTGCCCCCTGCATTATTTTCAGAAGTGTTCATTTATCCATCTGTGCCCAGCCTGTTAATGGATATGTCTATACTTCAAGCTGGAAGTATGGATTACAACATGGGGAGACATACCCATTCTAGCTCTGATTGAGCTAGCCACTAGAAGTAGAGTGTAGCCGTGGTGGCACAAGTGGCAGGAGGGGCTAGCTATTCCAAGCATTTACCCTCCAAGATGCTATATACATACTTGGGCAGCTGGGACCTCCTTCTGCTCGTACCACTGCAGCTACACTCTTGTGAGTTGAACCTCCAGATCAAAGTGTATTTGTACCCCATACTGTATACAAAAATAGAAAAAAATTTCTCTTTCGTCTCTATTTTAGGGCAGTAAAGGTGACCCTGGAAATGCAGGACCAATGGGGCTAGCTGGGCTTCCTGTAAGTATTGGGGTCTCTAAATTGTCTGCTATCCATGAAGCTTTCACCTTCCAACTGCAGCATACTCTGCTGTAATGGGAGAAAATGTTCTCTTATTGACATATTAATGCCAAAGTGTAGCTGAGGAATTTGTACAAATAATGGTACATGGAAACCCTGGTTTTATTTTTCAAAGTAAGAGTCCCAGTCCCAGCGCCCTCAGTGATATTATTTAAATAATTCAAATACTTTAAAACAAATAATAGAAAAATAATTAGTCTAGCCAGCAGAACAATATAAAGAATAAAATATGTAACAGTGTAGATCCTGAATTTACTGGGTAAAGTAAGCCATGCTTAGACTATTCATGTGTTATACTAAGGTGCTATTACTGAACATATCCATTCCAAGTGTTTACTTTTCTGAACTGAGCACCAGCCTTCCAAAGGCTGACAAGACAGAATTGGGGCCCTGTTTTGGAACCCTAGTCATGCAAGTAGCCCTTCAATGGGACTATTCACATGATCAGGGTTTATTAGTGTGCTTAGCGGGTGTAGGATTGGAGTTGTAGCTTTAGATGATCACACACTATCTTTATTTTAAAATAGAAATGAAGAGGTTAGTTTATTTGCTGAGTTTTTGTCTGAAGAATTATTTTGACTGAGTAAACAAAGGGACCAGTTTGGCTGACATTTTTTTTTTCTTCTTACTGATCTATTTTAGGGTTTACAAGGCCCATCTGGTGACAAAGGAAACCGGGTAAGTCAGGAACCAAACTTCCTGCATTTGGTTACTAATGTCTTTATGTGGTGGTGGAATGGTTAATTTCTGAATTACCTGGAAAAAAAACAGATGAATTCCTACATGTTAAACCCTTATAAATCAACTTACAGTTGTGTAATTTACAGTGTGATGGCTGTAGTTTATACAATGCACCATAACCAAAGACCTCATCATTCAAACACTAAAGCATACCCGCTGTATTTTCAGAAGCGCTCAGTGGTGGCCTCTCTCTGTTCTCACTGAATGAGGCCAATGCAGAGTGCTTTTGAAAATCCTACCTTAACATGCTTAGTGAGATGTGCAGGGATGTATACCAGACAATTCCCACTAGTGGTAATAACGGTGGTATAGCTAAATCTTGTCACATGGTACTCAAATTCCCCTTGATGCAAAAAAGAATGTCAGCCACTTTATTGCAGCAAAATGTTTTCCAAAATTTCCAGAATTACATCATTTTTTCAACCAAACATGGAAATCTGGAGAAGAAATTAAATATGACTATATTAAAGAACCCGATCATGCAGTCTTAGACTCCTTACTCAGGCTTTGACTTGAATTGGTATAAGAACTGCAGAGCCAGGTCCTAAGAAAAGCAATAGATTATGTTAATTGCTGACAATCTTTTTTACATCATGTGCCTGTGTTATAAAGAAATAAACTATACCAAAGTGTACATATTTATAAGATTTTTTTATATTAGGATTATTAGTTATCTGAATCCTTTGATAACAACAATAAAGAGATACACAGCTGAGAATAGTTTATTCACTTGATAGATATAGATTCTCTTTATAAGGCTCTGATGCCATATGCAAGCATTTCAGAAATAGACTAAGCTATGATGGAATAAGTGCCAAAGCAGTAATTGTATGAGATAAATATATTTGCTGATAACATCGGGCGAGTGCTGTCTCTCCTTCCTTATCATCTGGAGTGCTCCTCTGATTCTATGTTGGACAGATTAACAATTTTGAAAAATGCACTGCCAGTCAGCATCTTAAACAAGGAGAGACTATTCCAAATTTCTTGAAATTCATGGCAGCTCCAAGGTGCTGCTACCTTTTAATCATTCCACTTCTGGTTTTGCTCTTTAACCTCCTCTTTATTTTATTAAGGTTTTTTTTTCTGAATAAGACATAAGCTTAACAGGATCTTTATTTAGACTTTTTCAGTTGGCTTTAAATCTGTATTTAGAGGATGGGTCTTTTGTTGGCTGCAGTAGGAATCAGTTTGGGTTAACGTGGCTTCATTGTTCTCCCGCACATAAAAATAACTGACGAGTGGGAAGAACAGCAACTTTCATAGATGATGAGAGGGGAGTGTCACAGTCCCCTTGAAATAAATATTTGGCTGAAATGCAACAAATGTTTTGAAACAAAAATGTTTGAGTAAACTGAGTTTGTGAATGGGCAAATACTGTAGCTTTTCAGGTCTGATCCACCAAATATATATTTTATCACTAACAATTTAATTAAGGGCTCCTCCTCAGCCCACAGTCCTTTTAACAAATTATTAAGTGGGCCACTTATTAGAGTAACTGAGGAATTAGAGTAAATTTTATTTTAAAAAATTTAAGCTTCCCGTATCAGGCTTTGTCTGATGTCCCAGTCTAATTGACATTCTTACAAATATCTCACAAGCTCCATTACGCAGAAATCTGGAGACTTCTGTGTGCTCAAATTCATTGTCAGGCCACCAAATGGTGTCTCTCATTAGCCAAACTGTTTAGTCACCAGAAGTTTGCTCTCCTTTCCCATAGCCCAGGCTTGAGCATAGGGTATGGCACTTTCATACCCATTTATGGGAGACATGCCACAGTAATGAAATGACATGGACTTCTTCAGGCACGAATGTTTTTTATTTTGATCCTCTGAGATGGACTCCCTCTGACAGGAGACCTGGAACAGAGAGCTTTAACAACTGAATTCAAACACCTGCCTTGAGTTTGATACATTTTCTTGCTGGAAAAGAAGCTGTTATTTAAAAATATTTTTAATAGTAGGTACTAGTAACAGCCATGGGCTATTAATAAGATGTATGCCCATACATTGTGATTAACACATTGAAAATAGGTTCTGAAGTGCCCACCCCATTCCCTGCAGTAATTTGACAAAAATCCCCTTCACAGGCCTTTCAGTTGCAAAAGACAGAACCCTGCCTTTTTATGCTGTGGATCTTTTCTGTGGAGCAGAGCCCTTTGTTCTTATGTCACTGTAGTATGTATAATAATAGCCTTCAAGATCCAGTGCAGTCATGAAAATAGTGTGCTATGTAACAACTGAAATGTTACTGGAACATGACAGCCTTGTGGATAACTCAACTGAAAAAGTATAAATGCTGAAAGTGTGCATTAAAGCTAAATTCTTCACTTTTTTTATAATATCTATTTTTTTCTTCTCCTGTCTGTGTGTTCGTATGTATTCCTTGCTTCTACAGGTCCACCTTTGTCCCCTTTATCCCTTCCTCCTCTTCTGCCTTTTTTCCTGGGTCCTTCCTCCTCCCTCCACTACAACCCATTCCACGTTTTCTCCTGGATTATCCTCTCTCTGTTCCAGTGTTTGATCCTGGGTGATTTCTCCTAGTTACCTCTCCTATCCCATCCATTTCTTTTGTCAGCTTGTAATTTATTTTGTCTAAAACCTTTTACTTTTCTTTTTTCTTTTTTTTTTTAAATCTATACCTGTGCTGCCTGATTTTATTGCACCTTCTAATCCTTACCATCTAGACACTAAATAAAATTCCCTCTTCAGCCATCCCACTTCCATTGTATCCTCAGCAGCTTTGAAAAGTTCTGCTCTTTTTAAAATATAATTAATATGAAGATATTTTGTATATATATTTTCTTGTAAATATCAAGGCCTATCCTGATGTTGACCTGCGCTTAGAATTTTTATTTAATTCAGTGTGAACTGAGGGTGAAATTTACCCTGTGCAGAGGGCCAGCGGGAGACCTGCTCACTATTTAAGATCCACTTATGCCCTGTTTTTACACAGGCTTTATGCTGGCCCTCTGCACAGGGATGCATTTCATTCTGTGGGTGTGATTCTTTTCTCACGGACCCCAATGTAAATCAGGAGTAACTCCACTGAAGTCAGTGGAGTGACACTGACTTAAACCAATTTTATACCAGAGAAAACTCAGACCCTCTCTGCACAAAACAACGGCACTATCAGGCTAATTCATTTGCTAAAATTAAAGCTGTGACAGATACAGACCTACCTTTATTAATCAAGAAAGAGAGATTTTTTAAAAGTACAGCATTTAAATAAAGCAGTGGAAAATGCTTACGTAAAACATATGGTATTTTAAAAATCATTTAAGAGAATGCATTTAAAATTACTTGTTATATTATTATAAACCAGAAATATTTTTGGGGGAAGGACAAGGAGAAGTATAAAGGAAAACAAGTGTAAAACTCATTAATTGGTAATTAGGTCCAAGGATGTGACAAAACAGGAGAGCCAGACTTGGAATCAAGCGGCCAGTATCTTGTTCCTTGGGTCAGTGGAGCTAAGAAGTGACACACTTGGGCTCCTGAGCCAGGCTTAGGACCACTCAGTGTTCAAACATCTCCTAGTCCGGGGGGACCAACCTGAGCCTGAAAAGGAGCCAGAATTTACCAATGTACATTGCCAAAGAGCCACAATAATACATCAGCAGCCCCCCCATCAGCTCCCTCTCCCCACCCCCGCCGCTCCCAGTGACCGGCAGCCCCGCCGATCAGTGCCTCCCCCTCCCTCCCCGTACCTCTCGATCAGCTGTTTCCTGGCATGCAGGAGGCTCTGGGGGCGAAGGGGGAGGAACGAGGGCATGGCAGGCTCAGGGGAGGGGGCGGGAAGGGGTGGAGTGGGGGCAGGGCCTGTGGCAGAGCCAGGGTTTGAGCAATGAGCTCCCCCCGGCACATTAGAAAGTTGGCGCCTGTAGCTCCAGCCCCAGAGTCGGTGCCTATACAAGGAGCCGCATATTAACTTCTGAAGAGCCGCATGTGGCTCCGGAGTCACAGGTTGGCCACCCCTGTCCTAGCCAGTCTGCGGAGTGGTATTAGGTGTCACTCTCCTGGCTGGAGGAGTCCCCAGTGCAATCCCATCTACAAAGTTCAGGGGGCTGACAGTTCATTTAATGCAATGGTGGGGTCAGAATCCTTATCAGGACAATTGCTGAAGTGCAATACATGCAAATAAAAAATATCAATAAATCCACAAAAGGCTTTCCTATAAGAGCAACTTAACTGAAGGAATTTCCTTTTTTACAATATTTTTCTAGACGTTTATTTATTTATTTTTTTAACTATCTCTGACATTTATTTGAAATGGATGATCCTAAAGCTTTTGTGTATTTTTTTTTCTTGGACTAAACTATTATTTACAGGGGGAGAGGGGCAAGAAAGGCTCTAGAGGGCCTAAAGGGGATAAGGGAGACCAAGGAGCGCCTGGATTAGATGCACCCTGTCCATTGGTATGTTCTGTTTTATAAAATGTTTTATTTTAAGATTTGTCAATGAGGAAGAAAGAAGGAAAACTTAAAGTAAATGATGGATATAAAGAGCACCCTGCTATAACAAAAGTCACATTGCTTAAATAAGGTCCTGCGCTGCTCCAACTGGAGTCTATGGCAAAGCTGTTTTCTTCAGTGTGAGGCAGGAACAGTCCCTTAAAGCGCAATTGGGCTATAGAGTGACTTTGGCTTTGGCCCTTTCTTTTCAGGAGCTCAAAAAGGAATGGGTGAAATGGCAGGAGGCTGAGAGCAAAGGGGTTTTACTATGAAAGGAGAACCTTGGAACTCCCATGCCCCCACTTGCGGGTTGTTGTTCTTTGGCAATGTTTAACATCATCACCCTTAAGCAGCGATGAAATCTAAAATGCCTTCTTTTTTGCCTCTGAGCAGTGTCCATCTGATGTGTTTGTAAGGGAGTCGCTCCTTGATAATGACACAGGGCACCCAGGTTAGGATATCCAGTGGGAAAACAAATTGGTGCGAAATCTGATGGGAGGTACAAAAAATGATCAAGATGGCCATGTCATTCAACATGACATTATCTCACTTCATTGGAAGCCTCTTTATATTTAAAAAGTAGCAAGAATTATCCAAATTATTTTCTAAAACACTAATGGAAAAACATAATGATATATGGCAGCAAGGATTATTTTATATATATCGATCATACCCTAGCTATTAAGGAAGCTCTGTGTGTCTAAAATGTTATCATTGATCCTTTTAGTTCACCCCCCAGGTATATTATTTGCTCAAGCTGAAGAGTCACTTGCGTACCACAGTAATAAGTGCAGCGTATGTGCCCAGACGGATCCTGCACAGAAATTATTCTCTTTTGTTTCAAAGTGGGGACAGCAACTGAAGATGATTTCTAAAAACAGAGATCCTCTTCCCACTCCCCCAACCAATAGAGTCCTCCCAGATTTAACAAAATCAGAAAAGCATCTTCAGACTCACACAGAATACAGAACCGGCAAGGCAACCTTTCCTACCGGTTATGTACTAGAGATTCAAACACTGATTATTTATGTACTGGGTATGTAGCTTGAGTGCCCTTTGATTATACCAGTGCGGGACTGGGCCTCTCCTCCCATGGCATGGAGGGGATGGCATTGACTGGAATAATTATAGTGGTTGATTTCATGAACAGGGACTCCGAGGTTTTAAAGGCGAGAAGGGTGAGCCGGGGTTACCTGGGCTGGACGGGCTGGATGCCCCTTGCCCATTGGTATGGTGTTACCTTCCCTTTCCTGCATGCTTCTGTTTGCTTTTCGTTCTTGATTGTTGTTTTATGATACTTCCAAATAGTAGCATGAATTGTAAACCTACAGCAGTGGTGCCATCCTTACCAATCTCCATCCTACCTCCTCTCACACGGCTTGCTTCACAATATGACCCATAACACCCTTTGCAGTGAGTCACGGCTACTACAGCCATCCCTTTGTAGTGTGGGGAGAAATGAAGCAGTAGTCTGGATGTTCTACCACATTACAGAGTATTAACAGAGTATTGTTCATAACTGCTTCATTTCTTCCTGTAAGATTTCCTTCAGAACCCCTGCTGGACCAATGCTTCGAAAGCTGACCCTCCAATACTTCAACTCTCTATTTGATCATTTGAAATGCTTAAATCCTCCATTAACTCCGCTGGCCAAGTGTGAATACTTGAAAGTAAAGTCTGACTCTCCTCCACACCGCCTATGCACCTCCCACATTTCAAAACAACCTATAAGAATGCAGACATAACTCTCAAACAATCCCTGAGAAACATACCAGTACAGTATTTCAAGTCATCAAGTTTCCAATAACTAATTTCTAATTATAAGAGTGTCCCGAAAAGACTGAAGCACTCCACTCTTATGTCATGACTTAACAAAAGACCTCACCTAAGTAATCTTTCAATCGCTCATGAGCAACATAAATGTCTGGGGGGAAATTATGGATTTTGCAGTACATTCAGAATGTAAACAAATTTGGGCTCTAATGGAAGAATCTTTCAGAACTGAAGGCCCTTCATGGAGAATCCCATGCCAGCAGCTCCTTCTCTCTTGTGATAAGGGAGTGCCAGCTCAAACTCCTCTTCTGGCCTCAGCAGCGGGCCCAACATTTCTCCTTTCTGTTGTTCTTTAGTGTCTCAGAGAAGGTTACTCTTGACTTGAAGGCTGCCTAGTACATTTCCTGACATCCATCTTACTTGGCTCTTAAAGGGATATTATCATTTTAATGCCACTTCCTAAATACTGTATCTAACCTAAATATGACAAAGCTGCTCCTGCCATCACACTAAAAAGCATCAGTTTATTCATTTACTCAAAAAAAAAAAAAAACTCAGCTCAAATGCAGTATCTGTTCCTTAGGGTATGTCTGGGAGCATGGGTAAGGCTTATGATAGTGTAACGCCAACAGACCCCGGTTGTCAGCAGGCGGGATTGAACCAGGGGCCTCTGGAGTTTAGTGCAGAAGCCTCTACCACATGAGCTAAAAGCCAACTGCCTGTTAAGCAGACTCATTAATATCTCTCTCTAAGTGGTCTCAGTGCCACTAGATGGGACAGAACACCACACCCAGGAAGTGTGTGGGTTACAATAGCTAGTGTGCTGAAAATAGCAGTGTGGACACACAGGTGGCAGCTCAGGCTAGCCACCTAAGTCCAAGCCACCCAAGCAACTGCCTGTGCCACAATGTCCACACTGCTATTTTTATCCTGCTAGTTCAAGCAGAGCTACTGAGAGTCTGTAAGGATTTACTAAAGGAAAGTCAGTGGATTAAAACTCATGATCCTCCTAGTTTCCATTTCTAATTTGACAAGTCTGGGAACAGCTGTGACAGCATGGGTTGTACAAGCCCACCTAGGAGCCAGGGTATGGATTTGAGCAGCTAGCCTGTGTTGCCTTGGCTTTACTGCTGTTATTCAAACTAGCTAGACCAAAGCTAGCACAGCTACATATACTTCAGTCACACCTTTAGTTGCAGGCTAGAAATACCCCAAGAATGTTAGTGCCAAGTCCTACTCGGTGTTACACATGCAGAACCACATTGATTGGACCATAGACAAACCAATGGAAAATTATGTTTAAAAAAAAAGGGGGGGTGGACTTTACTGAGAAACATTTGCTGCATCTGAACTGAGTTTTTCCTGAGTAGATAAATACAGTGGTTGCCATTAAAATCTTTACAATTTTGCCTTTGCAAGTAGCTAACGTTACTGTCACTCCAAGTATTCCCTGCAGTTTGCACTTCAATTTTCTTTGCATAGTGAATAATCGAATACTTCTGTAATAATAGCCATCTTCAAAGGCCAAACTGTAAAGATTTTAATGGAAACTCCTATTCTGTGAATCCTGGGTAAATAAACAAATTCTGCCCTCATTCACACATGTGATCACAGAAGCTAAAAATGCAAAAGAACTGTTCAGTCAACTAGTTCACCTCCTGCAACTGCTAGTCACTTCTATACTGAACATTCCTAAATTGTATAAAACACTCTGAGAGCATCTCTAAATAAAAGGATTCTTCCACTACCCTGGAAGACTAGTTTATCTTCTCTGGCACTACTCCTTCCAACTGCAAATTGCACTGCAGGGCAGCAGCATAATGTATGTCTATTTCATGACTATTTTTGTTATGGGAGACACGCCAGGAAATCTGGTGAAATGAAAATGCCAACAATATACAGTATTCTGGCATCCAAGCCTGTTTGAGACATTAAATAAGCATGTTTGTTGACCCAAAACTGTTAACACTTACTTCTGCCTGGCATTCTGCTGACACAACTTACTTCCATGCAGGATCTGCACAAATGTATGGAGTCTGAACTAATGCAAATCTGAAATATGGGACTCTAATGACTCATTACTAATAAGCATGTCCCACCTCCCTCCCTCTGCAAACTAGCCTGCAACAAACACTTCCTTGTGACCCTGTTCTTCCTTTGATCCCTAAACTATAACTCTCCAGCCTCCTGTTCCTTTACACACCTAACTTTCCATTTCCTCCTGCAATCCACTACACAATTCATTCCCGCCCACCACCAGCCTACCAATGGGAATGCACTTCTTCCCCAGTAACGGATCCATAATCATTTATTTCCACAGTCCTGCAACCTGGGGGAGGGAGCATTGCTGGGAGGCTACATTAAGAGAAAAGGACTTTCTGTCATCACCCAGTGATATGTGATCCATCAAAGTTGCTTATCCATGTACTTCAGTTAACTAGTTTCTCTCTCATTATAACCTTGTTCATTTTCTTGTCTTTGTTTTTTCTTTTCTTTTTTAAAAATGAGATGGTAAGCTGTGGAGACGTCTCCTACAATAGTTAAGAAGCTAAGAATAAACTAATTTGATTGAAGAAAATGGGTCCAATTCATCCTTTGTATAATTTCACTGACTGCAGTAGAGTTAATCAGGAGTGTATATGACCCAATAGCTTGAACTGTTAGAGCAGTTGTAGGCATCTTCTATAAGGATTTGATTGAACTGTCTAACTATCAATGGCCTAACTTGTTAGGTTAGGCTGTTTACCTGTTTATTATCCCAGTAATATCTCCCCACCATCCTCTATTGCCTGTTTCACAAGGCTGGTTAGTGCTGATCTGAGTAGAATTAATGATAACAGTTCACGAAAATTCATCTACCAGTTACCAAGGCAAAGGTCACCCTGTTTGTTTACTTTTAATATCCAAATGTTTACAGGATACAAAACTTTTTCAAAATAAAAACACTCTAAACCTGTATAGGGATGTCTGATCCTGCAGTCCTTTAGTGCAGGATCCTGCCAATTTCAAAAAAAATTCTGCACAAGAAATTCTTGAAGGTTTGGGCCATGTGAGAATACAGGCCTAATCCCATCCATTTTGTTGAGGCAAAATGCCTATTTGGCCAGCTATTCAGGATGCCACAAAGGGGTCGTAAAGCTGTCTTAAAGGGGCAGCTAAAGATTCCTTCATGGTAGAGGAATCCTTATCTGGTGTGAAGCCAACTCTACTACTCCACCTCCCAGACTGTCTCAGTGTAGGAACATGTTGGGGCAGGAGGAATGTGACGGAGCGGTCTGCATTCCAGCAATCCCTACAAACATAATGGCCCCAAGTAAGCTATTGCCAGTCAGCACAATTAAGAGTACCCCTGAGGCTGCTCTAGGTTATCCCAGGGGTTGAATTGGTCCTGGTTGTACCCAGGATTAGGGGTAGGTAAGAAAGAAAGCTGGTGGAAAACAGCCCTTTTAAAGAAAAGTGCACCCATTTTCCTCAGTCCAGGGCTCTAACTACCACCTGGTAGTAAGCATTTAAAATAATTAGGATTTTAATTAGGTTGAGCATGGCAGCAGCCATCTTGATGAAAAGTGACAGCAGAAGTAAGGGAGCCTGATGTCAAAGACCAAATAAATTTTCAATCAGATTTATAGATGTTATAGTTAACATTAAAAACAAACTTTTGCATTTAGATATGAAATATTTTGCTTCCTTATTAAACAGTTAAGCTCCTATTGTGACAGTGAAATAAGCTTTCAAAGCAGGGTGAAATCGGTTTTATAATCCATTCTCCCAAATCAGTGTCCCATGCCACCACTATAGAAATTGAGCAAAATGGAGGCAGTAATTTCTTTTAATATATTCTCAGAGCCTCCATCTGGATGGCATTGAGTCTGGGCTTCACCCCAACACTAAGGGATTAGCCAGCCGCACCAGAAAAAACACTTTGCATCCATTTCAAACCAGCACTGAAAATGCCTCAATCCCACACTACGCTATGCTTTTTGTGGGGAGTGAAAACACTTTAAAAATGGGCCAATTGGGCCAAGATTATCTGTACAGTAACTCCTCACTTAACGTTGTAGTTATGTTCCTGAAAAATTCGACTTCAAGCGAAACGATGTTAAGCGAATCCAATTTCCCCATAAGCATTAATGTAAATGAGGGGGTTAGGTTCCAGGGAAATTTTTTTCACCAGTGTGTGTATATATACATACACACACACACACATATATACACACAGTATAAGTTTTAAACAAACAATTTAATACTGGTACACAGTCATGATGATTGTGAAGCTTGGTTGAGGTGGAGGAGTCAGAGGGTGGGATATTTCCCACGGAATGCCTTACTGCTAAATGATGAACTAGCAATTGGCTGAGCCCTCAATGGTTAACTCTCACACTCTACAAAGCAGCAGGAATGGAGGGAGGGGAGACACTATGAGAGAGAGATGCGCATTTCCCCTTTAAGTACGCTGACCCTACTCTTAAGTACACTGCCTTGTTAATTAGATCAGCTTGCTGAGACTGCAGCTGCTGCCAGCAAGCTCCCTCCATCCTGAGCCCTGTCGTGTGTGTCCCCTGCTCTATGGAAGATGGGGTAAGCGGGGTGCAGGTGCAGGTGCAGGAGCAGGGGGGAGAGGGACACCCTGACAGCACTTCCTGCAAACAGTGGACAAAGCAGGCAGCTGCCAAACAACGTTAGAAGGGAGCATTGCACAAACTTTAAACGAGCATGTTCCCTAATTGATCAGCAACGTAACAACGTTAACCGGGACGACTTTAAGTGAGGAGTTACTGTATCTGTCCTGTTACTATGGTTAATAAAATTTATATTATGGTAGTGCCCAAACATCCCACCCTAGTATGCCCAAACACAGATAAAGAGGCAGCCCCTACTGTGAACACCTTGCAATCTAGAATCTTCAAAATTGTTTAAAATACCAAATCATATCCTGAACTGGTGTTCTAACAAATCTGCGACTGCCACACCTTTTTCTTTGTGCCCTATATGCTGTATAGGGTTTGCCAGTGCCCCTATTTGTATCTCCTTTCTTGCTATTGAAGAATATCTACAAATAGAATAAAAGTGTCAAGCAGTGCAACACAGAGATTTCTGATGTCTCAGCAGATTTGACACAAGGGATTTCTTGACATTTAGAAATAAGGACCATACAGCCAAGACATAAGAAAACGTAACTCCCAATGAATTTTGCTCAAGTGGACAAAGTGACCATTCTTCACTCAGTGCTAAAGCCAGCCCAGATAAATGAAATGAAAATATTTTCTAGACATTTCTGCAAGTCCAGATGTTAGTGCAGTGTTTGTGATCCGCTTTGCTGTATGTTGTCAGGAATGGCACGTCACCTACGAATTATGACATGGAATCACGCATGACAACATAACCAGCCAGTTCATGTCTCCCACTGCCAACATCCTGATATGTTTTACTCCTGAGTTGCAGCTTTTATGTTTCCCTCTTCAAGGAAAACAGGGCCAAACACATTTTCTGAGCAGAACTAGAGCATATATCCATAACCCTGCAGCCTAATACCCATCAACAGGAAGCCTGTGTGTGTTCCCTGCACAACACAGACAAATTTCCCTCTTGAATCTCTGGTTTCGGATTGAACCCTAACCAGGTCTTTCAGCCAGAAAAATGGGTCACCCAAAACAGAAGGGGGGAAATTATATATATTAGGACATTCATCTCAGCCCAACTCAGACTTAAAATGTTTGTTGCAGCTATATTCGTTAACCCTTTCCTTCCTTCCGTTTGGCTCTGTCTCCTGATCCTAAACTGTGTTTGTTTCCTTCTTTGTTGTAGGGGGAAGACGGCTTGCCAGTTCAGGGCTGCTGGAATAAGGTAAAATAATCTTGGAACTTCTATGACTGTGCTGAATTAAAGGTGTTGATGCATTTTGCAGATGCTTTTCTGTGAGTCTTTCTAATGACAAAACAGATGTGTAAAGCATGCAGTGGATTTTCAGTGCCAATGCTCATGACAAGCAAGGACCAAAACTGTCCATTTGATTTATCCAATAATACACAAATAAAATAGGTTAAAAATGATGGAATTCTATTGGCAACCCTGGATATTCCAGGCTTAAAAAATATCTTATAGTTGCACAGAATCAAAACTCATTAGCTGTGTTATATTCCTACATATCAATATATTATTAGTAAATAATCCTTTTATCCATAGATCTCAAAGTACTTTGCAAAGATGGCTAAGCACTGTTATCCCCATTTGGGGGAAACTGAGGCACATAAAAAGCCAACATTTTCAAAGTGGAGTGCCTAATATTAAGCACCTGAATCCATTTTAGGCACCCAAATAAAGGTAATTGATCTGATTTTCAGAGGTTCTAAACACCTGCAGATCTAGTAGATTTAAACTGAGTTAATCTGGAGTTTCTGGTGTAAATGAGATAAGAGTTGAAACAGAAATATCTTATATGTGGTTGGGTTGTTGTTTTAAATTGTTATTACAGCCAATACAGCATGCTAAGATAAAAAACAAGACAAATAAACTAAAGCTCCAAATTTCCTTCCAATAACCTTCTGCCTGGGTTATAATTAGCATACAGTACTTTATGTTTTACAACTGAGGAGGTTTTAAAAGCTCTGAAGGGAACAGTACAGCTGGGATTTTCACAGAGCCTAAAGGAGTCAGGCATATAACTCCCATTGACTTTCAGTAGGAATTGGGTACTTAACTCCCTTAGTCCCCTTTGGAAATTCCAATCTAAAGATATAATGATAATTCAAGCTCTAGTGCTGTGATCAGCTCTAATGCTGTTTATAATATTGACTGGGAATTTCAGGTTTTAGTCCTGGCTGTATAAGGCGTAACATGATTCAGTAGCTGGAAGTTGAAGCTAGACAAATTCAGACTGGAAACAAGGCATACATTTTAAACGGTGAGAGTAATTAAACATTGGTACAATTTACCGGGGGTGTGGTGGATTCTCCATCACTGAAACTTTTTAAATCACGATTGGATGTTTTTCTCAAGGATCTGCTCTAGGAATTATGTTGGGGAAGTTCTATGGCCTGTGCTATACAGGAGGTCAGACCAGATGATCACAATGTCCCTTCTAGCCTTGGAATCTATGTTCAACTGACATACTCTGTAGCCTTGGACAAGTCACATGGGACCTAATTTTCAAAACCTGCCTCTAACTTTGGGTGCCCAACTTTAAACATCTCAGGCCTGATTTTTCAGTGCTGCTGAGCACCTGCAACTCTCATGCATTTCACTTGCAATTGTAGGTGTTCGGCACCACTAAAATTTAGGCCCTTAGTTTCTAAATTAAGACATTCCACAATTGAAGGACTCTAAACTAGAAGTCTTTTTCTGATCATTTAGGTCTTAACTTCAGTGTGTTCATGAAAAAAAGGGGTGTATTATCTACCTCACAGGGCACTTTGAAAATCAATTAATTAACTGATTTGTAAAGTGCTTTGAGATCTTTGGATAAAGGTTGCTGTTTAAGTGAAAAATAGAATTACTATGCCAAATCCTGGCCCGAGTGTATCCAGGATGGAAAGCACTCAAACTCTATGGTCTGCCTGAGCTTTGCAGTCATGACAGTTTGTGCTAATTCTGAAAGGACACACTACCTGAGGCAACTCAGAGCCCTTACAAGGCTGCCCAAAACCTACTCCATTCCCAGGGATACTCCCCCCAACCAAATCCTTGAGGAGGACATCAAAGGAGGCACTGAGACCATGCAATGAATCTGATGTCCAAGAGGAATAGGTATGACCCCTCTCCCCCAAGCAGGCTGACAGCTATGCAAGAAGAAATTTACATCTTCGAAATGGAAATATCAGATGGAAATATAGGGGCCCCCTGACCTGAAGATTCCAATCAATGATCGACTCACAGACATGCACTTACACAAACCTTGTAATAACATGTTTTCTTTAAAGAAAAACAGCATAGAAACCTATTCAGGTCCCTTCTTTTCCCTTCATTTTCTGCAGTTCAGCTGCATAGGAGTTCTTGATGCCCTATAGCCATTTCAGGCTTATGCATCCATCAGTGCCACTCTTCAGGTTCTGGGTCATTATTATTAGTATTACCTGTTGTTTACATTAGTGCAGAAAGCAGCTCCACAAACAGCAATTTCAATAGGTATGATGGGGATGAGGAGGGTGGAGAGTCATCCAACATTGTACCCCCTCCTTCCCAACCAGACAAATGAAAATGGTCATTCCTGAGGTTCTTGATTGCTTCCTCAACTGTTGTGTGTTCTGGAGCATGCTCAGATAACAAGGTCCCCCCAGCTGTGTTTCCCTCCATTAAGAAATCCTTACAGCCATTTGAATTGTGAAACTAACACAGGTTTATGTTTTCTTTTGCAGTGATGATTCTAACCATGGACTGGCCTGTGTGTTTTTTGTACATAGAATATTTATTTTTATACAGTGTTCTTTTCTGAAATGCCAAGAAGTTATACATTTTACAAATTATCAAAAGCTGCATATATTTTGTACAGAAAATACTAAATTGCCCTTTTTCTGTTTGTCAATCCTTTATATAATTCTGTGTCTATATTATGCTTATATTGTTGTGGAGTCCAGCTGTAATATTTGCATGATATTTGTGCACACTTGATAAGTATTGGAACTTAATAAATTATTGCATTCAGGTGCCAAAAGGAACTGCCCTATATAGATCTGAAGGTCATTTCCCTTGCCAAATTGGGAGAATTAAAGAATATTTGAAGTGTTATGGATTTTATTATTAAAATGAAATATGACAATGTTATCTTTTTGTGAATAAACTATGGTGTTGCTGGGGAAAGCCTGGGGCAGCCAGCAGTGCTATTAAAATGAGGGACTTCTATCTTCTATTTATTACATCAATTTAGAGCATAAGGGCTTTCTTACTCAGTTTGCCATATCCTAGTGCAACCAAACCACCACTAGAGGACACTACTGGTGCTATTTTAACAAAGGTGCCCATTCATCAGTGAGGACGTTTAGGCAGCAAAACATGTACAAACATACAGAATCTGTCTTAAACTCTTGTAACTAGTTAAGATGGTATGTCTCACATTACCAGTTAGCCACCAGCATTTGTGATTATGGCACCAGTTCAGCAAAGTACTCAAGCACCTGTCTAATTTTAAGCACAAATAGTCCCCTTAAAGTCAATGGGACTATGCACATTCTTAACATTAAGTAGCCACTTGAATGCCTTGATGAATAGAGACCTAAATGAATACTTACTGTACATACGAATACACATTTAGTGTCAAGTATCAGGGGGTAGCTGTGTTAGTCTGTATCCACAAAAACAACAAGGAGTCCGGTGGCACCTTTAGTCTTTAAGGTGCCACCGGACATTTAGTGTCAATCATGGGGTTACATGCACATTTGCAAAAGAAAATAATCATAATTTGCATATGAACATCTTAAATACTCTTCTTGGTTTACCTATATTAATGTCTCAATTCCAAGGTGCCCACTCAGATAAAACTATGTTAGTAGGTTAAAGAGAACATCACAGTGTATGTTACAGAAGCAGTAAAAGAACACAATGGGTGCCACACTAGTGTAGCAACTGACCTCCATATATAAAGACCACTTGAAAGAGATTGCTAAATCATAAACCTCAATTTGATATAATTATGCACAAGCCAAACTGTGATTCTAATAACATAGAAACTCCATTCGTGCTTGTGCATTTCACATTGTACACAACGGACCGAATTCAGTCATGACATAAGTGCAGTTCCCACTGAAATAAATCCATTTATGCCTTGGTTGAATTTTGCCCACTGTGTGTGTTATGTATTGGAAAGAAAGGGATGATGTGTAATTCCTAAAACTTGTGCACCTTTTGTAGCCCAGGTCTGAAAGGTGAAACACTAGGAGTAAAGTTTGCAATTGGGGGATAGAAGGGAAGCTAATAGTGTCAAAAAAATCACAGTGGAGATGAA
Source organism: Terrapene triunguis (assembly GCF_002925995.2). Lineage (NCBI taxonomy): Eukaryota > Metazoa > Chordata > Testudines > Emydidae > Terrapene > Terrapene triunguis. Next base: position 43,152,232 of record NW_020664446.1, on the reverse strand, counting down.
CAAAGTGTACTCCATCAATTGAACTAAACAGAGGCACTGAAATCAAGCTGCTTAATGCAATACTGCAGGTCTCTCACAATTTTGCTATATATTCCCTCCAAAGTACCTGCAGTACTGTATGTATCAGTCTTACATAAAAAGAATCCCTTATCTATGCAGTATAAGGAAGGTGAACACCTGGTTTGAGAAACTGCAAGTTAAAAAAGCCCCGGTATACAGTATGTATCATATCCAGAGGACTCCCAATTTGTTATCTTAGCCAACAGATTCCTCTTTGTTGCTACAATATAAACAGAACTGCCATTGCCCTGGGTTAAGACACTTTGTTTGAAACGATATAGCATGAGAACTAACAACTGTATAGCACTATTTTTTCATAAAAACATTGATATCAAATCCAGCTACCTGTTACAAGGGTGTGGAGTGTGGAGTGTGGCTGGCACGGGCAGCAGTTATCTGAACACGAACTGATACTACCCAATTCTAGTCTTACAATTGGATCAGACACAAAAAAGTCAGCCAGTACAAAAGTCAAAATAAAACCTTGTCCTAATAGTAACCCTGTTACTGAGTCCTTGTAGGGTTGTTACGGCGTTAGAGAGGAATTCCTTTGCTAACCTTGTACCAAGAAACAACCAAGATGAATCAGTCTAACCCTTTCTAAAAATGGTAGCTGTACTTAAACAGCTGGCATTGACAAACTCCTAAGAAAATTCACAACTGTCTGCTTTTTGTCTGCCCCTTTCCTGTTTTCTGAATGTGTTCTTCTTTGTTGCATGGCATGAATTTGTCACGGCAAGATTTTTTTTTTATCTAAAAGAAAACAAAACTTACAACGGTAACATTGTTTTACATGCCAACTGAAAGTTAATTCATGCGCTCAGAGGAGTATGATATTTGTTTATTATTTCTCAGGCTGTTTTTCAGCTGATAAATTTATGAGGAAGGAACCATTGTCTGAGGCATCAGGGACCTTGAAATGAAATTGCCAGAGCTCTTGGAAGTCGCTAAATCATGACAGTAAAATAGGGTTGCCAACTTTCTACTCGCACAAAACCAAAACACCCTTGCCCTGCCCTGCCACTCCTCCGAGGCCCCACCCCCACCCTACCCCTTCTCCAAGGCCCAGCCCCCCCATTCACTCCATCCCCTCCCTCCCTGTCGCTCGCTCTCCCCACCCTCATTCACTAGGTCATTTTCACCGGGCTGGCTCAGGGGTTGAGGTGCAGGAGGGGGCTCCATGCTGAGGCAGGGGGTTGAGGTGTGGAAGGGGGTGAGGGCTCCGGCTGGGGGTGCAGGCTCTGGGGTGGGCCTGGGAATGAGAGGTTTGGGTTGCAGGAGGGTGCTCCGGGCTGGGATAAAGGAGTTTGGAGGGTGGGAGGGGGATCAGGGCTGGGGCAGGAGGTCAGGGGTGCAGGCTCCAAGCGGCGCTTACCTCAAGAAGCTCCCGGAAGCAGCAGCTTGTCCCCCCTCCGGCTCCTATGCGGAGGTACGGACAGGCGGCTCTGCGTGCTGCCCCATCCTCAGGCACCACCCCCTCAGCTCCTATTGGCCGTAGTTCCCCACCAATAGGAGCTGCAGAGCTGGGGTTTGGGGCGGGAGCAGCGTGCGGAGCCCCCTGGCTGCCCCATGTGTAGGAGCCGGAGGGGGAACATGCTGCTGCTTCTGGGAGCCGTGCAGAGCCATGGCAGGCAGGGAGCCTGCCTTAGCCCCGCTGCGCCACCGACCGGACTTTTAGCGACCTGATAAGCAGTGCTGACCGAAGCCGCCAGGGTCCCTTTTTGACTGGGTGTTCTGGTCGAAAACTGGACACCTGGCAACCCTACAGAAAAAAGAGAGAGGTTTTGGGAGCACTAGACAACATGGGCTTGATATTCCTGTCACTTACTCCTTTATTGCACCAGTGTAACTCCAGTGGCTTCAGCAGAGTTGTTACTGCTTTACACCAGTGTAAATGAAAGGCGAATCAAAGACCAATTGCTGCAGCTAGAACCCACTTCCTTTTAGTCAGCAATGTGCGAATACACACACCCAGCAACTGTCAGCTCATGCTCCTCTCCCCACTTCTTTGTTCAGCTTTACTTCGAACAATTCCATTCAGAGCTTTGGGTTGGCCTGTTCTCTAAATAATTTCCAAGATATCACTAGGCTGTCAATTACTGAGTCTGGATATCAGATCTTAGGCCTTTCAGGGGTTTGTTTAACATTCCCTCTGAGTTTCCTAAAGAAGTCACTGCACATTTTAAAAATGTCACTGCAGTTTTTGTGTTGCAGTTTGACCCGCACCCATCTTCAGTGGCAGTGATGGGGTAAAATATCAAAGAGATCAGCACATCCAGGTCCCATGCACTGAAGGGGTCCCCCAAAATAATTATTTTCCAATAGTAACAATTAGTCTCCCCCTAAATAAAAAATAAATAAAAAAGATTGTGTTTCCTAGTAACGCCTCTAGCCCTATGCAGAGAGCGGTTTGGGGTTTCTGTTTTTTCTACTGATCTGCACCACCTTTAACCTTCCTTCCCTGCCCAGTTGGAAATTAACTTGGTATGCTCCTCCTCCATATCAGGAACTCCTTAGTTCAGTCCTCTACTCCCTGGTATAGTCCAGTGTTCCTTCTTCCCCACAACATTCCCCCTGCAACACATAATCACCCTCTGAAAGCTTAAGTTCAGGCCCAAGCATTTTAAATCTAAAAGCATGTATTTTTCAAGACTGAGGGCAGGTCTACACTTAAAATGCTTCTTTGGTGCAGCTGCACCAATGCAACTGCACCGCTGTAGTGCTTTAGTGAAGACACTCTACGCCAACAGGAGAAGCTCTCCTGGTGACACAACGCTGTCTACATTGGTGCTTAGGTTGGTATAACTACGTTGCTCGGGGTGGGGATTTTTCACACCCCTGAGCAATGTATTTATACCAAAGTAATTCCGTAGTGTAGACCGGGCCTGGTTTTGCTCTGAGTAGATTCCACCGACTTTACAAATTAGTTTTATTTTTATCCTTACCTGAAAAATAGCAAATACTTCAAGGCAAAGGGAATCTGTAGACTTCAGTTTAAAAGAAAACTTGGCTCTTAAATACTAAATACTTATTTTAAGGGAGTTTGGCACCTAACTCGCTTAGGTTCTTTAAGGAACCATAACACCTTTGAAAATCTGTCCCTGAGAGTCTGACAGAGTTAACAACAAAGAAGCAAAGTAGAAGAGTGTTACAAGGTATACACAAATCTGAGAGTGCGAGAAGTGAGTGTTCTTTTCAAGAGGAGGAGGCAATGATACCTAGATAGCAGGCAATTCACAAAGTAAAAAGGGGAATTGACTTCTGCGAAGGGAAAAATATTGAATTTGCTCCTTTGGTTACCCTAGAAAAATTTTGGCCAGTCAACAGAAACTTAAAAATTCTATTGTGGCTTCACAAAATAAAGCTATGCTGGTGATGAGGGGAAGATTCAAAGGGCCACAGTTCACCACTGGAAGTTCCTGAACATGCCTTCTCTCAGTTCCTAGGCCTCCTTCTTCTTGGGTGGCTAGCAGCTGATGGAAGGGCACAGAGCATGGCCTAACTCCATTCAGAGTACTTCACATTGCTGGCAGCACTAACACTCCTGCTGCCTTTGCATTCAGGAATTGCAGAAACTGGTATTGTGGTCCGCTCCCTGTGCCCTCCTTCCCCTCCTTGTGCACCAACACAGGGCCAGCCACGATCTAGTCCTGCTTTATTAGTGCTGCATGAGATATCAAGTACATGATATTTCCACCATCTTAGTCTAAAATTTTGGTTGAACAGCTATTCTCACAAGATTCCAGACCCTTACAGTTTTGGATTAGAACTAGAACTCAGATCATAGAGGCATTTTGTCATCAGTGGAATCAAATTTGAACCACCTTGAAATTTGAAGGTTTGGATTCCAGGTTCAGATTTTGGTCTATTTCTACTAAAACCTAGAGCAATAAAAAGCAGTGCTAGTATTAGGCATTACCTTTGATAGGCCATTTTCATATTAAATCATTTGTCTACCACTTTAAGGGTCAAACTCCTTGGTTGATAGCCAAAAAGTGAGACAAGCTTGGGGGATGACTGCAACAATGAAAGGAGAAGAACATCCTTCCTGAAGATTTGCTGAAGATGTTTGCAAATTACCGTCCAGGAGTTTGAAGGAATTCTTCAGTCACGCACACCAGAGTATCGTCCTTGACCAACATGCGTGGTGTGGCTACTGGAGATGGGCATACCAACAGTTTTTGCTTTGTTTTTTTGTCCCCTCCTTCCAGAGGCCAGCAGCAGAGCTAGAAAATTACATTATTATTTTTTTTGGTCATTTTCCCAAATTCTATTTTTGTCATCAGACTCTTCGCATGAAGAATTAGGTTTGTTTTCCAGCAGCCAATATGTAAAGTAAGTGTAACATAGATACAGACAATAATTCTGTGGGACTCTCTCAGTACAAGAAGGAAACTCTCTCTCTTGAACAAACATCTCTTTAAAGAAAAACTTGTATATTCATTTTGGAGAGCAGCTCCAAGAGGACATGGTAAAAGCTTTGCTACCTTTCCTGGTTACAAGATGACAAACTTCCATCTATTCCCTTTGATGATTCCATCTTTAATCCTTTCATAACCTTTTATTCTCCCCACAAGCTATACATGAATGAATCTTTTGCACACACACAAACAAAACTTCTATCCAGTTTGTACAGTCACATTATATCCTGGCATAATGGACAAAAATTCTGCTGTTTGATGAAAGTCTGTTTTCATTAAGCAGTTGCTTTGGATACTGGAGTTCCATTCAGTTTCAGTCTTTCATGATACAAATTGGAAGTATTAGTTGGCACTACACACCAGAACAAAATCATGTTAATGATGACTTTAGATCTCCAGAAATGTTTCTGATGTCTTGATAAAGTGCTTAAGTAAACTTTTCTGTGGGTACATTTCAACGGAAGTATTCCAAGATTGAAAGGAAGGATCATAGTGGTGTAATTTCCAACAGTTACAAGATATTAAGGGGTTTTACACAGATTTACTAGAGGGAAGAAAAGATTAGGCAAGGAGTTAAATGTCACATAGTACATTTCCCCCTTCATATGAAATTCTGAGTGTACAACACCGGAACCTCAGCTGCCTCACAACACGTAACACACAAATACGGCATCCCCTATTTTATTCCTATTACTGAGAGTGAAAGAAACTCTAATCATATATATTTGTATTGAGTATCTCTACTATAGAGTTCCTGCAATAAAACAATGCAGCTACAATTTATAAAATAAGTACAACTATTGCATTGAGTGCACTAATGCCCCAATTCAGCAAAGCACTTACATATGAGTAGTCCAATTAAAATCAGTGGGATTACTCATATGCTTAAAGTTAAGCATGTTCTTAAGTGCTTTGCTAAATGCATTACATTATTTTAATCACCAGAGAAATCAGGCTGATTTGGATAATGGGTTAGCAATTCATGTTGTAGTTCAGCTAGGAGGGCTTATCTTCAGAAATCAAATCCAATGTGATTTATTTTTTATCAGAATAAATCCCAGAAATAAGATACTTCTATATATACCCATATCAAGCATCTCTCACTTCAGCTGGCACTACCATGCCTACTTTGGGGTTTATTTGTTTTTTATCAGTGGTTTACTAACTGCTTTTCAGCTAAAATGCACCTTTTGTTATCATCTATCTCCATGAACAAGCTTGTGATTGGCTGCTAAGATCTGAAGTTGAGAGATGTGGTGGACGGTAACTCACCAGGAAAATTAATGATCCCATTACACAGGTTTAAGAATCATGATTAGTGTAAAAAAAAAGCCCACTTCAGAGTTCCATAACCAATGATCTAGTGGCACTATTTTTACAAACATGGCAGCACAGCATTTTGGAGTTGCTGAGACTCAAGTTTCTAAATCAGTGGGTCTCAATTTTTTTACTGGCGACTCCTTTCACATCGCAAGCCTCTGAATGCGATCCCCTTAATAAATTAAATACACTGTTTAATATATTTAACACCATTATAAATGCTGGAGGCAAGCGGGGTTTGAGGTGGAGGCTGACAGCTCACAACCCCCCTCCCCCCATGTAATGACCTTGTGACTTCTTGAGGGGTCTTAACCCCCAGTTTGAGAACCCCTGTACTAGATGATCCAAGATATCTTGAAAGCAACGTTTCAGTGCTTTTTCAACAAGGGGAATACAGAAGACTTACTTATAATTTGAAGGGCAGAAGAAGACGCTTCCTGCTTTGGTCCTAACTCTAACTGCTATGTATCAGGATAGCTTCATAAACCGGGATGTAAAGTATATTAGTACTGAACAGAGAGCAGGCCTTGAAATAACGAATGAAAACACAAACCTGTCGAAGTTTGTCATTGTAGGGGAAATTGTATGGAATACTGGAATGCCCACAGGAAAGGCACACTTGTGATTATCCTAATTTGCCTCTAGGCACTCCCAGTGCATTAAACCCACCCTGATGAAGAGCCTTTATCAGGCAGCAAAAGTTTTAAACAGATGATAGGTCATATTGACTATGAGACCTTATACAGTATCCACCTCTTCTCATCCTTATACAGAACCTTTTCAGAGAAAGTCTACTTCCAAAATAATTCAAGGATGAAGGGGACAGGAAATATCTTCATTTAAAGAATATGTGATGCAAAATTTCTTTAAGAAGTATATCAGTCACACAGATTATGCAATAAATGTATTAGCAAAGGAGAGAAATATCTTCAGGTTAATGAAGGGGTTAATTTCTTTTATTTGTAGTTTTTACTTTTCGGGGTGTAAGAACCTGACCAGAACTGCAGGCGGTGTGCCTTTTGTTTTTTAATGAAAAAAGTTATATTTATAGTTTGATAATGTTAATATCACTTTTCTTTCTGTTATTAATATTATTATGGCAATACATTTGCTCTTTTTTATTTCATTGTGATTTCTTTTAGGAGTACTTTACGTGGGACTTTGGAATATAAGGATTATAAATACTCCCCACCCCAAAGTTCCTAAGGACATTTTTGCCCTGTTTTTCCCCAGTTCATTACCAAACTGGTGCTTTTTACTGACATGTTAATTTTCAGTGCAAAGAAATATATCCACACAGGCCACCCATGGGGACCAGGTAACAGTGACCTCTCATACAAATGGTCTCTCTAAAACACTGTATTTACATTTTCAAAAATAAAAACAAGAATATATTAGGGACCAGATGACAAAAAGTGGTCTCCTCTCATACCAGGTGGTCTATCTTAAAGAAGGTGGTCTTGAAAGTTTCTCTGTGTTATTTTTGCTAGTGTTCTATGGAATCTCAGACTCATTAGGAATATCTGAAATGCTGATTAAAAAGAAACAAATTTTCAGTTATGACTTGAAAACAGTAGGATGTTGGTAGTTACCTTCTAAAATTATCCTGTTTTCTCCCTTTGTTCTCCCTGGCCCCAATAAAGCAAAGTACTTAAATTGATGCTTAACTTTAATCCAGTGGGTCTACTCACATGTTTAAAGTCAAACACATGGTTACATGCTTTGCTGGATCGGGGACTCTGTCTCTTTTCTATTTCTTTGTTCTCTGAATCATTTTCCTATAATGTCCCTTACTGTTTCATTCTGTTTGTCTCTCATGATTTTCTTTCTTTGCTTCTTTCTTTCCATTTCATCTTTCATATCATCTTTTCTTGCAACATCTTGTTCATTGTTTTATTCCCCCCCCCTTATTACCTTATCCTTTCTGCTACATTGTTTTCCAACCTTTACCTCTCTATAATCAGATATTTTGATCTGATGAAAGTATCAAACCAAAACATCAATAAAGATGGTACAGTTTTTATAGGTTTTTTTTTATTTAGTGTTTAAAATACTAGAAAACAAAGACCAGTTTAGTTTTACAACTAGTTTATGATTTTTATTGTTGTTGGTCACAATTAAATAATTGTACAACTTTGGTTCTTTGTGAAACAGACTTGCTTAGAATCATTTAAAATGTCATTTGAAAAGTACTTTCACCACAGATCATTGTATTTTTTAATTTATGTCATTTTGAGATTTCAGTAGGTCAGATGGTGGTGGTATGTGTGATGACTTGGTGGTGAAACTTCTAGAGATTATATTGGATTTTTCCTTTCTTTTGCATGGCTCTGTGTGCAAATACAGTGTCCCTGGCTTGGGGCATGCTGGGGAGTGTGGAATTCCATTTTGTGATAATTCCATTGTTTTCTCACAGTAACATCTCAACAACTGCTTCAATAAATCCTCCCCTCCACTCTCCTGCAAATGCTCATGTTTTCCCTGCTGTTACACATAATGGACAGAGCAATAACCAAGCAGTGTATCCTTCTCATGTGATGAGACTTTCAAAACAAAGCACACTTTTACTTAAAATCCATAGCCCTTACTGCAATTGCTAGATTATCTATTGCCTCCCTATCTTCAGTATGGGACAAGTGTCTAGTCTTACTATAAAAAGCAACAAAGAGTCCTGTGGCACCTTAAAGACTGGTGCCACAGGACTCTTTGTTGCTTTTTACAGATCCAGACTAACACAGCTACCCCTCTGATACTAGTGTTACTATCACAATGATCCTGAGACCACAAATAGAATGTACTTCTGCTATCCCAGTCACTGATAACAGGGTAAGAGTCTGTGCTTCATGTCTAACAGGTGCATCACAGAACTTGAGGCCTGTGGGGGGAGTGGTTATGGTGATTTTCGGCCACCTTTGCACCCTTTTGCCCAGCTTGTAGCTCTGCAGCCACCCCCCTCCTGCGTCAGCCCGACCCCCGCATACCCCTATGCCAAGGCTTGTGAGAGGGTCCTCAGAAGACTGCAGGGCTTTTAGAGCTCTTTCATGCCACTCTGGCCACTTTATCCTGTGTAAAGGTGCTGGAGTGGGCGTGAGAATTTTGCCCCTGGTCTCTCAGTCACATTTGACTCCTTTTGGATTACATCCATGCCATAGAATCATAGAATCATAGAATATCAGGGTTGGAAGGGACCTCAGGAGGTCATCTAGTCCAACCCCCTGCTCAAAGCAGGACCAATCCCCAACTAAATCCATTATGGACCTTCGGAACTAGTATGTAGCAATGCTAAATCAATGAAGATGAAAATTTGAGAAACATTTGGAGCTCAGTCCTTCAAGGTGCTGAGCACTCTGGCCCCATTCCATCAAAGAACATGCTTAAAGATAACTATGGACTGGAGCCAAAGTGCCCCAGAGTGCTCAACACCTTGTAGGATTGAGCCCTCGTTAACGTGTGTTACAGAACGACAGATTCTTTCCGTCATCCTTCTCATTTGTCTAGCCAAATAGGATGTTATTTCATCTTGTCCCACCATTTACTTTGAATTTAAATTGCCATGTTTAAACAGGATAAGTTAAGACAGATCTTTGGCCTATAGACAAAGAAATCATGCAGCCACCGCTGTGATGGAGAATAGGAACCAGTGGCCCAACCCAGCAAAATTCTCATTGACTTCAATGGTGCAGGATAAACCCCCAAATTGGCAACTGGTAGACCAGACTCTGCACAATAGTGTAAGGAGGGGATATTTTGGCCAAGAAAAATGGGGAAGATCCACCTGCCATGGAATCTTTAATGCCCATGCAGAACCGACAGGGCCTTGGTTTTTAAGGTCTCATCCACCTAATGACACACTTTAGTCTTTACAGTCCCAGAAGCAATAGAAAAAATATCATTGTATTTTTCAGTAGTATAAATTATAGTCACATCATTTACATTGCTGCAGTTTATTATTTCTACGTCTTTTGGGCTCCAAATTCATCTAATTTGGGTCTCTTGCAGTTAAAAATCAGTGATTTCCTTTTCAACCCACTAATGTCAGTCAAATGTTAATTATGGAATTAATCTGTGCAGGAGAATTATTTATTGAAGCAATTTGTTGTTATATATGTAGTTTTCTTGACTCTTACAAGAGATGTTTCACCTTTTTTTTAATAGAATGTACAATATTTAAATGTACCTGTATTAAAATGATGAATTATGGATATGTTGTGATGGGGCATTGTTTCTACACATTTCTTGTAGACATCAATTGATTTCTAAGACATTTAAATCTTTATATACTTTTTACATTTGGTACGCTGAAGTTTTCAGCTTGTATGTTAGATGTTGGAATACACTGGCATTGTAAGTGCTGTAATATACTTTTTATTAATAATAATCTTTATTATAATTATGATGATTTAGATAGGTGATTTTTGCTCCTTTTGAATTAGTTCAGATAGCTAGAAATGTCTAAGCTTTAATACAGATTCTTTACTTAAATAATAGCAAGTAGGAGGAGAGCAAAAGTTTATTTTTTTCTATATCCTTTACTACCTTATTATATGCTTTTTCAGCCAAATCAAGCCTTTGTTTTTCTTCTTGATGATGTAAGAGCACTGATTTATGTTTTGCTTTTAATCTCAATCATTCAGAACATTATTCAGAATGATTATTATGCCAGTCTGAACATTTTTGAGAGGGTTTTCTAGACTCGTACAGATGATATTTTGAAGGAATAGACCCTGAACGACATCTCTAGGAGTTGACCTTGGCCATGGAATTTGAAATATTGTATTTTAAAAATCTCCCAGTATATTTAAATATCGACATGTAAGACAGGGTTGGTTTGGTTTTTAATAAATAGATACGTTTTTTACCGATTCACATTTAACAGAGTCAGTCAGTGACCTAGTCAGGAAAAGAACCCAGAGTCACAGTCCAGTGCCATATCTACTCTATGATATATAGTAAAGAGACGAAAGGGTTAAATATTCAGCATGAATGGGGGGAATAAAGATTTAGTCAAAGGACTTCCATCCAGGAAGTGGGGATAATGGGACTTACCTCCTTATAAGATGCTATGAGATCTATGAATGAAAAGCACTATATAAGAGCTATATATTATTATTATTATAAATGGCTTAGCCATGGCACTTCATTTTAAGAATAAATACGAGAATTTCCAGGACAAAGGAGATTTTTCTGAAAATTTTCAGTACAAGGTGTCAAAAACAGGACTTAGAATGGATTGTTGGTCTCAGCCTTAAATATGGAGCCATGACTATGACTTCATAACTGGAAAAGTCCAATTAATTCCCATGCATCATGCTGAAACTTTACTCCTCAGTGTCAGAGCAGCAGTGGGGATTTCCATTTCAATTAGTGTGTGTATGTATTCCTGTACTATTTCTGTTTGTTACATATGTTGTAAATACTTTTCTTTTTCCTTTTGTAAAGTAAATGTTTACTTATATTTTTTCGTATAATTTGTAAACAGCAGCTGATCTAACTAATAAATCATAAAACCATTTACATGTCTTGTTTCAATTTTGGGACGGGTTTTTCTTTGTAATTACTTTTTAAATTATGTAATTATTATATGTTGTTTAGAAGTAGCTTAGGACCCAAATGTCACTGGCATGCCTTACAAATGTTATGGAATTGTGGGAAATGCTCTCTATATTGTAAATAACTAAGTTTTTTAAAAAAAATTAAAAATTCAACACTCCAAGAAATTTTTCAAAATAAACCATTTTGCAAGAAACAAATAAATAAATCACATGATTGTCTACTGCTGTCTCATCCGCAGAAGTTCAAGTAACTAACACTTGCCCAAGTTGTGCTTATATAATTGGGGAAGCTGGTGCAGAAATAGAAAGTAAAAAAACCAAAAAGCCATAAATCATGTGGTGTTCCCATTCTGCTCCAAAACAAAGGCAGTACACATTGTCCAGAGTCAAAACTCACCTTTTCCTGGGCTCTGGCTTTAATAAAGAGGTATTAAAATAAACTCTTGTTCAAGGCTTTTTGGATTATTTGTATTAAAGTAGGACCTAAGACTGCCTGATATCAGAACTTCATTGGGTTACGGACTGTACAAACACATAACAAGAGAAAGTCTCTGCCCTGAACAGTTTACAACCTAGGTAGATCAGACAGACAAATAGTGGCAGGGATAACAGAGGCACCGAGCGATGTAGTGACTTGCAAAGATCAGAAAGCAAGTCAGTGACCTAGTCAGGAAAAGAACCTTGAGTTGCAGTCCAGTGTCCTATCTGCCAGACAATTTTGTCTCCCTTTGGGTGTTCCTAGGATTCCTCCCTTCTGACTTCTCTGCTCCAGATCCTACATTCCTCTGTCCAGAGGACAACTCCCAACTCTGTTATATTCAGGGTGGAGTTTAACAAACCACACATGCCCTAGTGAATCAGCAGGACTTGATTAGTATCTCTCAACAGGGTTTCAATACCTGCATGGCTCCACAGAAGATCTATAACGCCCTCTTACAGGACCATTTTAATTTCAACTTCATTAAAAACAAATAGGTAAAATAGAGACCAGTTACTTACCCTACAGTAACTGTGGTTCTTTGAGATGTGTTATACACATGAATTCCACTCTTGGTGCACATGTTCCCTGTGCATGCAAGATCCGGTTCTTTTGGCCACACTTGTGCCCTAACTGTCCTCCTGTCCCCCATATCTGACGGTATAAAGGGCAAAGGGGCCCAACTGTCCCCGAGTTCCTTTATCAATACAGAACCCCAGCAGGGTAGAACACTGTAGTAACAGAGAAGGAGGGTGGGTCATGGAATCCGTGTGAGCACATCTCACAGAACCACAGTTACTGCAGGGTAAGTGACCATTCTCTTTTCTTCAAGTGATTGTCCACATGGATTCCACTCTACTCTGAAGTTGCCTATTTGCTTGGAGGCAGGTACAAGGAGCCCTACTTAAACAATGATTGCAGGACTGCCCTACCAAAACAGGCACCCAGTCTGGAAGCCTCTATTAAAGAATAGTGTCTTGTAAAGCGCCACATAACTGCCCTACAAATTTCAGGTATAGCGACATTCTTTAAATGGGCCGCAGAGGCCGAGCTCTAGTGGAATGAGCTCTAATGCGGCTAGGTGAATCTAACCTGACTAACTCATAACATGTCCTTATACAATTGGAGACCCACTTAGATAACCTCTGTGAGGATACAGCTTGCCCCTTAACTCTGTCAGCAAAGGCCACAAATAGCCTGGGTATGTTCTTGAATGACTGTTTCCTGTTGATGTAAAAAGATGGTAACCTTACTGCAATAAGTGTGAGAAGTTCAGCTTCCCGAAGGATTGAGTACGGCTTAGGAAAGAAAACAGGAGGTGAATGCTTTGATTTATACAGAATTCTAAGACAACCTTGGGCACAAACTTGGGGTGAGGTCTGAGAGTGACCCTCTCCTTATTAAACACTGTTTAAGGGGGACCTGCCATGAGGGCCTAAATCTCCCCTATCCTTCAAGTTGATGTAATGGATATTAAAAAGGCAGACTTCCCTAATCGGTGGTATGGAGAAGGTAGTTTAGGGTACAGGTTGCTAAGGGCTCAAAGAGGCAGGATCCATCAACCCAATGGAGTTTCCGAAGGGAAGGGGCTCCTGAACCAAGGGAAGACCCAAGAATGAGGCCCTAAAGGAATTTTGCCACTCTAGAGTGGGAAAAAACAGTATGGCTTTGCACAGATATCAGTGCTAAATTGACCCTTATGGAATTGATGGAAAGCCTAGATTCTTTCAGGGTTAGCAAATATTCCAGTATTGCTGAAATTGGTGATGATGACAAGTGTAAGAGATATATAGAAGAGATATGCCTTAAAATGATTAATAACTAGTGATTCCTTCTGGCCCTCACAATGAGAAAAGCTATCCACTTCTGTTTATCCCAAAATAAGATACACCTAGGAAGTAAAGACAATAAGAAAACATTCACATCATGTGAGACACTTTCTCTAAGGACCAGAGACACCGACTTTGTGATTTGCCAGGGGGTGCTTGACCCCCCTCTCCACTCCAGGCCCTGCCCCCACTCCACCCTTTCCCCCAAGCCCCCTCCCCTGAGCGCGCCCCTCTCCCAGCGCCTCCTGCATGCTGCTGAACAGCTGATCGTGGTGGGCGGGAGGTGCTGGGAAGGAGGGGGAGGAGCTGCTTGGCAGGGCCCCCTGGGGAGGGAGAGGGAGGAGCTGATGCACAGGGCTGCTGGTAGGTGCTGAGCACCCACTATTTTTTTTCCATGGGTGCTCCAGCCCCAGAGCATCCACGGAGTCAGCAGCTATGCTAAGGACCCACAAATCAGCCAAGATTGGAGTCCCTATCCCCAAGAATAAAAATTAAAATGGCTAAATGAGAGCATTGTTAATCACTTAGGCAAGAGTCTCTCAGAATGTGCATATAGATAACACCTCTTCCTCCCTCCCAACTTAACTAAAAAGAACTCCAAGTTACCAAGCAAGGGTGACATCCTGCTTTCCTATGCAGTGGCCCATTGCACATTCTGAGTGGATTGAGGGATGGGTGGCAGGGACACCAAAATGGGGGGGGAGAGGCAGAGGGCCATGGCCCCATCACTTTTTACTGTCCATAAGGGCAAGCGATGGGGGAAGAAGGGGTGGAGAGGAGCGAGTAGGGTCTTGGGGGGAAGAGGCGGTGCAAAGGCAGGAGCATGGGGACAAGACGCAGCGCAAAGGCAGGGGCTCGGGGAGAAGGGGCAGTATGGGGGGGGGCATGGTTTGGGTACCAGTGGCCCCTCTAGTTTTGGGGAGCTTCCGCCGCTCCTGATGGGTGGGCAAGTTAAGCAAACTTGAAATTACTGGCTTAAAATTGAAGGTGAAATTGGGCAAACTACTTGCTACCCCAAGAAATCCAAGTCACATGTTTTCACCCCCAAATTATTAACTATATATTGTTTTTGTGTAAATCAAATATACCATGGATAATATGTCTTTCACCCCAAATGAGAAGCTGCCATTTCTTTGCCTTGTGAGTCAGTTCTACATCCTTCTATATATGGATAATGTCTCTTGTTCTATTGTAAGTCCCAAATAATGTGAAATGCTTATGTACAATCAAAAACTGTATGGCATATGTCTGCCAAATTTAAAAGATATAAGTCAGTTTGTTGGTTTTCATTGTAAATAATTGTTGCACTCCGGAAATAATAGGAATTGTCTGGCACAAGAAAAAAGGAATATTGAAAGATATAAACCAGCATATAACTTTGGAATAAGTGAAATTGCTTAAAAAGGGGGATCCAGCTTGCTAGTAGGGATTAATAATGAAATGCAATCCTTGAAATGAATCAAACATAAAAAGCCTCCGATAAGAAAAGGATTGAAGAAATTGGTTATACACCAGCGCCATCTTCTGGATACCAATGGAAGCAGCAGAGAAACTGAGCTGAAAACTGAGCACTCACTTGGCAAGCGTCCTATAGAAATCAGAGAGTGGTCCCCTGCAATAAGCCCTGAGATAAATCTGAGATAACCACATGCAACTTGAGAGCTGACTGAATTCAGCAACCAGCTCAAGAATCCTAAGTATGACCATCACCCAGACTATCCATGTGGAAAGGACTCTCCCCCAACCCAGGGTTAAGAGGATAAGGAGTGGTGAGATTTCATTTCAAATATTGTATTTCCCCTTCTATTCTTTAATACAAATAACTATAGGTCAGGGGTCGGCAACCTTTCAGTAGTGGTGTGCCGAGTCTTCATTTATTCACTTTAATTTAAGGTTTTGTGTGCCGGTAATATAATTTAATGTTTTTTTAGTCGGTCTCTCTCTATAAGTCTATATATTATATAACTAAACTAGTGTTGTATTGTAAAATAAACAAGGTTTTCAAAATGTTTAAGAAGCTTCATTTAAAATTAAATTAAAATGTTGATCTTACGCCGCCGGCCCGCTCAGCCCGCTGCTGGTCTGGGGTTCTGTTCACCTAGGCCGGCGGCTGAGTGGGGCCTGCGGCCGAGACCCCGGCTGGCAAGGGTCCAGCAGCCAGAACCCCAGACCGGCAGCAGGCTGTGCGGGGCCGGTGGCCGGGACCCCAGACCGGCAGTGGGCTGAGCGGCACAGCCCACTGCCGCTCAGGGGTTCCATCCTCCGGCTCTTGCCAGCCAGGATCCCGGCTGCCGGACCCGCTCAGCCCGCTGCCGGTCTGGGGTCCCGGCCCTGCCCACATACAGTGGGTACCTACCTTCTCCCTGGTTCTGGCCCATTCTCTTCCTCTCTCTGCTCTGAGCTGAGGGTGGGAGTGCACTGAGCACAGGGCTGGGGGTGAAGGGTCTGGCCAGGAGCTAGAATGAGGGAGGGGGCTCAGGGTTGGGGCAGGAGGTTTGGGTGTGGGGCACTTACCTGGGCAGCTCCCATTTGGTGCGAGGGGTGCAGGTGGGAATGTGGGGTGTGTGTGTGTGTGTGTGTGTGTGTGTGTGTGTGTGTGTGTGTGCAGGAGCTCCCATTTGGTGCTCAGGGTGGGAGTGGGGATGTGGGGGGTGCAAGAGTCAGGATGTGGGGGGATGCATGGGGTGTGGGGGGGCAGGGTATGTGTGGGGGGTGCAAGAGTCAGGGCAGTGGGCTGGGGGCATGTGAGGGGGTGCAGGTGTCAGGGCGGGGGGGGCTGGGTATGTGTGGGGGTGCCAGAGTCAGGGCTGGGGTCGTGGGGGGGGGGTGAAGGAGTCAAGCAGAGGGCTGGGTGTGTATGAGAGGGGTACAGGGCTCAGGGCAGGGGCCTGGGGGGGGGGCACAGGGCTCAGGGCACGGGCCTGGGGGGTGTGCGGGGCTGTGGGGCTCAGGGCAGAGGGCTGGGTGTGTGTGGGGGGGGTCAGGGCAGAGGGCTGGGTGTATGTGGGGGGGCTCAGGGCTCAGGGCAGAGGGCTGGGGTGTGTGTGGGGGGGGTCAGGGCAGGGGGTTGGGGTGTGTATGCCCCTATTCCACCCACCCACCCTTCCCCAAGGCCCTGCCCCCGCTTCTTCTCTGCAGACCCCCGGGACTCCCATGCCCCATCCAACCCCCCCTGCTCCCTGACTGCCCCCTCCAGAGACCCCCCTGCTGCTAACCACCCCACCCGGGATCCCACCCCCTATCCAACCCACCCTGCTCCCTGTCCCCTGCCTGCCCCCACCCCTTATCCAATTCCCCCGGCCCCAGCCCCCTTACCATGAGGCTCCTAGCAGCATGTTCTGCTCCGCGCAGAGCCAGACACGCTGCCCCGCCCCTCAGAGCGCTGCACGTGCGGCAGCATGGCTCCAGGGGAGTGGGGAAGGCAGGGGAGGGATCAGTGGCTTGCTGTGCTCGGCCGGGTGCTCCGGCCTGGGAGCGCAGACCCCGCGGCTTGCCGCGTTGGAAGAGTGGGGCCATTTGCCCACCCCTGCATCAGGGTGTGCCTGGGCACAGCCCGTGCGCACGCCTATGCTTCTGCCCTCTGCCCCTGCGGGGGGACGGGGGGAGAAGAGCGGGCCAGGCCGGGTCGGGCAGGATTTTTAATGGCACGCTGCTCCAGCAGACAGCAGCGTGCCATTAAAAATCAGCTCTCGTGACGTCTTTGGCACGCGTGCCATAGGTTGCCGACCCCTGTTGTATACTAATGTGGGTCTGAATTCATAAATTGTTGGTTGGTTAAGAATAAGAAAGTGTCCTGATTTGAGACATACTGTTCAAGATAAAAGTTGACCTGAAAAGAACCCAGAGTTAGAATTAGTAAGCAATGCTCCCTGAACTCAATAAAAGGGATTATCCTATTAGATTCCATTCTATATTGGCTATAAACACTTATTCAATTGGCAAACCTAGTTTGTTAGATTTCAGCTTTAAAATCTAACTGGCACCTCAGCAAATGCATAAAAATTGACACTCCCCCGCCCCATTCATGCTTACACCAGGGAGAAAGCTGGTGCTGAGATGCCCAAATAGGAAATCTCTTCAATTTAGCCTTTTAAGTCAGTCTGGCTAAAGATTTCCTGCTTTAGAATGGAATGTCTGAACCTCAACTGAACAGCTTTGTTTGGTGTACATCATCCAGGCTGTTACATGTAACAAAGCTTGGTCTGGGTGTTGAATCTGACCATTTTTCTGTCAGACTATGTCAGGCAGGGCCAGTAGGGTGATAGGGGGGCTGAGTGATCCATCAGAATTGTCTGGCCCATGCTGGGGCTATCATAATTACCAGTCCTACATCTCGTCTCAGTTTCCTCAGTATCATGGGAATTGGTGGAAAGACATACATCAGTCCTGGTGTCCAGGGAAGGAGGAAGACATCTGTCAGGAAGTCTGAGTGGAAACCCTCTGGAGCAACATGTCCAACACTTCTTGTTCTGGCCTATGACAGGTCTATTTCTGGGAATTCCTACTTGCAATAGACTGGGTAGGACCGGGTCTTTGACAGACCATTTTGTGGTTGTCTGAGAACTGCTTGCTGAGTTGTTCTGCCAACCGAATGTAGGGGAAGTTTCTCTGGACACCAGCTGAAATTGGAGCCAGGAGCTGGAGACAGCACTTCCCTGGGGCAAACAGGAGAAACTTCCCCAGGATTCTGAATCACGCTGGGTAAACTCCCTGGGGAGACATGACCTGGACCAGCCGGAACTAACTGTACCTGCTCCCCACCTCCCAGCTCTGCCCTGGCCCTTAGCCCCCTGCGCCAGACACTGGTAGCCTTAGCCCTAGGCAGGCCCACGTTTTACTCTCTATGCCCCCGATGTATAATCTCCCCTTCTTCTCTCTGTCCCCCCCCCAGCCTCATCCCCTGCTTTCTGCCCCTTTTAGTCAGTGGCATTCTGGTACCTTCAGGTTTAGAACTACACCAAGTGCTCCTTTCTGCCCCTGTCAGAAGAGGTCAGCACCAATGTAGTGGCAGGCAAATGGGGCCTTTGAATAAATGTGGCTCAGAAGCTTGGGGTGGAGTCATGACTCACTGGGGCACTAATAGAGAGAGAGACTGACCAGAGGGCTGAGACCTGGCTACAGCCTTCCTGTCTGTATGAGAGGAGGCTTGCTTGGTCTCCTGAGGAGGAACAGCTTCATGTGGGCTTTCCTTGCTTTCCGACTGTGCTTGGAGAAAGAATGACATGTCCTCTTTTCTCAGCTTATATATTGCTAGAGTCAGCATCCTGGGACTGCTATCAGGAAAATGATTTTGTTGAACCTATAAAGGGATGAGAGGTGCATTCTAACTGAGTGAAATGAAGGTTACTTTCTTGTAACTGAGGTTCTTCAAGATGGACTGAGCATGTTCAATCTCTTGGGATATGTACTGACTGGTGCAGCTGAACGGTGGAACCGCTGTAAGCAGTGCGCTGTAAGCAGTGCCTTAGTACTCGAGTGTCCCTTCCTGCCCCTCCCCTCTGCGTTCCAGCACATTCAGAGGGTGTGTCAGTACCACCTCAGTTCCTTCCACCACCAATGCGGAGCTGTGCTTAATTAGGACTCTGCAGAAGTGGGGCAGGCAGGTTGGGAGCGTGAATATGCAGAGTCAATCTCGAAGTAACCTTCTTCTTTGAGTGTCCTCTGCATATTTCCACTCTTGCGATAGTTTGGTCAACCATATACTGACAAGGTACCGTAATTAAACAGATACTGGAGAACAGCCCTGCCAAACTGTGTATTAGACCTAGTAGCTGTGTCTAATGCATAATCTTTAGTAAAAGTATGTATCCAGGGCCATCCTTAGGCATATGCAGCATACGCAGCTGTGTAGGGCACCCAAAAATTTGGGGCACCATCCTCACTGGCTGTGATGCGGACTCCTCTCCTCTCCGGCCCTCCCCCACGCTGGTCCAGCAGGCTTCTCCCCGACCAGACGCCCTGGCCCCTCCCCTCCACCTACTCACTCCTTAGGCGGCTGGTTAAGGGCTCCAGCTCGGGCGGGGCCTCACGGGGCCAGGAATGAAAGTTTGCATGTGAGTGAGCAGGGGGGAGCCGGGCAAGGCTGGGAACAGAGCCGGGGGGATACCCGGAGGCTGGGAAGAGAGGGGAGGAGCCGAGCTCGGGGGGTAGAGCTGGGCACGGGACTTCGGGGAGTGGGGGGGGCAGAGGAGGAACTGAGCTGGCGATGGCTTGGGGGAGCTGGGCTGGGAAGGGAAAAGAGAAGAGGGGGTTATTTGTCTGGCTCAGTGAGTGAGCAGTGAACGTGCTAGGGCCTCCTGGGGAGCAGGATCGTGGCCCCAGGGGAGAGCAGCTGTTCCGAGCAACCCCACACTGTACCTGCACCTCTCCCCTCTTCTGCCCACATGCTCTGCCCTGTCAGCAACGCCCTGCAATCTCTCCTAGGTATGTCTACACTACCCGCCGGATCAGTGGGCAGCGATCGATCCAGCGGGGGTCAATTTATCACATCTAGTCTAGACGCGATAAATCGACCCCCGAGCGCTCTCCCGTCGACTCCTGCACTCCACCGCCGCAAGAGGCGCAGGTGGAGTCGACGGGGGAGCGGCAGCAGTCGACTCACCATGGTGAAGACACCACGATAAGTCAATCTAAGTACATCGACTTCAGCTACATTATTCACGTAGCTGAAGTTGCATAACTTAGATCGATCCCCTCCCTCCCCCCAGTGTAGACCAGGCCCTAGTCTCCTTTTCACTTCACCGCCCTCTCCTCTGAAGTTTAAGCCCAGATGCCGAGGATCCCTTTTGGACCGTCACCTTTTCCTCTCCTCCCTTCCCTAGCTGGGATCAGCAGTAGATGCGGGCTGGGAGGAGGGAGAGGCACGCACACAACCTGGCTGGGGAGGAGGGAAAGTTAAAGGAAAATAAAAGAAGGTGGCATTTGCATTCACAATATTCTGGTCTCAACAGGAGGAAACTGACATTAAAACAAAAGGAGGAGGGGGATGTACCAGGAGCAGAAAAGTAGCAATCAGGGCTGCAGAATGCAAGGGAGGGAGCGACCTCTTAGCTGGGGAGGAAGATGGACTCACACTTGAAAAGACTGGAGTAGCTGAAAACTTTTATTTAGGGAAAAGGGACATGATTTTCTTTCTTGTGGAGCCAAGTATCTCCAGGGCTGTCTCTCAAGCTGGTACCATTTTGAATGAGGGAGAGTTCTAAACAGTGCAGAGTTGAGTGGGATTTTAAAGGGCCCTTCAAGAATGCAGCACCTTCTTCCTCACCTGTGGGAAAGACCTTTAAAAACTGCCTTAAATAATCCAAAACAAGAGCCATTGTTCAAATGAGACTTGGCTGGTTAAGGCTCCAGCCCCACTGTTGAAGCACTGTTGAAATTGCATGCTGAGTTATACCCAGTTCAATCCCACTGAGCCATGTGTGGCAACCAGGAACATAAATCAGGGCAGAAAAAAAGACTGATGCCTGAATATAATTCCTTTTCTTATTAAACTGCACATCCCAAGCACCCCTTTACTTTTCAGGATTTGAGGGAAATGCTCTATTTTAGGGAGAATGAAAGGCCATTTGGGAGTTGATGGCCCAGAGCGGTGGCAGGCAAGGGCCCTGATGAGGGCTGGACTCAGCCATTGGTAGCAGCTATTTCCTTTTTGTCATTCAAATGGATTTTGGGTCATGGCTGACATCCCAGCCATCATGTAAAACGCTCCCCTGTGGCCTTTTGACATGCACACAGAGGTATCTGACTGCCAAGTCCCTCTCCTAGCAGGGGAGGGGAGGGGGAAGGCTACAGGGTGATCTCCCACCTCCTTGCAGCCAGTGGCCTATGCTTGCCACTGCTATGCTGGATTCCGGCCTCCACATTTATTTATTGACAAAATTTGCAGAATTTTAAAATATTGTGCACAGAATTTAATTTTTTGGTGCTGAATTCCCTCAGGAATATGGGGTGCTGGGCAGTTGGGGGGGCTGTGAGAGGGGCACTGGGCAGTGGGAGGGACTGTGGGGGGGAGATCGCTGGGCATAGGGATGTGGTGGAGATCTCTGGGTGAGGGGCCACAGGGCATGGGGGTTGCTGGGCATGGGGGGTGGGGGGAACTGGGTAGAGGGGCAGTGTGGCATGGCACTCCGACAGCGCAGGGCTGGGATTGGGAGCACAGCTGGGAGGGAAGTACAGGGGTTAGGAGTGAAGGCGGCACTGTGCAGAGGTTAGGGGTGAAGGCGGCACAATTAAACTGTTTTTAATAAAGTGCATGTGGCAAGTTTTCCAATACTGTAAGCTTATGTTTGTGTTGCTAAGAGCCATCCGGGCATAGGGGCACCAGTTTAATAATACTGTGTAGGGCCCCATAAATCCTAAGGACAGCCCTGTATGTATCGAGCTCCATGTGGTTGTTTTAGATTTCAGTTAATGGAACATGTCCAAAGCATACTGCTGAAGTCCCAACTGTCCTGGTAGAATGTGTTTTAATGCAAGAGGAGGATTGTTTGAAACATTCTTATATCTCTCTTCTATGCACTGTCTGACCCATCTCCGATAAAGTCTGAGCAGAAACAGCTTTTCCTTACAATTATCTGCATAGGAAACAAACAGTTCATGTGAGGTCTTGAATATTTCAGATCTATCTAAGTCAGGGGTCTCAAACACACGGCCCGTGGAGCTCTTCCCTGGGGCCCGCCAAGCTCCCTGCGCCCCCCTCTCTCCGAGTTATTTTATGTGGCAGCTAAGCTCCCTGCTCGCTGCTCCCCAATGTTTGGGGCTGGGTCTCTCCCCCGGCCCCGCCTGCCACCCCCACGTGTCTCCCCCGAGTGTCCCCCGGGCTCACTTGCTGCCCCTTCACTGCCCCGGAGCCTGCAGCTCATGCTGACTCCACTCCGCTCTGCTGGCTTCTGGCATCACCTGCTGCCGCAGGGTCCTAGTGCCCCCCTCCACTATGTCCAGGGCAGGCTGCCCTTCTGCCCTAGTCCTGAGCCTCTCCAATGCCCAGAGCCTCTCCAATGCCCCAAACCCCTCATCCCCAGCCCCACAGCCCTCACACCTGCACCCCCTCTTATCCCCAAACTCCATCCCAGAGCCTGCACCCCCACCCCCTGCCCCAGCCCGGAGCCTGCACACAGCACCCAAACTCCATCCCAGAGTCTGCACCCCAGACTCCCTCCCCCACCCAAATTCCCTCCCAGAGCCTTAGGCAGGTGGAGGTGGAGTTTGGGGGGGACAGGTTCTGGGTACCACCAAAATTTCTACAAACCTGGAAGAGGCAGAGCAGGGGTGGAGTGGTGGTGCACCCAGTGCAGTGGGGGGCTTTAACAGAAGTAAATCTAACTAAGTGCGTGTTTTGTCCTTTGAGTGAGGTGCATTACTGTTGGTGGCACTTAGCACTTTGCAGAAGGGAGGGGGGAGGAGCAGGGAGCCGCGCGCTCAGGGGAGGAGGTGGAGAAGAGGTGGGGCAGGGGCGGGGCCTCATGGAAGGGGTGAAGTGGGGGCGGGGCCAGGGGCAGCGAGGGGTGTGTGTGTCAGTGATGCGGCCCTCGGGCCAATGCACTAGTCCTCATGTGGCCCTCGTGGTCATTTGAGTTTGAGACCCCTGATCTAAGTAATAAGATAAAACTCTTTTAGTATCCAAACAATGTAGCTTTGATTCACTCTTGAGTATGAAGTTTTGGAAAGAATACTGGAAGGTTAAGTTGGTACATTGATTAACATGAAAACCAGAAATTACTATTGGTAAAAACTAAGGGTGCAGCGAGAGCACTATTTTGTATTTATAAAAGAATATAAATGGAGGATCTGCCAGTAAAGCATGCAGTTTGCTAATCCTTCTAGCTGATGTAATTGCTATAATAAAAGCTGTTTTAACAGAAGGATGAAATAAAGAGCTAGTTAATAAAAGTTTGAATGGCAGAGACATGAGTTGTGTTAATACTACGTTTAAGTCTCACAGAGAAACTGGGTCCCTTACGGACAAGTAGCAGTTCAATAGACCTCTTAAAAACTTTTCTACAATATAATGAGAGAAAAAAGATTTCCCCTTTGAATAGGGTTTGCTGAGTCAGGAGCTGACTCGGTGCCTTGTCACTCAAATTCCCACCAGTATACATTAATTGGGACCTGATTAAAAGACAGGCAGTGGGCAGAAGTTGCCTATTAACTGAATGGAGATACAACTGAGGGGCTAACTGAGTAGAAGTAACCCCCCAGCAGCGGTATTATATAAGCAAACAGGAAGGAAGTGCTAGGGAGGAGAGTAAGGAGCCTGAAGGAAGGGAAGAATTGACAGGACTGGTGGCTTCTACTACTGTATCCTTCCCCAGAAACATGTGGGGAAAGCTGGATACTGACAGTAAATAATAACTGTGGCCTGCTGAAGTGATATAATAAAGTGTGGTGGTTAAGAACACCTGGTGTTTTGGTGGTCAGTTACAGAGGCTGGAAAAGACTCTCATGGGACTCCATGACATCCTCCACAGGACTATGAAAAGCCTCTCTTGTAGCTATATGTGCTGTAAGGAATCAAACAGAATCTCTTATTCTTTAGAAACAGCAAGTACTCTAAAAACACTTACATAGGAGTGGATACTGGATATAAACCCTTATCTGATACCCACAGTAGAAATCGCCTCCATTTTTAATCAGTATTTTCTAGTTGATTGTTTTATAGAATTAATCAATACATGCTGCATTTCAAGAGAAAAAGAGTTCTCAAAATCTGAGAGTCCAACTACTCATGCCATAAGGTGCAGCGAATGAGAGTCTGGATGATACATTTGTTCCCCTTGTTATGATAGTAGATCTGTTGATACAAGTAAGCACTTGTGTGATGTTATATGATTAAAATATGACCATGTAGATCATTATTGGTACCAGTTATATAATCACAAAAAATCTTGTACAAAGTGTGTCAAGTAAGGTGTCACTGGAAAAGTTACGGTTTGCTGAATAGGATTATCCTATTTGTAGGCATGTATTGTTTTTTATCTGAAGTTATGAATATTGCTATGTACCTATATTTCAAATGTGTTTGCTCCTGTGGTATTACCCTGAGGGTAATTTGCATTCAGTCTGGCCAGTACATTGTGAAGTGACTATTCAATCTGAACGGCTCATCAAAGAACACTTAACTCACAATGGACTATAGAAGAGGCTTATCCACATCTGATGGACTTTCATGTGAATGTTTTAACTAGAGTATGGGTAATGACCTCTGCTATAACTTAGCAAAGCATGCAAGGACATGTGACTAGAACATGTGACCCTAAACTCCATCTTGTTACCTGTATTCTTCCACAAACTGGGCTGAGGGCTTTGTTTGGAACAACGGGTTTCCCTCCACAGGACAGAAGCTATAAAAGGCCCTGGAAACATCTCCATTTTGCCTCTTTCCTGCTCTGATCTCTGGACTATGAACTTATATTAATGGGAGCATTCTAACCAAGGGACTGAGGACCTTCCAATTAATTGGGAGCAACCAGAGACTTAACCAGTTAACAGTTTGTGCCATCACTGCTTCAAGTCTGATCCAAGAACTCTTTGCAACATGAAAGCTCACCATCTCTACTATGAAACTGACCTCCAAACTGTATTCATGTCTGTATGTATAATGATCTTTTAACCAATTCTCTTTTCTTTTTTAATACATTTCAGTTTAATAAGAATTGGCTGGAAATGTGTATTTGGGTAAGATCTGAAATAGTCATTAACCTGGGAGGTAATGTGTCCAATCCTTTGGGATTGGTAGGACTTTTTTATATGATGAACAAGATTTTCAGTAATCCTTGTCATATTTGACTGGGTTATCTGGGTGGAAGCCCAAGGCTGGGTTGCTTTAAGGGAACTGTTTTAGCTCCTGGGTAACCAGTAAGGTATTATAGAAGCTGTTTTGTGGCTAGCTTGGTGGATCTAAGTATTGGAATGAGCACCAGCTTTGGGGATTGTCTGCCCCATTCCTTGCAGTTTGCCCTAATTAAGTAACGTCAGTGTGGCTCCCTGGGACCTCAGTCACAGCTTGAATTTCCCCTTGGAGAAGAGAAGCAAGTCCTGGGTACTCTTGCTGCCTGTGCCATGCTGGAGCAACACTTTTGGCAGAGTCCTGCCTGATTTTCTTTACAGCCTTCAATATTAACAGAAAAAGTAGGAAAGCATACATCAAATCTATTCCCCAATTGAGGAGAAACACATCTGTCAAGAACTGAGCATCTCCTCAATTCTCAAAAAATGTTTGCATTTGTGCACTGGGCATAAAGGAAAAAGTGTTTGGAGAACATCTAGCATCGGTGGATGCTACCACAAATCAATGAGCTCAGCAGAATGCATTATCTGATTGTTCCTTGATTTATTTAAAGATCACAATTATTTCTCTGAAATAAAGCCTTCATGGATTTTAATACAGGCTATTTGATTAATTAGTAATTGTGTATCATAGGTATGGTGTAAATAGCTGGAAAATCAGAGTGGTCAGCACACTACACTGCAAAGTTTCTCTGCAGGAAATCTTTATGGCACACTGTTCCTTTCAGGCAAGATAATGTGCCTGTAAATTTCATCAGAGAGAAAAAACATCACTGCATCAGCAGTACCAGAATATAACAAACAGCGCAACTACAGAGAGTGACTGTCAAATAACTTTAACACCATGTAGAGACTTTACCAAGAAGAAAAAAATGCAAGAAAATTAAAATATAGTTTCACAGGAAGTGAGTGCAACCAGTACCACTCATGCTATTGACTCATCTACACTTGAAATGCTACAATGGCACTGTAGAGATTCAATGTGGATACTACCTACGCCAACAGGAGGGGATAAGTGTAGGTTATTCACCTCCCTGACAGGCAGTAGCTAGGTTGATGGAAGAATTTTTTCCGTCAACCTAGCGCTATCTACACGGGGACATAGGTCTGCTTAACTACATCACTCAGGGGTGTGGATTTTTCACACCCGAGTGACATAGATGAGTCTATCTAACTTTTTAGTTTAGACCAGACACAGTTTGGATGTGCAGGACTCTGCATCACTCCCCATATGCTCTCCAATCTGTACTGAAAACACCTAGAGTTGCCCAGCAGAAGGGCAGGCTCAGCTACCTTGTTGAGAAATGGTTGGTTGGATTCTTTGGCACAGCTCCACACAGGGATGTAGATGCTGAAAATCATGTCACTGCACCTAACTTTTAGCAACTAGAAAAATCACACAAACTCACTATGAGCCACAAAGACTTGAGTTAGAGACCTAGGTCCCTATACAATGAATGGGGAACAACAGGAACCTTCAAATACGATCCACAAAGCCAGCATGGCCGGTCCAGAGGCATCTAAGCTAGCTAATGGGAGATGCCAACAAGAGGGTTATGTTCTAAGCCCTGCCCCTCTCGAAGATATGCTCCTACGACCAGGCTACAGGGAGGCACCTAACTCTGTTTAGCAATCCATGAATGGGAACCCATCTCCTGGAGTCAGGTGGCTTAGGCACCTAAGTAATTTCTTGCAGGAATGAGTTAGGTGCCTGTCTCATTCTACACAAAATGGCCAAAAGGAGGAAGTGCCCACCCCCTTTTAACCCACGGGTTAGCTCACTTACCTGGGATGTGGAACACACAGGTTCAATTCCCCGTCTCTGACAGAGGGGAGACTGCTGATGAAATCCTCTCAAGAGAGTGCTCGAACCACTGATATATGGGACATTCTGAGGTGGGGCTCCCTCAGTCTTTCCTGTTGAAGCCATTCCATGGTGAATAAATAATGAGTAGTTGGAGCAGGTGAACTGGATTAGTCATTCTGTGTCAGTGACTATTTAAGTATTTATCCACAGTGGATCTGACATTGGGCCAATGAAAGAAAGAATATGACTCTGTATCCAACGGTTAGGGTACTACCTGGGAAATGGGAGACCCTGGGTCCAACACCCTGCTCCAATCACTTTGGTTCAAGTGAGAGTTTTGTTGATCACAGTGGAGCCAAAACTGGGACTTAGTGTCTAAACCTGAAACTTAGGCACCTAAGTACTTCTGTAGATCTGGACCTCTGCCTCTTTGAGTGGCAATGGCTGTTCATCTAATCCGTGTGATCACATGCATCACTCACAAATTAGCCATTTTGTCCAATTAACTTTGCTTGAGCCAGCCTGTCCTTCCATTAGGGATGCATGTTTTTTTATTCCGTTTTTTAATCCACAATTTATATCATGTTTTTATTGCAGACTAGGAACTCCTTTTGCAGCAGCATAGGGCAACAAGCCACAGGAACCAATTATAGCATCACTTAGAATCATAGAATATCAGGGTTGGAAGGGACCTCAGGAGGTTATCTAGTCCAACCCCCTGCTCAAAGCAGGACCAATCCCCAATTAAATCATCCCAGCCAGGGCTTTGTCAAACCTGACCTTAAAAACCTCTAAGGAAGAAGATTCCACCACCTCCCTAGGTAATCCATTCCAGTGCTTCACCACCCTCCTAGTGAAAAAGTTTTTCCTAATATCCAACCTAAACCTCCCCCACTGCAACTAAGACCATTACTCCTTGTTCTGTCATCTGATACCACTAAGAACAGTCTAGATCCATCCTCTTTGGAACCCCCTTTCAGGTAGTTGAAAGCAGCTATCAAATCCCCCCTCATTCTTCTCTTCTGCAGACTAAACAATCCCAGTTCCCTCAGCCTCTCCTCATAAGTCATGTGCTCCAGCCCCCTAATCATTTTTGTTGCCCTCCTCTGGACTCTTTCCAATTTTTCCACATCCTTCTTGTAGAGTGGGGCCCAAAACTGGACACAGTACTCCAGATGAGGCCTCACCAATGTCGAATAGTGGGGAATGATCACGTCCCTTGATCTGCTGGCAATGCCCCTACCTATACAGCCCAAAATGCCATTAGTCTTCTTGGCAACAAAGGCACACTGTCGACTCATATCCAGCTTCTTATGCACTGTAACCCCTAGGTCCTTCTCTGCAGAACTGCTGCCTAGCCATTCGGTCCCTAGTCTGTAGCAGTGCATGGGATTCTTCCGTCCTAAGTGCAGGACTCTGCACTTGTCCTTGTTGAACCTCATCAGATTTCTTTTGGCTCAGTCCTCTAATTTGTCTAGGTCCCTCTGTATCCTATCCCTACCCTCCAGCGTATCTACCACTCCTCCCAGTTTAGTGTCATCTGCAAACTTGCTGAGGGTGCAGTCCACGCCATCCTCCAGATCATTAATGAAGATATTGAACAAAACCGGCCCCAGGACTGACTCTTGGGACACTCCGCTTGATACCGGCTGCCAACT
The DNA here is from genome assembly GCF_002925995.2 of Terrapene triunguis. Lineage (NCBI taxonomy): Eukaryota > Metazoa > Chordata > Testudines > Emydidae > Terrapene > Terrapene triunguis. The sequence goes on along the minus strand of NW_020664446.1, from coordinate 43,123,323 downwards.
AGACATGGAGCCATTGATCACTACCCGTTGAGCCCGACAATCTAGCCAGCTTTCTATCCACCTTATAGTCCATTCATCCAGCCCATACTTCTTTAACTTGCTGGCAAGAATACTGTGGGAGACCCTATCAAAAGCTTTGCTAACGTCAAGGAATAACACGTCCAATGCTTTCCCCTCATCCATAGAGCCAGTTATCTCGTCACAGAAGGCAATTAGGTTCGTCAGGCATGACTTGCCCTGAATCCATGCTGACTGTTCCCGATCACTTTCCTCTCCTCTAAGTGCTTCAGAATTGATTCCTTGAGGACCCGCTCCATGATTTTTCCAGGGACTGAGGTGAGGCTGACTGGCCTGTAGTTCCCCGGATCCTCCTTCTTCCCTTTTGCACTACATTAGGCTTTTTCCAGTCATCCGGGACTTCAAGAAGTCATAATAAAAACATATATAAAAACATATTGTGATTTCTATGAGCAATTTCTATAGAAATGGTGGATAGCACCAAATTAAATAGCTGAAGTATTTACATGTCTTGGCTATCTTGAGAGAGGAGAAGTATATAAGGATACTTTCTAGAAGTAGTATCTAGCCAACTATCTGCAATACCCCCATAATCAAGAACCTTCTACAGCCATAAGCAATTATATGTACGGTGTCCAGTATCCCACAAAATCATATATATAAGAATTTTTCTGCATGTTGAACAGAGCAGCCATTGTTTAGCAGGAAAGAAAATAGATGAACTGGTATTCAAAAGCACCCTACTATTCACACCTGTCCTAAGTTTTTGATTTCCTTTCTTGCTGAGCAGTGGTCATAGCATCTGCTTTGAACAGATATAGGTTTCCAAAAGTTCTTAAGCAAATTCTAAACTGTACCACTTTCCTCTAGCTAGCCATATTACACCTCTGATGCATTTTGTCATGTATAACTAAAGCCATTGTTCCAACAGCAATCAATGACATACAAAGATGGACAGAAAATGGTCCATAAGACATTATGTATGTGTCATCCATGAATAGTATAGAAATGATCCCATATATGTATACAAATAAATTAATTATAGGTGAGATTTTTCACCCTCTCTAGCTCCTTTACGCTGGATAAAAGGGCTGGAGTTGCATAAAGGGGCTCTAAAACCTCCTGATCCAGCCAAGGGAGAATTAATTACTCCAACACAAGAACTGACTACAGCCACAGGCTGCCTTCAAAGGACCCCCCTTGCAAGCCCGAACATATACACTGTGTACTGAGATGTGGCTCAAGATGGAAGGCATGTTAGGTGTGGGGCCAGTGCTGCTACCAATAGGGCAGTCCCAGGGCTGTCTATATAAAACCAGGGGCTTGGTCACCAAAGATTTGGGACGATGCAAAAGTGGCTCAAACCCACCTTAGCACCCACTTCCCTGGGCTGTGAGTTCTGTGTGCTATGCCTCTTAGGTATGTCTATACTGAAGCTGGAAGCATACTTCCCAGCTCAGAGACAGACACACACTAGGTCTGCTTCAGCTAGTGCACTAAAAACAGCAGTGTAGTTGGAGGAAGCTCAGGCAGTGGCTTGGGCTAGCAGCCTGAGTATGTACTAGGGTGACCAGATAGCAAGTGTGAAAAATCAGGACAGGGGTGGGGGGTAATAGGAGCCTATATAAGAAAAAGCCCCAAATATCGGGACTGTCCCTATAAAATCGGGACATCTGGTCACCCTAGTATGTACCCAGTGGGTGAGGGCAGGTTTGTACTCAGGCACCTAGCCTGAGCCACTGTCAGTGCTAACCCCATCTACTCTTCTATTTTTTTATCGTGCTAGCCCAAGAAGAGCTAACACATCTGTCTACCTGAGCTGGGAAGCATACTCACAGCTACAGTGTAGATGTACCCTGAGAAGAGCAGCACAATCTTACTCTATGTATCTTGAAATGCTATGGGGAGCACCTTTGACTTTGTGATAGGTTGGTTTTAATCTGTCCTCAATTCAAACTTGATATAGAGCAGAATTAATTATCAGAATTATATAAACCCATTATTGTATCTTTAAAAACAAACAGACCTTGTAAACACTGTGGGCAGGTGAGGGCGTTGCACAGATGTAGTTATACTGATGTAGGTGCACCAGTGCAAACCCCTCACATAAACACACCATGCCAGTGTAAACCATGACTTGCAGTGGTGCCGCTGACCCAAGCATAGGTAAGGCCTCAGCTTCACGTTGACATTTCCAACCAAAACCAAAACTTGCAAAATGAGACAAAGTGCAGATAGTCCTTGGAGGGGGTGAAAAAGGTAAAAAGATGCAAAGGTGGACTGGGAAACAACTCTTATGTACCTTCAAGGAACATTTTCAATTATGGAATTTGTACAGAAAAAGAGGAGCCTAAATTGTTTGTTAACATGAAAATTACAGTGATGAATGACTTTGATAAAAGCATGTGAAGCAGACTAGTACGGCCCTTTGCAAAAACACGTGGGGATGCTGGTAAATTAATAAGCTAGGAACGTCAAAGAAACATGAAAAGTATAACAGTGCTATAAGCTGGATCAGAGGGTAGAGGGATAACAAACTGAAAGGTGTGGCTTTTATATGCTTAGTGCAAAAAGAATCAGGGAAGAAAAGGATTCAAATTTAAACTGATAAAAGGAAATACCTTTTTTGCATAATCTATAATTAACCTATGGAATTCATTGCCACAATATATCATTGTAGCCAGTATCTTAGTAGGATTCAAAAGATTAGATATGTACATGAATAATACTAAAAACAAAACAAAAAATGAACAACTTTTTGAAAAGATATAACCACTCATGCTTCAGGACTCTTTAACTACTGGGTGTTAGAAAACACAGGAAAGTTATGGAATTACTGCCTACTGCAGGGTTTCTTACAACTTTCTCTGAACTATCTGGTACTAGCCACTGTTACAGACAGAACTGGACTAGATGGACCACTGGTCTAATCCAAATCCAATATGGGATTTCCTATATTCCTATAACCAGCTGGGGGAAAGAGAATATATTCTCTAGAAACATAAGGCTTTTGTTTCTTTACTGCAGCTAGCCCTCCTGTACCTATCTAGTTGAGCTCTTATAGTTTATGACTAGATATTTTATACAAACCATTTATTTTGTTTTAATCTGAACGTGCTATTCCTAATAAATTCTATTTTTTAAGTAGACCATTTGAGTCTTAGGTTGCTTTGAGGTAAGGTCACTGCAGTCAGGAGAGGTGGAAGCAGCCGAAAAGTGTGTGTGTGTGGGGGGGGGGGGGGAAATTGCCCAAACAGTGGCCCCACCCCCCCATTCCCAAGCCACCTCTTCCCTGAGGCCCTGCCCCTTGCTCACTCCTCTCCAACCCCTGCCCCAGTCACTCACCCTTACAACCTGTAAAAAGTGGGAGGGCCATGGCTCCTGGTCTCCCCTGTTCTGGTGCCCCTGACTGCAGTATGTGTTGTTAGGACCACTTATGAGAGGCAGTTGGGAAGAAAACAGTCCCTTGTCTTGACCACTCCGTTAACTCAACCTTCACCAAGAAATGAACCCAATATCAGATGCAGACAGTAGGAACATGGGAAAGCCAGCTGACCATGAGGAATAGGAGGATGGAAGACAAGACTCCTCTGAATCCCTTGTCTTGAGCAGAGCAGGGAACAAAATTAGTATTTTGGCCTCAACAGAAAACTAAAACTGGGCCTCATCCAAAAGCTGGCAGTCTGTGCTCAGGAAAGTCCTAGGAAAAGAAAAGGAGTGGTATTACAAGACAGAACTTAAGTGCATTAGCATACTTTTGTTGAGTATATTGATAACACAGCACTTGCCTACATTATGTCTGGATCTAGATCATTCATGTGTGCTGATAGAGATTTGTTTATACTGAAAAATACAAAAACCAGATGTACACACAAAGTATGGTACAGATGTACTACCCCATTCTGCCTTCCCTTTGTAATTTCTATTGTTGCCATAAATTAAAGAAAAAAAAAAAGATTAAAACTTCAGGTCAGATCTCCAAGGTAGTCTGATTTTTAGCTTGACTATATTTGAGGTGGGGTTTTTTTGGTGAGCTATATTTCATTTGCCTCTTTTATTCTTTGCCTTATAAGGTCAAGCATAAAATCCACCTATCCTTTTGGTTGAGAAAGGCTATAAGAGAATTCCCTCAGGAGAGCGTTAACAGTACCCTTGGAATAGCTCAACAGTGTCATTCAAGTCATGTACGGTGCTCCCTCCCACATAAAGGAGAAAGATCCAGATCCTCAATGGTATTTAAGCCCCTAACTCCCACTGATTTCAATGGGAGTTAGGCACTTAACTACCTTTGAGGATCTGGGCCTAAGTCACCAAATTCAGATCCCAACTTGCATTTCCTGCATAACAGTGCACCGAGTTATCATAAATCCACTGTGATGGTCAAAATTGTAGTTTAATTGAAAAATCTTCAACTACTATTTTAAAGTCTACAAAAAAATTTATTGGATTTTAAAAGAAAAAAAAAACACCTCATAATAATGAAGTAATTTTAATACTGTTAATAAGATTCTGAAGTTATGAAATAGTCATTACAATTCTTTAGGAGTAACAATTTCTATTCACCAGTAAGTGTGCCATATACAAACACTATGACTCCAATAGCTTAGGAGTTAGGCAATCAGCAATTCATAAACCCCCCTTCAATAGATGTTATTTATTTTTACAAAGAAACAAATCTGTTTTGTAGTAGGAAGTCAACTGGCAGATGGTCTTTGTAGAAATAAACAGGGACAGACTCCATTTGTGTGAATAAATTTCTATTATCCAAAATTTGTAAATTTTAATCTTATAAGATTGCTAAACAGTAATACCATCTTTCCCTAAAATAGAGATAACTGACAAGGAACATTTGTTTGGGTGGAGAGCCAAATGTTATGTTTTTGTCTGCCTCTCTTCCTTGTACTATAGCTGTTGTGTCATGAAAACCCTGGATGCTTGATAACACTCTGCATAATAGCAAATGAAAATATATGCCAAGACTCCAGGATCATTGCCTAGAGCAATCCATCACCAAATAATACTAATAAGCCATCAAATGTCATTTTCCTATTGCTGATGTATAATGAAATGCAGTTTGCTTTTAACTCAGTGAAAATACATTCTTTATCCACTAGTAACTTTTCTCGTCACTCTATTCTATTCATGTTTTTATACCATCCTCATCACTGTAGTATCTGAATGCCTTCCAGAAATGTAATACCTGTAACTTTGTTAATGCACATTTAAGGATGAGAATGTGTTCTACCTACAAAAATCTAAACTTACTACAGTGTGGTAGTTGATAATTTAAACACTAAAAAGGCAAGGAATTCTCAATTAAGATTTCCACACCTAGGACAAGTTCAATAATACCAGGAGCACACTGTAAAGCTCTTCAATTTCATACCCTCCCCAGATTCCTATACTATGCTAGGGCTTGCATTATCCCTTCTTATAGAAAGGGCAGAACCAGGCTTCCCATAGAGGTTGCCAGGTCTTCTCAAAAGACACTTGCAAATATTATATTATTTTATTCCAGGTTTCTGCTGTAACATTTGTTAGTTGATGCCAGAGGAGCTTGGAAACAGCTTCTAGATATGTAACATTCATAAATGCCTAACACAGACTGTAATCTCTGCTATCCCCAATTCACACATAGGAGATAACTCTTTGGGTGAAATTCTGGCCCTACTGAAGTTAATGGGAGTGTTATTTACTTCAATAGGATCATAATTTCACCATTACTTCTTATATGATGCTTTAAATATTCACACTGCTGTTCACACATTAATTAAGCAATTGAAAATTTAATGACAATTTCTCAAACTCAATAAAACCTGTCCTGTGCCCTTGTTCTCATGAAGAACGCCATGACAGAACAAGCAGTTTCTTGAGGTGAGAAAAGTATTGAGTTTCCACAGCCCTTTAACTCAAAAATAATTTGTTCAATTATCCCCAATTATGCTCCTTTAAAACTTATATATGGAAATACTATAAGTATTTGGTGACTCCGTATTCATGCAAAGACAAACACTAATAATTATAACTGCAATCCAGCATGATTTGTTTTATATAATCCATTTGAATGGCATTTTGTGATAGCATACACTGCATCTATAGTTTGTACATAATCCAAAATACAAAAATATGTATATAAACAAAATAAGGTAAAGAAAATTATTTATTGATACAAATAAAATGGCTCAGCCTAATGACAGAAGTTTTTGGTGCTACATAGGAGACCTAGATTTATTTTTCTGTTCCAGTTCCCCCCCTCCCCTTTTTCCATTGTCACTGCATAGAACCTGCCTGATGTTAATCTAGAGCAGTTATAACAACATTTGAAATCGTTTCCTATTTTCTTGTCTCAAAATAGTATTTTATGACTCTTCTTGTTTATTTACAAAAGGTGTGTATTGTATTATGGTTAAGCAATGTTGCCAACTCTTGTGACTGCATCACAGGTCTCACAATATTTGTTGCTTTTTCAAAACCCCAACTCCTCAATTGGTGTGACTGAAGAGCTCAGCTTTCATTTTGAAAAAAGGCAAGTCTGTAGCTTTTGTGGTTATGGCAACAAGCTTGAAAATACTAATTCCTAAACACTTCCAACACCATATGACAAATAAAAAGAACCCCAAAGATGTTATTTTTAAAAACCCTCATGATTTTAAAGCCGATTTTGTGATATTTGAACATTTAGGGTTGACAATACTGCATACTGACCTCACACAATGCCCAAAATATTCTACTGGCTAGCAGATCACTCTCCCCCACATTTTGGGATGAGTGGCTCCCTTAATACCAATAGGGGCACCAAACCCTGGATCTGGGTGCTATGAACCAGCCCTGGATATTATTTAATGTCCCACCAAATATGTCATTTAAAGGACCCCTAAACCTCACAATGGCGCCAACTCTCTCTGTCCCCCTCCCCCTCCCCCGGCAGCCCAGACTGTCCCTGCACTCAGGAAAGCCTGCTTTTATTTATGCACTGACCCACGGCACCCCCGCAGCCAAGGCCGGGGAGCCCTTTCATCATCAGCGGGTCGGTTTTGGAAGACAGGAGCCAGCGGGCCTGGCCAGGGAGAGGCAGCGCGCTGTGTGCGGGCGGCAGGGGCTGTTGCAGGCAAGCTGCAGTGACTCCTCCTAGAGGCGGTATGTGGAGAAGAAGGAGCCCCCCCCCTCCGTCCCCCTCCAGAGCTGCCGCCGCCATTGAAACATACAATACAAGAGAAAGCTAGCGGCAGGCGAGAGCAGCCCCGGGGAGTCAGCGGCAGCAGGAACCTCCCGAGGCGGGGAAGGCGGCGGCGACCTCCGGGCAGGTGAGGAGAGAGGCCCGGCGGGTGCGGAGCATTGGGGGGGGCAGGGCGAGGAAAGCGACCGATCGGACGCTCCGTCTACCCAGGCTCTCCACTCGCGGCTGAGGCAGGGCGGCTGCCCCAACCCGCTAGCCCGGGGTGAAGGAATCCTCCGAGGGATGGGGGCGGGCCGGCGCTAGGCGCGGGCTGACCCCAGGGAAAGGCCTGGCCGGGGGCACGGAGGGCCGAGGCGGGTCCCAGCTGTGGGAGGTCTGGGCGCAGGGTGGTGATCGGACCCCGGGGATGCGGAGCCGGTGCTCTGTAGGCTGCGCTGTGCGGCGCCAGGAGCGATTCCCAGCGGCGCGGTCCGGAGGGGGTGTGCGCTCTCTCTCCCTCCCTGTGTGACTCTCCCCGGGGGAGTGGGGCGAGGCGAGGGCACTCCCCCTCCGCTTCCCTTTCCGGGACGCCCTTTCGGTCGGAGCCCGGTTAATGGCAGCCTCCATCGAGCTAAGCCTACAGCCCCCCCCCGGAGCCGTGCTTTGGGGGCGGGGCTGGCAGCCGACCGGCACCTGAGACTCGATCTTTGGGGTTTGCGCGGGAAGATCCCTTCCCTCCGGCGGGCGCGCGCCCTTTAACAGCCCCCTCTCCTCTGGCGCGCGCGCTCCAGTGGGTCGCTTGTATAGCCCCGAGCCGTTCGGAGCGCGCCTCGTACCCAAGGCCCCCTTATGCCCTAGTCGGCGCGCGACTTTCACCACCCACGTCAGAGAAGATGTCCTTCGCATGTCCGAGTCTCTAGCCCTTCGGCCAATCACTTCACGCCCCCCTAGTTCTCCTGCGGTGCGCGCCGGTGCTTTAATCTCTGGCTCGGCCAATAAGCGCGCGCACCATGCGTTGGGGGGCGGGTCTGTTGTCTGGCAAAGAGCGCAGACAGCCGAGACGCGCAGGAGGTGCCGGGGAAGGGGCCTTGGCAGTTTGCATTTGAAAAAAAAGGCGGGTTCAGATTTTACAAAAGGCTGCTGTTGGACTAGAAGCCCGGCCCCTTAAATAGACAAGCGTCGCAGAGGCTACCGCGGGGAAAACAACACAATCGCAGCCCGACACTGCTGCGGGGAGACGGCAGAGCCTGTTCTCGTTCGCTGGGCTAGAGCGCCGCCCGCCCCGCACCACTGGGTCTCCGCCTGCGCTGTGCTCGGACCCTGCGGGGGCTGAGCGCGGGGTAGCTAACGGAAACATGTCTTGTGCACAGGCACGTTCGGAGCCGCCCGCCCTGGGCTGCCCTTTCCACCAGGGCAGCGTGTGGGGCGCCCGCGTGGGCTGAAAGTGACCTGCCCCCCCAGTACAGACTCAGTTTCCCTTTGTGGCAGAGCTGCGGCGGCTGCTCTCTCTTGGCTAATGTCTATATTAGCATGTCACGTGCCATTAGGCACGCTGGTGCTGTAAACTGCTGCCAGCCTCCTACAAACTCACCTGGGGAAAGGGGGCTGCTGATAATCAGCTGGCTGCTGATTATCTACCCTCTGGTCAGCCATATTCATCAACGCCTATCTCTCTTCTACAACTCTTCAACTCCCACATTTCACTTCATCTCCATCATTGGGGACAGAAATTTGCCTGCCACCAACTTAAAAACATCTCAAACATTCACAGTTATCTCAGTTACTCTTGTGCTGAAGCTTCTACTAACTCCATATTTTCTTATGATTACTCTCATTTTTGGCCAGTGGCCTTCCTTTAGGGCCTGTTTAAAGGGATACTGTTAACTTTAAATCCAGAGACAAAGTGGGTGAGGTAATATCTTTTATTGGACGAACTTCTGTCCAATAAAAACACCCCCCGCCCCCTGACGGACATAAGTTTCACCGCCAAAAGTGCTGGTGTCGACAGCTCTATGTTGGCAAGAGAGGCTCTCCTGCTGACATAGCTAACATCGCTTATGGGGGGGTGGTTTAATTATGCTGGCAGGAGAGCTCTCTCCACTGCAAGGTCCGTAGTGTAGACAGCCGGAGACAAGCTTTTGATCATACACAGGTCTGTGAAATGTACTGCACATAACTGCACATATTTCAAGGGACTATTCAGGGTGAAGTGTCCTGTTCAAGGTGATTCACCCTGAATAGTCCCTTGAAATGTGTAGTAACTACTTAAGCTAAACAATCTGTTCAGATCTTGAATTTAGCTGTGATACTGAGTATGTTTCCCAAACCTGAAGAAGAGCTCTGTGTATGCTTAGAAGCTTGTCTGTCTTACCAACAGAAGTTGGTCCAATAAAAGATATTACCTTACCCACCTTTCCTCTCTAATATCCTGGGATTGACACAGCTAAAACACGGCACACAACTTGAAATCCAGTTAGTTTTAAAATTTGAGTTAGAAATAATTGCAGTTACTATATCTGCCTCTGTATACCACTGCTGATTTGTGTGGATTTATAATCTTATTTGTTTACAAGTTTCTATCACTGTTGTTGCTGCTGTGTGAAAAGCATACCTAAACAAAAAGGGGACATAATTCAGTAATAGGATAAAAACAAACAATATATTACTAAGTACACAAATTAAGCAAAATGAAAACAATATTTTTGAATCACTTTTAGATATGGTAATCTTAGGTGTTATGTGAAGCAGTAGTAGGTAAACATTTTTTCAGACAAATAATGGTTTTAGTTGTCCTAGTTTTCCAAGCCCCCTTCCTGTACATGCAACAACTTTTTTTTCTTACTGGTGCCTATAAAAAGGAAAATAACTTCCCTTTCTGTTAAATTTTAACAGGTTTCTTGTCTGTTGTAGAATCCACTACAAAATCCCCTCCCCCCCATTCAAGATACATTTTGAACTTGTCCCCTTCCCCACTTTAACCACTGGAATAAAAATTATAATGGTGGTGGCAGCCACTACCAGTACATTTTAAATGGGACCAAATCTGGCAGGCAGCTTCTGAGCACACCTACCGAATTGAGTCCTGCATGTAAGTTAGGCAGATGAATGTCTATCTTCCCTGGGCCTGTAGACTGCTCTGGTGCTTAGGTGGAAGATAGGTGTCCAAAGGCCTAGAGTGAGGTAACATTGTGGATGCTCAAAGGCAGAAACTTAGGTGTCAAGGGAACTTTTACCCTGAAAAATATAGATACTGTGCAAGTTTAGGAGCCTACGGGTTTCAGCACAAATTTTGTAGACTGCAGTGTAGTCTAAGGCTATGTCTACACTACATACCTTACAGCAGCACAGCTGTACCGCGGCAGCTGCGCCACTGTAAAGGTCTTCCATATAGCCACTCCATGCCAACAGGAGAGAGCTCTCTCGTCGGCATAATTAAACCACCCCAATGAGTGGCTGTAGCTATGTCGGCATGAGAGCATCTCCCACTGACAGCGCTGTCCACACTGGCACTTTGGTCAGTGAAACTTATGTCAGTCAGGAGTAAGAGTCCTATAAACTCAACTCATGCTGGCAAAACAGCTTGAGAAACAGAAACTCAGAGCTCACTTAAATTAGCATACTTTGATTGGGACTGGATGAAATAAAGGGAAGTCCTATTTCATAACTACTAAGTGTCAGAGATGTAGCCGTGTTAGTCTGTATCCACAAAAACAACAAGGAGTCCGGTGGCATCTTAAAGACTAACAGATTTATTTGGGCATAAGCTTTCGTGGGTAAAAAACACACTTCTTCAGATGCATGTTGTAATTTTCACTCCATGCATCTGAAGAAGTGGGTTTTTACCCACGAAAGCTTATGCCCAAATGAATCTGTTAGTCTTTAAGGTGCCACCGGACTCCTCGTTACTTTCATAACTGAAGCTTTGGTCCCACAAACATATGTGCACACGCATGCAAATCAGGTTGATTTGTTTTAGTGATCATGCTGTTGAGAGGTAACATCATTAGCTAGAGCCAGGCATGGTACATATGTTTAAGCTTTCTTTACTCCATTTGGCCAATGCACCTCAATCCTGACCTAACACCTCTTTCATGTTCAGGTTCTCACAAGGTTCTGTTAAGGTATCTCAGCCCTGACCTGAAGCTCATAAAAAAAAAAATCTTTAGAATAAGAAGGAAAGAGTGTTGTAATCCAACGGTTCCTTGACAGTTGGGAAACAGCAGTTGGGGAGAAGTGCAAGGAACAGTTGCACAGAAGTGTGTGACAGTTGTGGGACTATTAGGAAAAATAATGATCAGGTAAAGGGAGAGGATGGAAAATTAGACACAGTGAGGGACGAGGGAGTTAGGAAAATGATTTAATTGCACAATGAGAGAACATATATAATGTAATAATTTCTCTCATTACTTTGTAGTCGAGTACTTTTTCATATCCACAGCTCTACCAATGTGCTTTGATCTTTTAACACAGATGCTGAATGCAACCACAACATTTCTGATGGGCCAAATCCTCCTCCTATTGCAGTTTTGTCATTGACTTAGAAAGAAGCAGGATTTTGTCCTTCAAAAACAATGGAAGAGAGATTAATTTAGTGTGAGTTTGAGCTAGTTAGATACTTGATAGCCATTTGAATGACAATTATAAGAACTAAAAAGGATGTGTTAGTGAGATTATTCAATGTTATAAGATAAAGTGCTGAGTTTAAGACTGGCTTGTGACAAATTAAATAAGTTTGGCAGTTTCATTTTGGTTTTTATTGCAGTATGCTATCTCATGTCCTCTTTTGGTCAACATAATTTGTAAAGTAGCTTATGTAATACTTGTTCCATCTTGTCGGAGAACTTGCTTTCATCATTATTTTGTAAAAAGCAAAAGTTTATTGAACAGTCACTGGGCCTGAAAACACAGAACAGTTACCAAGGGGAAATTCTGTTAAAATGTTGTGAAATAAAATTGCAAACCGTTGCGCAGCACTGCTAAAGTTCAGGATTGAGGTGCATTGGCACAGTTGTGTGGCAGTGTATGGCTGTTTCCTGAAGCCTGGCATAGTGTTTATCACAGTATTGCATCCATTACCATGATATCCCTAATGCAATTCATCCTTTGCTGCCAGAGTGTTAAATTCAGCCACAGAATTAAAAAGGGGGCGGGGGGGGAGGGGGAAATCAGCTAATGACATCATAAAATAGCATTGTTGTGGGGGTTTTTTATTTTTCATTTGGTAGTCCCACTACTGACATTTTAGAGCAAATATTTATCCAGTAATTAGATTTTAGATCAAATGGCAATTTTATTAGTTCCCATAACATAACAGCACTTGATTCAAAATTGGTAATTATTTAGGAATTCATAATGAGGTCACGTGTATCTTGAATTCTTAGTATGTCTATTAATAAAATAAATAATAAAACAAGGTTATTAGTTTATTCTCCCTTAGTTTTCGTTACTATACCTATTAATAAACACATTCAGAAAAGAAAATCAGCAGCATGGTGGATAAGGACAAACCGGGGGTATTTTAGACCACTGTTGACTGGTGTTTTTCTTTCTTAAATGTGACATAAGTGTAGCTAGAATTCAATTTAGATTCTCAAAGAAAGTGTCCTTGATTTCCTGATGGCTGTTAAAGATGAGCAATTTAGAACATCTAGACTAGTATTGGACAGGTGGGCCTTTTCATATAGTCACTCTCTTGGAATAAACAGAAGAACTATACCTGGATTTCAGTGCTCTCAAATGGATTTTGAATGTGTCTTTGTGATGCAGTGATATCAAAGGCTGTTAAGATCCTGATCACAGAAGCACACTATATTATGTTGTTATTCCCGGTTATAGTTTTGTCCTTCACTCCCAATCTGTCAGGGATTGCAAGAGCTGTTGAGGCAACAAGTTTAGCTCCTGCAATGAGTGAACAACACATGTCACAAAGCAGTGCCCTCGCCTCAATTCAAGATGTCTGGGGTTTCACATGCAGCCCCCCTCAGCAAGTTTGGTCATGACAATGTAGGACCTTGAAATTACACATGTAAAATTGGAAAAGATCAGGTTGCCCGTTTTAGGGCATAAAAACTGAAAGCAGGCTGAAAAATGTGGGTGTTAAAAAATAAAAAGATTTGAGTGGGAAGAGAGTTCTGTGTTGTGCCTTCATCATGCTCTGGAACTCAGAAATGCCCTTATCTACAGCCATAGAATAGATTTCCCACAGTGCCTCACTTCATGTCACCACAATCCTTTTCAACTTAACCTTTTCCTTTTTTCTTGTTCCTTTGCTGTGAATGCATATAAGAGAAATTCTGTACATATGTCTTCATCAGCAGAAGCATCAGGTGCTGCAGCCAAATTCCTCATATACTTCAGTAGAGTGGCACAGGACTTACTGTGGAGTAACTGGGATCAGAATTAGGCATTAAGGTGGACAGCTATCTTTACAAAATTAAAATGTAGCAATTACTTGACTAATAGCTGACGCTGTATCTGTAGCTAAAAGGCTTTTATACTGTTTAAGTAAAATGGCTGATTCCAGAGTCGTCATAACATTTACCTGGGAAACTTGTTTATTGTTTCCACAAAACAGGAAGAAGCAAGGAGGGAGCTAGATTTTATTTTCTTTGCTCCTTAAGCCTAGCCTAGATTGTCTCTTCCCATGGAAAACTTCTGCAGGAGGAAGCCAGAGGGGCAGAAAAACTGGTAATCATTCCCTTTAGGGCAAGAGATGCGGGACTTCCTCCCAGCTCCATGGAGGTTGGCTCCTGTGGCTGCCCAGTAGCAGCTGTGAAGGCGACCCAGAGGAGGGTGTTAATACACCTCTGACCCATATAATTTGCCTCCCAGAGTTCCAGCTGAAAAAGCAGGAGCAGAACAAAGAGGGGTGGTTTTGTGGAGTACAGCCTGTTCCCTGTTTCTCCCTGTTTCTCCCAGCTCAGTTCTACCTCCTGAACTTAATGGACCTCCATTCACATAAGACACAGCAAGAAGGAGTGTTACAGAGGTGGCTCTCACTCTCTGCCACATGGAAAGGAGGAACACTAAATATAGCCTTGGCAGAATTAGAGAGTTTTTTTTAAATATAATTTCAGTGGATAAAAATCGATGCTTATTTATAACTTATTTTTATCAATTTAAATTTTCACAATTGCTGGAAATTATGGGGGGGTAAGATAAAAATTATGAAGTGACAGTAGACGTTGAGATTCAAAAGGTTATAGCTGTATAACTGTTAAAAGACAAATTGTCAATATCACATGTCAAAATATACAAGATAAATATCCTTAAATGAAACTGTGTTCTCAGCAGCATATTTCTTACTTTGCCTATCTGTAAATTATGGATAGAAATATTTTTCATTGGTTTGCGTGTGTATGTTGAAATCAACGTTTGCCAACATTCACCGATAAACATCTAATCCTTCCAAATTTAACTATGTACACATTCACAAGGGATGATCCAGCTCCCTGTAGTTATTATAGGCAGAACCGACAGTGAACTACTGTGAACAGTGAACAGACAGTGAACTACAGGTAGTTCAGCTTGCCTTCCACCCTAACACCCTGCTTTTGATTACTTATAACTGCCAAACTTAATCACTGGGGCTGCAATTTTCCATGCTGGTGTCTACCTCAGGGGATCGCTACACTTGCAGATGTAGAGCGCTTTGAGTTAAACCGGCCTTCGTAGAGCGCAGTAGGGAAAGCGCTGCAATCTGTCCACACTGACAGCTGCAAGCGCACTGGCGTGGCCACATTAGCAGCTCTTGAAACAGCCACAGAGAGCAGTGCATTGTGGTAGCTATCCCAGCATGCAAGTGGCTGCAACGTGCTTTTCAAATGAGGGGGATGGGGTGGAGTGTGACAGGGAGTGCGTTGTGTGTATGTGGGAGGAGAGAGAGTGGGTTTTTGGGGGGCTGAGAGCATGTCCGCATGCTGTCTTGTAAGTTCAGACAGCAACAGACCCCCTCCTTCTCCCCCCCCCCGCCTCTCTCTCTCACACACAGCATTCCACAGTGAATGGTTGCTTTGTCTCGGAGCAGATAAGCATGCCGGCTGTCAGAAACGGAGCTTTCAAAGGGCATATCCACATTCCTGCAGCGATTCCAAAACAATGACAAGAGTGGCCACTTGATTTAAGGGGATTATGGGACGTTTCCGGAAGCTGATCAGAGCGCAGTAATGCAACACCTTGTTCACACCGACGCCTGGGTGTTTCAGCCAATGCGCACCAAGTGTTAATCTTCTCGCCGAGGTGGAGTACCAGGAGCGCTCTAGCCCTGGAGTCAGAGCGCTCTACGTGCCTTGCCAGTGTGGACAGGTAGTGAGCTAGGGCGCCCAGGGCTGCTTTAATGCGCTCTAACTTGCAAGTGTAGCCAAGCCCTCAGGCTGGGTTTTTAACAAATGGTTCAGCCATTTTAGAGAATGAGGTTGGGGAGAAATATGTTGCTTTGCCCATGTTAAAAAAATTCTTACAGCCTTTTAATTGAGAAACTCTAGTTCCTCCATGATTTGAGGTGTGACAGGAGGATTGCTATGGTGCCAGGAGACCTTTGAAAATCCACCCAACTTTGACCAAACCCTGCCTCATTTAGTGCACAAGGTAGATGGAGTTCAAGAAATGAATCAGGGTTGAGTAGTGAATTAGGCTGTTGTCTGTAGGACCCCTGACCACATTTGTTGTCATAGTGGGAAAGTGTTTAGTAAATGAGGCATGGAATTGCAAGAGGAGGAAGGATGGTTTCATGGTTAAGACAGTTGAATGCCACTTTTGAGAACTGGATTTTATCTGCATCTGCCAGAGTTCCAATGGAATGCTGGGCAGGTCACTAAAATAAAAAATTTCCACAGGTGGCCACTTGTGTGTTCCTCCCTATCTGAGTGCCCAACTTGATTGAGACATTGGGGGCCTCATTTGCAAAAATGTTGAACTCTCACAACTGCAAATGAAGTTAATGCGAGCTATGCTTTGAACATCTGAAGTACTATAAAAATACCAACTACTCTGAAAAATCAGATTTTAAGCATCTAAATTTGGGCAGCAAAATTAGTGGACGTATTTGACAACATAGGCCTTAATCTCTCAGTTCCCCATCTATTAAATGGGAATAATGCCACCCCATCTGATCTGTGTATTATAAAGAAATTCATTAATGTTTGTGAATCACTCAGATGCAATGATGAGTGCCATAAAAAAGCCCATACACAGGTTTTGAATGGTATACAGTAATTAAAGCATGTAGCCACACACTAAATGGTGAGGATAAAAAGAAATATTAATAGCTACCCATTCAATAAGCATTGCCTTTTTTTGTGTACTAATGAGATGGGGTCCTAAAGGAAAAAATAAATAAAAGTATGTGGCCATTTAATGCAAGATTGCATAAGAATGCATCCACATAAAGCAGCTGACTTAAGGTTGCATGGGCAACCTCACTTCTGGTATTCCCTAATTTTTGAGTGTTTTACTGTAACATTCTTTTAATGTAGTTTATTTATGTAGTTTTATTTACCGTAACAAACAGAACCAAATGAAACTTCATTAAATAATGATGAGTGCTGCATGCCTATCTCCCACCATGGTATGCTGAAAATATTCCCCGCACTTTGTAAATTGATTTTAAGACATTTAGCAAGAATTAAATCCTTCCACTGCAGATGCATCATCACCTGCTATACACAACAAAGAGATGTTTACAGATATATTGAATAGCAGCAGTTTTTTTCTATATTATAATCAGTTAATGTGCATTCAATTTTCTTGTATTCCCCAAACTGCTCTTCCTGATCTATTTCTGTCTTAATATACAGTATGCAAAAGAACACAGATTATAGTGTTTTGAGTGCTCAGATTGTATGCTGTTTGATAAGTGATGCTTCTGCTTTAATATCTGTATTTATTGTGGCCAGATCAATGTCTCTGTGAGAAAGCACAAGCAAGTCTATATTGATACTGTTCTGTAGAAGTTTCTGCTATACTCACCATCAATCCATCTCTTTTCCCTTGCAGCTTTGTGTAGGTGCAAGTAAATAAAAACTTTCTGTCAGCAAATTGAAAGGAATATAGCAGCAAGATGTCTGCCCGAAGTGGGAAAAAGAAAATGTCCAAAATGTCACGCTCAAGCAGGGCAGGTGTTATTTTCCCTGTGGGGAGGATGATGCGCTACTTGAGGAAAGGAACATACAAGTACCGGATAGGTGTTGGAGCGCCAGTCTACATGGCAGCTGTCATAGAATACCTAGCAGGTAAATTAAGAGCCTCATTTTAGAAGTGCTGATCATGTACAGAGCCAAGTGAAGTCCATGGGCTATGCACACTGGCGGGGGGGCGGGGGAACAAGCTCTAAAAGAGTATAGAATATACCAAAATGCATTTAATGGGATGAGGTGAATTCCTTCACATATTGGAGCAGCAGGGGCAGCATGCTTGATCATTATGTGGAAGGATCGTGTAACTGTTCTGCAATGATCTCTTTGCCTGATCTAAAAGTGTGATGGGCCATAAAGGGTGTTGCATTGCGTACTTTTTTCACAAAAGAGAGACCAATGTAGGACTTTGAGAGAGTTGGATGAGTATAACAGACGAGAAAAAAGGAGAATTCATGTTACTCTAATAGCATGTTCTAGTTAAATTAAACTACATTCTCTTTAACCGCATCTACCCTTACCAAAAAAAAGCCCACAAACAAAACCCAAAACAAAAAAACCAAAACTTGTTAAAGTGGCTGTGAAATGTGGTTGTGGTTCAGCTTTGTTATGAAACAGTTTCTGCTTGCTTACATGTCCAGAAAACAAACAAAAACCCAACCCCCTCTCTCCCCCCGCCCCACACACACCCCTACCTTTAATGATGTTAGAGAATGTGTTTTAACTTTAGTAAATACCTAAGCTTTATGTGGTGCCATGAAATTGAACATAATGCACCAAGGATGGGGGTGGGGGAGGTGACACAGGTTGCTGTTGCTGCACTAGGTTTTCCCCTATGAAGACATTCAAGTTCATATTCTTATTAAGATCTAGAAGAATTTAGCTTCAGTTTCACCATAATATAAATTTGTCCACATCACAAAATAGTCCCTTAGCATAATGTCATTGTACCTGTTGGGGGGAAGGTTCAGGTTGGAATTACAGGGATGTCACAGTTGGAGACTGAGGTGTATTAGGAGAACTGTGAGGAGTCTGAGGCCTGGACTAGTTGAGTGTGCTGCAATTCACAATTACAGTTCCTTGCAAGAGCTGCATGGGGGAAACTTGCATGGAGCCTGCTTGCCCACGTAACAGCATATGTGTCTGTAGCAATTGCTATCTAGTCCCTTTTACACATATTTGATGCACCCTCCGTTATAACTCCTCTCCTTGTCAAAAAAATCATAAGTTTCCTTTTCAAATGCATAATACAGAAGGCTTATTTTGAGACATTGAAGAAATAAGCAAGTCTAGTTTTCAGGCTTTTGATTATGTATAACAGGAGGGAACAAAATGCTGGTGACACTTTCATATTCGCCATAAAGCAATTCTGAAATCAGAATTCACCTTTTTCTAACACTGGTTTTGAAGTTAAAAGGAAAAATATTGTTTATATGGTACAAATACAGTTAAGTTTAAATAAAGCATTTCTGTTCACCTATGGCTCATCCAACTGCAAGAAATAATAAATCCAGAAAAATAAGTTAAGAATGAAATGCCACAGGACAAAGATCCAACCTCCAGAGAAACAGACTCAAAGTCTGAAATGGTGGTTGTGCCTTCCTCTCTTTCATTTTCTAATATATTATCAATTAAGTTGTTCCAAAATCTCGAGTGTGCATACGTAAATAAACCCATATTTACACTGTCCTATTTTATATATTAAAGAAACATTGTTTTCCTGACCATTGTAGGCGCCAAAATCCCTCTTAGAAGGATATGGTGAAGTTATGCTATACAAGGGCAAGGGCATGATTTGGGAAGACCTTGCAGAGCGTCCTTAACCCTCTGTGGCATGGAGCACAGCTCTAAGGGGATACTTGCATAGCTGAGAGGGAGATTGGGAAGAGTGAGGCCAAGAGGATCCATTGTTACATGGATCCTCCAATCTCTCCTCCCTTCCTAGCAGCTGCCTTGGGCCTTCTGTCCAAATTTGGCCAAGTTGTAAGCCTTTGAAAAAGCTGCAGTTTGCATATACTCAGTAGAAAGGTCTTTGATTTTTAACAGTTAAAATCCTTGTAGCATGCTCCAGCCTCACAGCTCCTACATGTGACTGGACTGTGCATTCACCATGCCCACACTGGCCCTGAGCCTGCTACTGCCCAGGGCTACAGGGGCTCAGAAGGACTTTCCCTGTAATTACTGCTCCTGACTAGGGTGAAGCTGGGTACTGGAACTGAGAACAAGGAGCCTGTCTCTCCTGTGCTCACAATGATCCCTCTGCTGGTACCCAGGCTGTGTGGAGGAGGAAGTCATCTGAGCTGAATACAGAAGGGAGAAAAGCTGGACTGAAGGAAGGAGGGGGAAGAAGTACAGCAGAACCCTGTTTATCTGATCCAATTGGTACCAGAGCCAGATCAGATAATCAAAAATTCAGATAATCCAGAGAATGGGAAAGTGCGAGGCTGCAGCACCGTCTAGCAGCCACAGGAGAGATCGCCCACTTCTGGACCTGTGTGCGCTGGTTGTTCAATTAATAAGGAGAACTGGATAATGGAAGGTCAGATAAACGGGTTCTACTGTATATTGGTACAAGCAATCTGGTGAGATTGGGACTGGAGGGGTGGGGAGAGATTGGGACTGGTTAGGATAGGAGACTAGGAGCCGGGGGAGTGAAGGCACACTGGGAATAGCTGGGCAAAAAGATTGGGATTGGAAGTTGGGGGAAGGGAGGTTTGGACTGCTTGAGCTAGGAGATGAACTGGAAGTCATGGGAGGCAGTTTGGGACTAGGAGCCATTTGGCAGGGAAGGAAGGAGCATTGAGATTGGACAGAAGAAACTGGAACTGGCTGGACAAGGAGACTGGAGCTAGGAACTAATCAGGAAGAATGGGCAGGTAGGGGGGAGAGAGATCTGACAAGGAGATGGAGTGTTGGGGGGAAAATAAGACTGGCTGGGCAGAGCTACTGGGACCAGGAGCCAGGGGGAGATTGGGATTGGATGAGGAGCCAATGTTTAAAAGAACATTATTAAAGTTGCAAAATCAAGCAATCAGAATTTAGGAAACACCAGAATGAAGGTTGCCTGTGCAAACTAAATGTTCCACAGATCCCCTGCCTCCTTCAGTGCACAGGATGAACCTGCACTGGGATGAATGTATATGTACAAGGGAGCCAGATTAAGGTCACACAGGCAGTCTTAATTCTAGCATCTAATTCTTGAGTGCTTGATTTTGCAACTTTAATAATGTTCTTTTAACATAGGTATTGTTTAATAGTTTATATATTAAACAGCTGCTAATAGTTTTTTACATAACTCATTACTAATAATTCCAAACAACTTTTACAGCTTTAACATTCATATTTTGCTGCTTAGGTTTTATTTTGTACACTAAGGGCTGGTCTACACCCAGCCGCTAGTTCGGCGGCTGGGGATCGAAGTTCTGGGTTCGACTTATCGCGTCTGGTCTGGACGCGATAAGTCGAACCAGGAAGTGCTCGCCGTCGACTGCGGTACTCCAGCTCGGCGAGAGGAGTACCGCGGAGTCGACGGGGAGCCTGCCTGCCGCGTGTGGACCGCGTCTGAACCGCGGTAAGTTCGAACTAAGGTATGTCGACTTCAGCTACGTTATTCACGTAGCTGAAGTTGCGTACCTTACTTCGACTTGGGGGGTTAGTGTAGACCAGGCCTAAGAAGTAGTAAAAATGGGAGGACAGGTTTGCAGTATTGAAGACCTCTTTTCCTCCTGTGGAGTTAAACCTCCTGTCAGGGGGGCTGGAATAATGTTTATAGTGGGGTGCTGAGAGCCATTCAACGAAATAGTAAACCAGTATATGATGGAAACCACTTCAAGCCAGGAGGTGTGGCAGCACCCCTAGTTCCAGCACCTGTGCTTTCTGCTGTTGTCCCTGGAGGATAAGCCAAGTAGTTTTCTATAGATTTCCAGTGAGTTTTCCTTGGAGATTTTTGTATTTATACCTCTTGCTGTTATTTTTTTTTCTATGAGAAAAAAGTACAACATCACCAATGAAGGACTGATGCAATTGTGACTTGAACCCCAGTTAACAAAATTTTAAAAAGCAAGAGAAGAGCGGGACATTGGACATTCTTAAAATGAATCAGTGCTCCAATATTATTTTTATGCTTGCTTAATGCAAAAAGATACCCAACCAAATAACCCCCGCCCCCCCATTAATATACTAATAGAGGCACAAGGAACCAAGGAACAGGTTCTTCCTGTTTTTCAATATATACAAGGTTAAATTTGAGAAGTTAATGAGTCCCACTGATTGAGTTGAACATCGTTTTAAAAAAATTGTAGCAAATAAAGAAAAAAATCACATCTGCCTGTGTGTTACATCTAGATAAATCACAAAAAAGGTAACTGAGGTGGTAGGTCACAGCTGAAACCTTATTGCAAATCTAGAGAAACTACTTTTCACATGAACTATGGCATGACCATCAATCCCTGAAATTTCTGGAAGGGATTCACAACTAACAGTTCATGCAGTCAGAATCTGGGTAGCAAGTTACCTACTTGCATCCAAACCAAAACTCTTCCTTCTGTAAAATGAATCTTCACACAGCTTTGTCAGTGCCCCTCAATCTAGACCTGTAGCATTTCCTTTCTGTTCTATTCTACTGGCCTTCACCATAATTCTATCAATGCACCTCACTCCTTGCCAGCAGCACTTTTACTTGTCTAGTCCTAAGAATCCTCACCATCAAGATTCTCTACTAGATTTTTGTTTTTTTCCATTGGATGCTCACACTGTTTTATTGTTGTAGGATTACTTGTGAATTTTGGACTGCTGACATTTTTTGAAAGAGCATTTTAACTTGAGATTTGAAGAAAGCAATATAGAATTATATGAACCAATTTTTAGCACCCTGGCTTTTTACAGTGTCTGTTTAGAAAAGTAGGAAAGGATCACAAAATATTTTTTGTAATTTTACATAAACATTGACTATTGTTTTGTTTCTGTTTTTCAGTAAGGAGTGGTAGATTTGTAATAAAAAGATTTTTAGCCTGATTTTCCTTTACACTAAAGCCACTTTACACTGCTTTGGTGATATAAAGTGGCATTAGTGTAAATGAAAGTCAGGCTGTTCTTATCTTGAGAACATTTGCCACCATAATAGGATTATTTCTAAGTAGATCAAACCTGGGATTTCAGTTATTTGCTATTGTCCCTTTAAAGCCAAAAAAACCCCCACATCTGGAAACGATACCTTACAGAAGTTGGTCAGAAAGATGCTGTGATACTGCACATCAGATTCTGGAGTGGGGAACAAGATGCTTGATTATTCCCTGAAGAAAGCCTGCACTCCAATTTTGTTAGATTTGTTGCTTTTCTGTTGCTGATTTTTGCCCCCAATGTGTTTGCAGCTGAAATACTAGAGCTAGCGGGGAATGCAGCAAGAGACAACAAAAAGGGAAGAATTGCCCCCAGACACATCCTCCTGGCAGTTGCCAATGATGAGGAACTGAACCAGGTATGCTTTCAGAATTTTAGTGTATGGTTGTCTGTACACTGTAGCTCAAGTACAGCTGCCATACTTAAAGTTTAGAAACAGTCCAGTGTGGTATTCAGATGAGTCCAAGATGGTTCCCACAACAGAAAATGAAACAAGAATCTGCCCTCCAACATAAGGACAAAAACGACTTTTATGCCATGGACTCTTATTTTTGTAAGGAATGGAAAAGGAAACTGTAGGTAATCCCTTGTTCTTTATGTCTTAAATGGCCACCTGCATGTTCTGTCAAGTAATTTGCCAGTAATATATGAATGCGTAGTTGACTTTGTGGGAGAGATTTTATTGTGCGTACTTCAGGATCCCATTCCTTCAGTGCTCCCATAAATAATGCCAGAATCTATCATTGTCACTTAGAGTTTCAGCAGTACTCTATCTGTAGTTTATTAATCTGATCCATAGCTGAGTTATTTTTTATACTAGGCTTGGCAGATGGAGAATTCTTTAATTGCTTTTATGTCTATAATTCTGTATCCCTAGCCAGCATCCTTTAATTTCAGGCTGTTTACCTTTGCTATTAAATAATTATTGTGAAGTGCATTGTTACTTTTGTATGAGCATTACAGTACAAATGCAACAAATAGAATAAAATGAGTGTTTTAAATATTGTATACTCTACTTGTGTATAGTGCAGTGCAGTCTATGAGGACAGTTCTAGTCAAGAATGAGGGATTTTAATCAGATAAATCATGCTTCTTTACACTGCCTCTCCCTGCAGTTGCTAAAAGGAGTGACCATTGCAAGTGGAGGGGTCCTGCCCAGAATTCAGCCAGAGCTTCTTGCCAAAAAACGAGGTGCCAAAGGCAAATCTGAAACTATCCTTTCCCCGTCTCCTGAAAAGAGAGGGAGGAAATCCTTGGTGAGCAAGAAGAGTGGAAAGAAAGCAAAGGCTACCAAAGCCCGGGCACCCAAAAAGGTAAGCAAAAACTAGGTTTGGTGTTTTGGGAGGTGGGAGAGACTGGTTGAATGAAGAATGATACAGGGGAATAGGAGAAATTAGATGGGTGCCTTCCCGTTGCTTATTAGTTGATTGCTATCTTGTTTGTGACAACTGGAAGTGGGAGGTATGGGTTGATAATGAGTGAGAAGTACATGGTCCAGGATTTTCTCTCAAAATAGTAGAAGGTAGTGGAGAAATGAACCATCAGATTATTTCTGTAATGAGCTTCCAGAATCGTGGCAGTCACTGCTTAGAGGATACTTTTCAGGTACATTCACATTACCTTCTACGATACCTTTACGAAAACCCATATTGTCACTAGGATCCTGCAACATCTTTGTGGAAAGGATGCTCTAGCATATAAAACACACTTCCTCATCACCCACCCTTATTTTTTCCACCCTCCTTCCCAAGAAGTCCAACAACAAAGCAGCAGACCATCACCACCTTCTAGCTAACAACTGTAAAGTTTTCAGCCACACTACTATGACAGGATTTTGGGTTAAGATTTCCAGTGGTCAGAGAACTTGTCCTGACATGGGATATATATTTGGTGCTGAAAAGGATGCATTATATCAGACTTTTGTAATTCTCTCAGAGTAATGTCTCTGCATATTCACATCAGTCTCCATCTTCTCCTCTTACCTTTTGGTCTCTTGCTGGAGACATGATTTCAATGCTTTTAAAAATACAGGGAAACCCCGCTATAACGCGCCCCGCGATAATGCGAATTCGGACATAGCGCGATCATAAGGTGGCTCCCGCCACCCCAAGCGCGCGCAAAAAAAAAAAAAAGGGAACGTGCCTTCCCCACTGCCTCTTACCCCTTACCCCTGCTTCCCCTTTTGGCAGGAAGAGCCATTCTCCTCCCCAGCTGCTCCTCACTCTTCCTCTGCCCCTTGCACATCTCCCCTGCTCTCTGCCCAAGAGAAATTGACAGGCTTGAAACTGACTGGCTTTAAATGGTAAACTTTTCGTAACTCCGCTATACCGCGACCCCACATTTATCGCGATCAAATTTTTTGACCCCAATCATTGCGTTATAGCGGGGTTTCACTGTATATATATTTTAATTGCAATTACATCTGTGAGAAGAATGAATGGGAGGTTTTGACTGCTAAACTTTCCTTCACTCTCTAGGCCATGGGGACAAAGCTGTCCTGTGTCCCCACCTAAAGTTTTTACCAAAAGTAGTAAACGTACTCACCGTGAGTGTACCCCCTTGTGTTAGAGTGCAGTGCTGCCAGAGATCCTTATCTCTAGCACTCCTTGCAGACCACTCGTCTTTGCACACTGGTCACCTCTAGGGTCTTCTAGTCAAGTCACTTAGAAGTTTAAAACCCATTCCACGGTAGCAAAAAGGTGCAACAAAGGCCAAGTAAATCTTTAAACTAATAACTTTTCCGCCCCCTCAGGGTCCACTGAAGTGCTTTTACTGGACCTACCTCAGGGCCTCCCACACAGGACCCTAACCTGCTTCTGCAGAGTTCTTTCTCTGTTGCTTCTTGTCTAGCAAGTTTTTTCCTTCACTGACTCCTCCCTCTGGGGACGCTAGTTGCTTCCCTTAGGGACGGGGCGGCTCCAGGCACCAGCGCACCAAGCGCGTGCCTGGGGCGGCAAGCCGCAAGGGGCAGCCTGCCGGTCACTGTGAGGGCGGGAGTCAAGCAGCCTTCGGCGGCATGCCTGCGGGAGGTCCACTGGTCCCGCGGCTTCGGCGGCAATTTGGCGGCAGATACACCGAAGGCGCGGGACCGGCAGACCTTCCGCAGGCATGCCGCCGAATCCGCGTTACCAGCAGACCTCCCGCAGGCAGCCGCCGAAGGCTGCCTGACTGCCATGCTTGGGGCGGCAAAATACATAGAGCCGCCCCTGCTTAGAGAGCTCCCTGCTACATGCAGGCCCTAGTTTAAGGCTCTCCACCACTTGAGCCGCCCCTGCTCCCTGTATGTCCTGCAGGAGAGTCCTGCCTTCTCTGCAGTCTCTCCCCTATTGAGCTTCTTTAGTCTGCTTATAAGGTCCAGGTATCTAATTGATCATCAGCTACCTCTGTCCCTGTCTAGCAGGAGGCCATCAGTCAATCACCCCTCAGGCGGAGCACATATCTAATTGTGTTTTTTTCCCCATTGCTAGAAGTTGAATGGGGTTCTGAGTTCCACCTAACTCAAAACATTACTCTTGAGTCTCATTTGGTTTTTCTTTCCAAAACTTAATGAGACTACATACTCTGCATGTTAAGAGGTCTATGAGATTTTGTTTGGATAGGACTAAGTCATTTAGGTCATAACCTAGACTTTTTGAAGCATTGGGGGATAAATGTAAAGTTAATGCCATTTCCGTACATCATCCATTGAAATGGATGAGATTATGCACTTACATCTTAGCTAGAGTACCTGAGCACTTTAGGGCTCCCTCTACAAAGGCTACAGTGGTATCAATTCATCCTTCTATAATGTTTTCATCATAGAAAACTACTCTGTTTACACCTTTATGCAGTACTATGTTGTTGACTTGGCACTTAGATCCAATACTTACTTTGCAATCCTTGCTTAATTAGGATTGCTCAGCCTGTCTTTCTGGGTTTGTACTGCTTGCCATTCTGCCAGAGCTGGGAAAATGCAGAGACCACCTCTAAAAAGAAAGTAGAATTACTTAACAGTAACTGTAGGTATCTGAAAATAATACCTCTACATATTCACATCACTAGCCACCTTCCCCTCTTATTCTGAATTCTACATTCTCAAAACTCTGGGGTTTAGCAGGAGGAGTTGAGGTGTTAGTCTACTTGGCCTCTTACATCCTTTGGTCTGAATGTTCAGAGCTGTGAGGGGCATGGTTTTTTTCCTAGAAGACTCCTTAAGCTAGGCTGCACCAAGGGGTGCATCCCACAGGTGTGAATTTGCAGATGCAACACTCTTGAAAAACTACAGTTACTGGTGACAGGTTTCAGAGGGGTAGCCATGTTAGTCTGTATCAGCAGTGGTATAAGCTACGGGTGTAGGGTTAAATCGATCTAATGCTGCTAAATTCGACCTAAACTCGTAGTGTAGACCAGGGCTAAGAGACTAACACATTTATTTGGGCATAAGCTTTTGTGGGCTATAACCCACTTCATCAGATGCATGGAGTGAAAAAAAGTAGGCAGGTATAAATATACAGCACATAACACATCTTTTCATGTGCTGTATATTTGAACTCGCCTACTTTTTTTCACTCCATGCATCTGATGAAGTGGGTTATGCTTATGCCCAAATAAATGTGTTAGTCTCCAAGGTGCCACAAGGACTCCTCGTTGTAGTTACTGGTGAGTAACTTTTCATCTAGGTCATCTGAGTGGTTGTGTGATGGGTAATTATGTGATAAAGGCGCCATTGGATTATGATTTATTTTCAAGTTCTAGTGGCTGCTCCCAGTTTGTTTTTCCTTATAAATTAGAGCATTTAGCTGTTATTTAGTTTGAATACTCATAAATTAATGCAGCACAAGTAAAATTACAAAAACAAAAATCCTCAATAAGCTGCAGACATATGTACGTATTACTAAATCTTACAGTACCACAAACCTCCACTGTGCTCCATCTTTACTTTTACTATGTTTAGTAAATAGTAGAAAAGTCTTCTAATACATAACTTTGGGGTAGTAAAAAGCTGTGGTTTGGTTGTCATTCTATGAAGTTTAGATGAAAAGGCTATTGCTTTTATCTTTTGAAAGATTATAATCACAGACTTCTTTTTCCTGACTGTTATTGCTTCATTTTGCCTTCTTTGCCCCAATAGAGCAAGCAGAAGGAGAATGAAAAAGAGGGGGCCTCAAATTCAACATCTGAGGATGGACCTGGGGATGGATTCACCATCCTGTCTTCTAAGAGCCTCGTTCCAGGACAGAAGGTAATAGAAGTCAGAGAACAGATGTTATATAGTAAAATTTGATCGCACGACGGAGTCTAACATCAGCAAAAGAATATTTCCCATCATGCATGAACACAAGCTCTCCCCCAGCATTCTGGCTCAGTTGTTTGGGATTTAAAGATGGATCCAAACCCCATTGAAGTCAGTCGGTTTTGGATTAGGCCCTTATAAGATTTGTCTGCAGACTGAAGATTTACGAGATCAAGACTGGATATTATTTCTTCCTGGTGAGAGTGAAATGATGATTTGGGTCTCCCAGTATAGTTATAGGAGAAGAGGGGGCTGTTTTAGTTAAGGCCTAGCTATGCTGCTTCTCGTTATGTTAACAAACCATGTTTTAATCTTCCAGCTAAAATGATTTCTAACAGTTTGGCTGGCCAGAATTCTAAAATGTTTCTAACAGGATTTTGCCATGTCCACATTGTCCAGCTAAACTGTTTAACAAAACTCTCTCCTTCCTCTTTTTTTTCGCATGGTGGTCAGGATTTTTTTTTAGCTTCCTTAACCTCTTATTATCATTCTATTTGAAAGATACTGCATAATTTCTTACAGACTTAACTATGGAGATATCCTTTAAGCTTTTTCATTTTAAAGGATAGGATCTTTCAAAGAAAAATATATTTCATGAAATTTCTTCTGAAAATCCCCCCATAGGAGTTGCATGCCCTGCCTTATGAATCTCAGAACCTTTTAAAAATACTCAATAATTGGAGCCATATGTATGCTTTATCAGGTCCTCTTTGGCACTGGCTCCATTTGAGATCAGCACCTACGGCTGTTGGCCTGGGCCCCTTAGGCACAAGGACCATGTAGGCTTGTGCACCAAGTCAACAGCACCTCTCCCAGGTTTCAGTACTCCAGTGTGAATTTGGTTTGATTTACCAGAAACTGGACATGTTGGCCCCCACTCCTTCTGGTTCTTCAGCCCCTGCTAAACCAGTGCTTTAGCATATGAAGGAGTAGCCCCAATTTACAGATTGCAAACCACAGCACATAAATCTGGCAGGTTCTTTTGGAGCAATAGTGTAGCTAAGTGGATGAGTGTTGGGTCTGCTCTGTTTGAGATTTGGGTCCTGTTCCCAATTCCACCAGATGTGACTTTGTGCAGCCTCCCATTTACTTCTGTGAAATGGGGAGGGCTGATATTTACCCTACTCCTAGAGTAAAGTTATTAGGCCTTGCTCAATAATGAAGTGCACAGAATTCCACTCAGTGGAATTGGTAAAACTCATTGTTTTCTGGCTACCAGCCCCACATATCTTCTCCAGACCAAAGGGCATTTTCAACAGCAGAAGATTCAATTGTGTATCATCCAGAAGTTCAGGTCTGAATTTCTGCTTCAGAATGAAGTAGGGAGACTCAGTGAGGTTAGGGAGCATGCTCACTGCAAATGAAGTACTCACAGAATTTAAGAGCAAATCTCCAGCAAACTCTACTTAACGTGCAAATGGTGAATTTCCAAAGCTTATAGAGCTGTGATGTCATTTTTTGTGTGATAATCTCAATATTTCTGTCTTTTTTGTTGTTGTTGAGATTGAACAAAGAGAGAAATGAGACTGTAGAGTCTGAAGAATAGCTTTTTGAACTCTCATTAAGGCTTCAATTATTGGTTGTTTCCAGTTCTGATGTGTGGGTGGGGAATTAGGCCTGGTCTACTCTAAGAGCATATAAAAGTAAAGTTTAAAAGTTGGAATCAGACAACTTGACTACAGTAAAATGAATGACCCATGAAAGTGGGGTCCATCTGTCTTCTCTTGTAGTAATTTGGTATGAAAATGGTTTCACAATTAAAATTATTAGTTTAATTCTTTCTACATTCTCATTCTCATCTTGCAGCTTTCTCTGACACAAAGTGACGTCAGCCATATTGGCTCCATGAAAGTAGAAGGCATTGTTCACCCAACAACTGCTGAAATAGACCTCAAGGAGGAAATAGGTAAGGCTCTGTTGGAAGCAGCAAAGGCAAATCTAGCATTGGACTGATATCTGGTCTACTGGCTGACTGCTGAAATTTAATATTCTTTCATTTCTGTCCTGAAAACCAGGCTGGAATTGAGCAGGGATGGCAGGCTCCAGATATTTGCAGCTAATCAGTGACTTGCTAATAATAGCCAACATACAGATGAGATGACAAATGCCATGATCAAAATAGGATAGGTTTGATATCTTATCATTCTCCCTTCCAAGTCAAGACTTGTTAAATCTTTGTGGTCCGTAGTATTAAGACTAAGGGTATATCTATACGTACAGCGCTGCAGCGGCGCAGCTGTACCAATATAGCTGCGCTGCTGCAGTGCATCTGGTGAAGACGCTCTATGCTGACGGGAGAGAGCTCTATGCTGACGGGAGAGAGCTCTACCGTTGGCATAAAAAACCCACCTCTGCAAGTGGTATAAGCTACGTTGGCAGGAGAAGCTCTTCCACCAGCATAGGGCTGTGCACATGAATACTTATGTTGGTGTAACTTATGTCGCTTAAGGGGGTGGAATATTTACACCCCTGAGCGACATAAGTTATGCCAGCATAGGCTGTAGTATAGACAGCCTAATTGTGGACCTAGTTGATCGTTTATTACTGCCTTTCTTTCTCTTTTATTACTGCCTTTTAAAAGTTTTCATCTTTTTAGAATCCATGGGTGCTAACGCAGTTAAATAATCAATTGTTCTTCAAGTATTTTCCCTGTGGGTGCTCCACTTCAGGTGCGCATGCACCTCTGTAGCCCTGGATCAGAGATTTTCAGTTAGCAGTGCCTGTTCAGCCCATGCACCCTATGCCTCCTTGTGTTGACACTGAGGCTATAAAGGAGTGCGCGGATGAACTGCCCTCAGTTCCTTCTCAACTGCCTTGGTCTGAGACGAAGCCTTGATGTGTCCCCCTTGAGCATGCCTCACTTTATCTTTCTTAGAATACTTCGTGTAGTTAGTTGTTAGTTTCAGTGTTGTTATAGTTAGTTAGTACAGTTAAGTAGGGAGAGGATCATTTCTCCTCTCTTTCCCATTAGGGGACTTGTTTCCTCCTGGCAGGGCATGCCTGACTTCTCCAGGCTTCAAACGCTGCCTTTCATGCTCAGAGACCATACCGGTGAGCAACAGCCCCTCTAAATACTTCCATTGCTTGGGGGAGTCCTATATCACCAAGAAGTGCAACTTCCGTCTAGCCCTCAAACCCAGGGAGAGGAAGAACAGGGAGATTAAGATCAGATTAATCATGGAGCGCTCCCTTCAACCATCGTCTGAGCCAGGTCAGGAGACTCCCAACCCCTCTCCCTCTGCACCCACCCCCATTCATCTATCTCAGGATAGATCCAGCACCTCTTCTATCTTAACACAACCTTCTCCTAAGAAAGGGGAGACATTGGAAGTGTCAGGGAAAGCTTCCAAAAACAGGAGCACAGACTCTCACCTTAAGGAGCCAGCTCCAAAAATGACCAGGTCTCTGGAGAGATCTACAGTCTCTGAAGCCTCAGCTTCTTGGCTTGGTACCATTGACTCGAAGGACTCCTCCTCTGGTACTGCCAGGTCCGTGAAGTCCCGAAGTCCCAGAGACATTGCTCTGATAAAGCTTCATTACCATCTTGGAGCAAGGAGGGCGAGCATAGACACTTGGGACGAGAACCATTGGATTTGGCCCAGCCATTGGTACCTTTGCGTTTATCCCAGCTGTTACCTGCGTATTCTGCCCAGCCGTCAGTACCTATGCATTCGGCACCAAGCATGTAACAGTGCCAGGTATCATTGGCATCAACTTTTGTACGCCCACCAATGGTACCATCAGCAACTCTGTCAATGCAGCTACTGCATCGGTACTTATCTCTTACTCAGGATCGCAGGAGTTTAGGTATACAAGGGACCTCTCAATAACGGATGAGCAAGAATCCCCACTCCTCTTGGGTACTGAGCATCTGTAGGTGCTGAGACCCTGATCTCTGGATTACCGCCTCTAGTACTGCAGGACTTTCCACCGTTTTCTGTGGGTGTTACCCCATTGGACTTGATGGAGGAAGATGAGGAAGACTTTCAGTTGGTCTCTTCTATTTCTGTTCAGGATTCTCAGACATGTCTCTCCAGGAAGCCTTTGTCTGATAGTTATAGGGAGGATAGCACTTGCTATCAAGGGTAATGGAACCAATCCTGCATGCCACACCCACTTCTATATGGGCCCCGCAATGGGGCATATTGGGCTGCCTATTAAAAGCAATTTGCCAGACCACTGGTACCATCTCATAGGGAGGCCAGAGTTGTTCAACTTTCCCATCCCCAACCTGTCCCCCCCACAGGAGGAGACAATTGAGGAACAGGAGGTTAAGGTGAGTAAGGAGGTTACCCCTCAAATATATATTTCATCCTTGTCCCTGGACGAGGCCACCACTCCTTGGGAGATGTTTTTCTTCTATCCTGGAGGAGGGGACTGTTCTATGCATTCCCTCCAATGCCACTTAAACTAAGGGTGGTGAACAAGATCAGATAGTTATCTGAACAAAGTTATCCTTACAGTGCTGACCTGGCTGAGACAAGATTGGTACTCTTACCCGCTTCACCCATGTGCCCAACCATCATTCAAGCTCCCAACCATTCCTCGTCTCATATCACAGGATGTGGGTCGCATGCTTCTTCCCAACCTAGCGGATCTCGGCCTCAGAGCGTGGCTCCTCGATGGTTCACAGGGTTATAATCCTCCTGCTCTTCGGAAGTACAGCAGGTATTACTGAATAGTAGAAAGACATCAATCTGTACTACTTACTTGCAGAAATAGAAGAGACTCTTCCATTTGTGTTGTCGCTGCCTTCTGCTTGAATCTGTGTCAGTTTCAGTCATCCTGGATTACCAGTTGGATCTAAAGAAATCAGGGTTATCAGTTAGCTCAATTAAGGACCATTTGGCCTTAATATCCGCTTTTTAACCTCCAGTAGAAGGGTTCTCCATATTTGCTCACCCTGTGTCATCTAGGTTTGTAAGGGTCTGGGGAATTTCTATTCCCAGATTAGGGACCCCATCCCAATGTGGGACCTCAACCTGGTACTTAAATACCTTATGAGATCTCCATTTGAACCTATGGTAACCTGTTCGCTCTTGCATTTGTCTATGAAGACGGTCTTCTTAGTAGCCATCACATTGGCCCGAAGGGTCAGGGAGATTGGAGCTTTGATGGCAGGCCCCCTGCCATCTCACGGCATTCTTTAAGGACAAGGTCTCTTAACGTCTATAAATTCTTGCCTGAAGTTCTACTGGAGTTCCCGAAGCCACATAGTTCCCTATAGGAATCCTGCTTACATACCTGGACGTTAGAAGGGCATTGGTGTTTTACTTAGATAGGACCAAGCAATTTAGAAAGTCACCATTTCCTTTGGAGATAGATCCAAGGAATCCTCAATTTCTAGTCAAGGACTATTGAAGTGGATTTCTGGATGTATTATTGCTTGTTATAAGGTTGCAGGTGTTCATCCCCCCAGAGGGTTATAGCACATTCAACCAGATCACAAGCAACTTCTATGGCACTACTGAAGAATGTACTGTGACAGACCCAGACCAGTGGGGTACAGGAGTCTGGTAGAGGGCAAATATACTGGTCACTGGATGAGTAGTTTTCTGCTCTCTGAGTGACCAGAGCAGGGGCTGCACTAGAGTAATCAGGAACCTGCTAGAACCAGTTAAGGCAGGCAGGCTAATTAGGACACCTGGAGCCAATTAAGAAGAAGCTGCTAGAATCAATTAAGGCAGGCTAATCAGGGCACCTGGGTTTTAAAAAGGAGCTCACTTCAGTTTGTGGTGCGAGTGAGAGGCTACGTCTTCACTACGGGGGGAGTCGATTTAAGATACGCAAATTCAGCTACGCAAATAGCGTAGCTGAATTCGACGTATCGCAGCCGACTTACCCCGCTGTAGGGACGGTGGCAAAATCGACCTCTGCGGCTTCCTGTCGACGGTGCTTACTCCCACCTTCGCTGGTGGAGTAAGAGCGTCGATTCGGGACGCGACAAATCGATCCCCGAGAGGTCGATTTCTACCCGCCGATTCAGGCGGGTAGTGTAGACCTAGCCTGAGGAGCTGGGAGCAAGAGGCGCAAGGAGTTGAGAGTGAGAGGGTGTGCTGCTGGAGGACTGAGGAGCACAAGCGTTATCAGACACCAGGAGGAAGGTCCTGTGGTGAGAATAAGGGAGGTGTTTGGAGGAGGCCATGGGGAAGTAGCCCAGGGAGTTGTAGCTGTCATGCAGCTGTTACAGGAGGCAGTATAGACAGCTGCAGTCCACAGGGCCCTGGGCTGGAACCCGGAGTAGAGGGCGGGCCCAGGTTCCCCCCAAACCTCCCAATTGACCTGGACTATGGGTTCTTCCAGAGGGGAAGGTCTCTGGGCTGTTCCTCAACCCACATGGTGAATCTCTGAGGCAAGAAAATCCGCCAATAAGCGCAGGACCCACCAAGATAGAGGAGGAACTTTGTCACAGTACCAATATCTGAAATATGTAGAGCCACTACACATGCTTCAATACATACATTTTTGAAACATTAGGCCCTGATCCAAGCTGTTAGATTCCATATAGCACTTGGTTCTGCAGTACTGTCTTCAGTTCTGGACTCTATTCTGAAATTCCCTCCTCCATTTGGGGATACTGCTCAGAAGTGGAGCACCGATAGGGACATTACTTGAGGAAGAGGTTACTCACCTTGTGCAGTAACTGGTTCTTGAAGATGTGTCCCCCTATGGATGCTCCACTGCCTGCCCTCCTCCCCCTCGGCTTCAGACTGTTCCTTAAGGGATGTTTGGGTGGAGAAGGAACTCAGTGTGGTTTGCCTGCACACTCCTATATAGCCTTGGTGTTCAGCATGAGGAGGCATTGGGTGCATATGCATGCTGAACGGATGCTGTTAACTAAAAATCTCCGATCAAGGGCTTGAGAGGCACATGTGCACCTGAAGTGGAACACCCATAGAGACACACATCTCGAAGAACCGCAGTTACTGCACAAGGTGAGTAATCTCTTCATATATCCCTTTCTGTATTACAATTATTTTGTATTTGCATTTGAAATAGCTCAGAAGGAAATGAAATGTATTCATAATACTACTTATGTCTTTCGTTGTAGATCTCACATGCTTTGTAAACATCAGTGTCGTAAGCCTAACACCACTCCTGTGAGATAAGGAAGTACCATTATCCCCATTTAATAAGTGGGGAATCTGAGGCACAGGGCAATGAAGTTACTTGCCCAAGATCAGTTGCAGTCAGGATCCCAGAAATAGGCATAGGGTCAGGGCTTTATACAATCATTCAGTAAGGATTTCATCCCCATTGGCATCTCAACTGTTTGTTTATTTTATAAATGATTGCAGAAAAACAATTGGATGAGTTACCTCAGCTGATTCTGGAAGTCCAATAAAATACAATTTCTGCTGGCACAATTCTCCCGATTGTTCACTTTCTCCACCAGAGAACTGAAGTGAAGTTGCAGAGTAGCGATATCTCTGCCAATAAGCACTGTATCATCTTCTAAATGTCTGAACCCGGTTTTTAGGTTAGCAGTTTTGGGGTATTCTTGGAAAATTCTTGCAAGGCACATTTTGTATTTTGATTAGAATTTTTTCATATACTGTGCACATCTTATTTATGATCGTTTCTAGTATGAGATATCTGGTTCCCATGCTTTCATCCTTCTCAGGGCTATCTGAGGAGCAAGTACTGCAAACCCTACTATACACTTTTCTTTAAACCTATACTACAAAAAAGATGGCATATTTTATAGAGAACTAAAGTTCAGGTACTTCAGATAATGAAATACTAACTCACTGTACCAAAACCAGTAAAAAAAAGTATTACATGCTGTGTTATTTTCAAGAACTCAAATAATAAGCAGACGTGTTGGACAGTACAAAAAAGCATACCTTAACTTCAAGATTTTATTATCTTATTTATTAAGATCTCATATTATCGGGAGATGACTTAATTTAATTATGCATATTAAGAACAATGATGGTCAAATGTAACTGGCATTTAGAAAAATTTAGCACATTTAAACCTTTTAAATTTCCCATTCACGTATATCCTCTCACTTTTTCATTATCATAATATCAGGAAAAAAAATAGAGGTGGCTTTCTGTTTGTGATGTCAGAATCTCATTTTTACGATATATCCGAAGAACTGAACAGGCTTCACTTACAAAAATACATTTTTAAAAAGTTAAATACAACATTATTTCCTCTTGGTTGTTATATACTAACCTTTTTGCTGAGTGAAGTAGGAAAAAGGGAATTTTTTAGTTTGTTCAAGGTGAAGAATACGTGATCATTCCACATGGTTTAAACATACAATGTTTATTTTGTACATTTTTAGTTCACACATGTTAACAAACATTTATTCATTTGGCTCTTGTAAAATGCATAAATGTTAATAAAAATAAATACTAATAATAACAGGCAGTTTAGGATTGATAAATCCTGGTGAATAAGAGTGAATCAAGATAATACATGTATAATTTTTGTTCTTGAAACAATCTGCAGTTGTATTTTCTTTTAAAAAGAAATAGTTTGTTTTGTTTGTTTCAAATAAAAGCCTTTTGCTTTGTTTCCTTGCAGGCAAGGCCTTGGAAAAGGCTGGAGGGAAAGAATTTTTAGAAACAGTAAAGGAGCTCCGCAAATCACAAGGACCTTTGGAAGTTGCTGAAGGTAAAAAGGGTGCTATATTATCTTTTTGAATATATCAGCTTTTCCTCCTCCCAAATACTCATTCCTTTCTCCTGCCACTCTGATCTGTTCTTGGGTTAATCTAGAGCTTTGTCTACACTAGGTAATATTTTTTAAAAAATCTCTTTGGTGATGTAGAGGCTCCTGTGCCTTCCTCCTAACTGGTGCTGGGGATATACCTGGATGACACGGAGGGGGCTAGGATCCCCCTGTTCTGTGCCCATCACATGGCTTTGTTTTTTAGCCCCATGGTAGTAGTTAGGCTGCCTTAACTTACACCAGGGGACCATTTCTGCCCATGGCAGCCCCAAGATTGGGGGAATGCAAAGGTGAGCTTTATGACCTTTGACCTATCCTCCACCCCCAGACTTGCACATTGTGTGTTCCTCAGCCATAGCTAAGGATCTAGCTCACAGTATAATATATTCAGTATAAAAAGAGCAGTATTCATAAGTTACCTTGTATTAAACCAATTTTATTAGAACTAATAATCAAAGCAGAAGTTTTCCCTAACTGTACATTAATTGTTTGAATATAAATATAGATGTAAATCTTGTGATTATCTTTTTCCTTAAATTGCTATTCTCCACCCCGGCACAACAGCTATATTATCAAAAATATAATTATGAAAGAAATACTTGTGGAAATTTTAAAATATCTGTGGCAATGTATAGCTCTGAGCTTACTTTGTGGAGGTTGCATCTTACTTGTGAACAAAATTATCGGATTTATAGGGATTGAAGATGGAAAAAAGATTATATCCAATGTTCCCTACAATATATTTTCTAATACATTGTCCAATCTAGTGTCTCAAAACCAGAGACTGGATGTCGTAAATAGTCTCATTTTAAAAATCCCCCAAATAAATAGCCTAGTTTTAAAAGTCCCAAGCAAAGGGCCATCCACCACTACTCTTGAGAGACTTGCTACAACTTATTTTACCTCACTATCACACTGATTCTTAAACACTTTTGGAGTAAACTACTTTTTTACCCATTAACATCAATGGAAAATAAATGGTCTTCATTCAGGTAACCTGTTGCCAGGGAAGATAACAACCCCAATGAAATGAATGTATTTTCCATTTGTGTTGTCACATGCTATGTCGGTATTTTTAAAATTGCCACTTTCATTATTTTAGATGCTAATGTATGATACTAAAAGTTTTTAAAATGGCTGGAGCTCTCCTGTAAATACTGTGCTCCATCCCAAAGGTGACTGACTGTATGTTAAAGTGATAGATCAGAAAATTCTTGTGTATATTTTAAGCAGCACCACTGATAGGTAAGGTTTCTCAACAATTTCCATTATAATATGAGTAAGGAGTAGAAATGTTATTTTACCTATGTTTTTGGCATTGTTGTGAATACTGTGTCTAGTTCTGGTGTCTGCAATTCAGGGATGTTGATAAATTGGAGGGTTTAGAGAAGAGCCACGAGAATAATTAAAAGATTAGCAAACGTGCCTTATACTGATACACTCAAGGAGCTCAATGTATTTAGAGAAGCTTAGGGGGTGACTTGATTACAGTGTATACGTACCTGCATGGGGAACAAACATTTAATAATGGGATCTCTAATCTAGCAGAGAAAGGTATAACACAATCCAATGGCTTGAAGTTGAAGCTGTACAAATTCAGACTGGAAATAAGGTGTACATTTTTAACAGTGAGAGTAACTAACCATTGGAACATCTTACCAAGGGTCCTGGTGGATTCTCCATTACTGGCGATTTTTAAATCCAGATGGGATGTTTTTCTAAAATATAGTCAAGGAATTATTTTGTGAAAGTTTTATAGCCTATGTTATAAAGAAGATCAGACTAGATGATAACAATGGTTTCATCTGGCCTTCTAATCTACAAATAAGACCCTGTTTTCAGTTGCTTACAACTTTGCCAAACTTTATCCATTTCCTTGAAGTTGAGTGGGACCCCGGAGAATTGGATTCTATTGCAGCCTCTGCCACCAAGTTCCTATGTGATCCTGGGCGGGTCATTTAAACCATACTTTTCATAGTTGGGCACTAATTGTATGTTCCTCGTTTTCTGGGTGGCCAATGTGAGACACCTGGTGACAGATTTGAAGAAGTGCTACGTACTCACAACTGCAACTGAGGTTGGTTGGAACTGTACTTTCAACATATAAAGTGCTATCAAAATATTAAGTACTCTGAAAAATCAACACCTAGGTGCCTCAAGCTGGACATTCAAAACTCTTAGACACTTTTGATCTTAATCTCTTTATGCCTCTATTTCCCATATGTAAAATGGGAATAATAAAACTATCTAATCTCAGAGGGGTGCTGTGAAGATAAATTCATTAAAAATCTATGAAGCTTTCAGATATAATTGAGAGAATACCATAGAAATGCCCATCAGAAAATTAGTAATACTGTATTCAGTACAGAGTTTGAATGATGTGTGTTAAATAAGGCCTGAGACCACACACTGAATGAGGATAAAGACAAGTATCTGATCATGTAATTAAATAACTGTATCTTAACATATAGCACAAGGGGGGCCATTAAAGTTGCAAGTGCAACCTTAATTCTGGAACATACCCTAATTTTTGAGTGCTTGATTTTGCAGCCTTAATGTTCTTGTAACAGTTTTCTGGAGTGAATAATAATTAGTGTTGTGAATGAAGTACTTCGGGATGGAAGATGTGATAATTGTAAAATGATTATATTAGAAACTAATCATCACTTTTTCTTTATGTATTAGCTGCCCTCAGCCAGTCCAGTGGACTAGCAGCAAAGTTTGTGATCCATTGTCACATCCCACAGTGGGGTTCAGACAAATGTGAAGAGCAACTTGAGGAGACTATTAAGAACTGCTTAACAGCTGCAGAAGACAAGAAGTTGAAGTCTGTGGCTTTTCCACCTCTCCCCAGTGGCAGGTATGAATCTTTACCCAGAAGAGGCTGATATATTATTGCAAATTGACTATTGTAAGGGGCATCTGTGGCAGGAAGGGGGATTATTATAGAGGCCAGATTCTACTTCCATTGAAGTCAGTGGCAAAACTCCAGTTGACTTCAGTGGTGCAGATTCAGGCACAAAGTGCTCTTCTCGAGTAAAATGGTATGAAGTATCATTTTTGCATGAAGTTATCAATAAAAAAAACTTTATAATAAATTATGTAGAACATAATCTAATAAAAAGGAGATCCAAATCTGGTAGATCAAAAATTGGGCCTACCAACTATGTTTTGTGTTGTTGGTGAATAATTCTCTTAGTCTCTGGGCCTAATTTACGACTGCGTTACTTCAGTTTTATGCTACCTAATCTTACAATGATGTTTCTCACTATAAAACTCTGTTAGCTTCAATGCCAGCATAAAATTGGATATAAATAATAGTGAACCAAGCGCCTAGTCTATGCCTGAGCAGTTTGATAGAAGAAGGTAAATTTTGGTTTGTTTATATAGGTTTTCCCAAGAACACCCATTAAACAAGATAGTTGTTCAAAATCTTTTCTTTTAGATAAAAATTGTTTTGTTTTTAGAGTCTGATTCTGCTCTGAAAAGCAACTGTAAAAATCATTGTGGGATTGCAGGTTTATCTCCCAATAATTAGCAGATCAAATGTGCTTGGTTGACAAGTAAAAAACAGTGTTTTGCTATTTTTTTAACGGCCTGCCCACTAACCCACTTTGGACTCTGTCAGTAACAAAGCTTATGCAAGTCAATTTAAGCCTTCATTTACATTTATGCAACCCTGCTGGCTGCAGCAGATGCTCTTAGTTACACTTGCACAATCTTTTATGTTTGAGTTTGTAGAGATTTAAATGATTGGACCAAAATAAACGATTTTGTTGGTTACTTACAAGAAGGAGTAGATGCTATCTTACTCTTTCTCATTGTGTTGGCTCTACGGAGTTAATAGGAATAAAAAAGGTTAAAAAAACCCTTATTTTTACTCCTAAAATGAGCAGGTGTCGCTGAATGCACAGAAAGAGCTGATCTGATAAGTAATATGCTATTTTTACATAATCACTTTTCAAACTAGGATCATATTTTTAAAGGGATCAGGATATAAGTGTAAATGGAAATGGAATATAATTTAATGCATGTATTGTTTCATTCACTGTTTCCGTCCTTGGTTTGACTGTGTTTTAGTCAGTCAGGTTTGATAGGTCAATAGTGTTCTCTTTTTATTATTAAATTGTAGCTTTTAAAATAAATTTGATTTCTAGTTTTCAAATTAGTGTAATCTCCACTGTGACCCTCTTCTTTAGAGTGCTTGTTCATATATATTCCATGCTTGGTGCACACGCACCCCATGCACTCGAGATTGGAGTTTTTGGCCAGTAGTGTCTATTGGGGCTGCACATGTGCCAACTGTCCTGGTGCTTCTGTCCTAAAGACATAAGGGGCGGAAGGGCCCAACTGCCACTTCTCACCATCCATGGCTGTGAGATGGAGCCCCCGTGTCTCCCTCTCAATGTATCACTTCTTTCATAATCTCTAAAAGTAAAAGGTATTTATTAGTGTTCATTAGGATAGGTAGGGTTAGTTGGATAATTACCTGTTGGAACATTCTGAATAGGCTTTCTTTTGTTGATAGTTTAGGAAGTTTTTATGTTCCTTCATTATTATTTTCCTCCCTGAGATCTTTTTCCTGTTAGTGGCACTTAGGGATGTCTCATCCCAAAGCACATGATTTTAAATATTGCCTCTTTCATGAGGCAGCAATTCCTGTCTCTCTCGAAGTCTTTTTTATTTGGGGAATCCCATATCTCCACTAAATGCTTGGTGTGCAAATCCTTTTCTA
Organism: Terrapene triunguis; assembly: GCF_002925995.2. Taxonomy (NCBI): domain Eukaryota; kingdom Metazoa; phylum Chordata; order Testudines; family Emydidae; genus Terrapene; species Terrapene triunguis. Next base: position 43,082,209 of record NW_020664446.1, on the reverse strand, counting down.
AAAGGACTTTAAAATCTAGGGAGGCAAATCTAAAAATGTTTTTATTAGACTGCTCCATGGGACCAGCCTCTGATCTGGGCACAGCTGGACAAGTTCCACCATAATCCAGAAGTGCTCCAGTGAATTATGCATCCACTAGATTCAAGGTTCCATCTTCAGATTCCAGTAGGATGATTATTAAGTCCTCAGAGGAAAAGGAGCATTGCTGCTTTGCTAAAGTGAAAGATAGATCCTCTCCGGAAACTTCTAAAAAGATGTCTAAGTCTACGTACTGCTCCGATTCAGAAGAGGCTCCATGGCCCAAATTGGGTATTGTGGGAGCTTAGAGGGAGAATGGTGAGAGACTTTGATATTGTATGGCAACCCAAAGTTAGCTGCCTCAGGTACTCAGACTAGAGCATCAGAGGTTACATGAGCACCGAGTGTCAACCAAGAATTGCTCCAAGTGAAAAGGACCCAAAATTCCTTGACTTATTTGGTCATGAGTGTTTCTCTACCATCTTACAATTCAGAAATTTGAATTATCAAGCATTGCTGGTTATGGTTTTTTGAACTAAAACAAATTTTTGGATTTTACTGATAAACTACCTCAGAAAAGCAGAGAGGAATTTAAATCTTTAGTTACAAAGGGAGACTTAATAGCTAGAACATCCTTACAGGTACCTCTAGGCGCTTCTGACCCTGCTTTACAATCCACAGCAACACCAGAAATTATGGGATGGGCACCCTGGCTCCAAAGTTCTGGCAAACAACTGTGGAGAATCTTCTTTCTGAGGGCTCAGACCGTGTTAGCTTTAAGACTGCCGATATGCTCCACACGTGGAAAGATTCCCAAATCACACTTCACTGTCTTAGGGTTCATACACCTGATACCAAGAGAAAAGAGTTCCTGAGTTCCCACCCAAGGTAGTTTCAGACTTCCATTTGAATCAAATGTTCTGTCTGCCAGTATTCTTTCCCAAATGGCATTCTAATCAAGGAGGGTCTAGGTTGCACACTTTACACGTTTGCATGGCCTCAGCGTTTTGCTTTCAAAGGACCAAGCCCTTCAGAGCTTTCCCAAAATCATTTATAGAATTAGCTGAAAGAATGAAAAGGTCAAGTGATTTCAGGCCAGTGTATGGGTTTCAGGGTGTATTAAGCTTTGTTAATTAGTTTAGAATCCCTAATTATATTAGAGCTCACTCTACTAGAGCACAGCCAGCCTCTGCTGCTTCCTTGTAAAGCATTCTCACTTTGGACATCTTTAAGGCAGCTACTTGGGATTCAGTGCATAATTTTACCAAGCATTACTTCATAGTGGAAGCATTGAGGTCTCATGCTTCCTTTGGCAGAGCTGTGCTGCAATCTTTATTTAAATGGACTCTGAGCACCCACCTCCACGCATCAGATCACTACTTGGAAGTCAACAAGAATGGAATATACATGGACAAGCATTCGAAGAAGAAAAGTTACTTACCTTTACAGGTAACTGGAGTTCAAGATGTATTATTCATATGTATATTGCCTGACCCACCCTCCTTTCCCACTACTATGGAGTCCTATTGCACTGGGATTCTGCAGTGGTGAAGGAACTCAGTGGCGAAGGATCTGAGTGACGATTGGGCCCACACCATCCTTTATGTCCTCCGTATGGGAGCATGGGAACATGCAGGGCACAGGCGCAGCCCCCACAGACACTGCTGGCCAAGACACCAATCTCACCTGCATAGGGAGCATGCACACCAAGAGTGGAATATATATGGACAAACCATCTCAAATGAACTTCAGTTACTGAAAAAGGTAAGTAACTTTTACTTTCACTTACACTTAAATTTGAGAATACATCCTGCTAAACAAGCAAAGGAACTAGTCCTGAGAATTATATCCATACCAAGTTTCAGATTTCAAACATTTTTGTTGTAGTTTTGTTCAAAAGAATGTTAGGGATTTTTGCTGGCATTTTTTTTTTTAAGAGGAGAAGGGGGGGGAGGTTATTGTTTTACAACGAGAAAATATTTTTTCCACTCCCCTTTGAGTGGGGGGTGGGGGGGAAGTTGCTTGAACTTCTATGCCTGGGGGGGGGGAGGTGGGATATGTAGGCATAGACTATTGATGGAAAAGGTCAACCCTAAAAATGAACATTTCAGAAAGATGTGTGAAAACAAATGTTAATTGAAACTGTTTTGCAACATTATAGTAACTGCTGCTGGTGAGTATAATACAGTGTCATTGACTTCATGTTGCTATGAAAAACTAGAGTTTTATTTCTTGACTTGTGTGTTTTATACTTGCAATTAGTGTTGCCTTAATGCAGGATTTCTCATGTAATAGTACATATACTCATTTTGAAAATGCATTTTGTTCTTTTCAGTGTCATGAGTACAGTGTTTCCATGCACAATTAGAATGACTGAGTTTGAGACTAACTTCCTCTTTTCCTTTTCTTCTGCTGCGTAGAAACTGCTTCCCAAAACAGACTGCAGCCCAGGTGACTCTCAAAGCCATTTCCACCCATTTTGATGACACTAGTTCTTCCTCCTTGAAGAACATTTACTTTCTGCTCTTTGACAGTGAGAGCATCGGAATCTACGTGCAAGAAATGGCCAAGCTAGACACCAAGTAGCTATGGCAGCCAAATGAAGCTTTATTTTTCAACATAAATTTGAGTAGCATTAAAGAATTAGAGGTGGGTTTTATTTTTAAAATGTGGTGAAGAGGGGGAATGTTAGTCGTTTGATGTTTTGTGACTTAATGGAGAGCTTTGCTATGGAGGAGAGGGTTTAGTCTGTGATTAATTCTTGCTATAGATACCCCCTACCATTTTATATCACCTTAAAGAAATCTTGAGTAGTTAATTTGCCAGCTCTCTTCAAAAGTTTGTTTAAATGTGTCTTGCTTTTTTAGTTTAGGACTCATTTTAGATTTGTAGCTTTGAATTTTACACACACACACACACACACACAATTCTTTGTTCCCCTTTCTTTTTTTGAGGGTGGATGGCAAAATGTTAACTTTTTTTGTCTACATTCCATGTTGGAGAGAGAATTTTAAAGATGTATTAGGACCTTCTATTTTGTTTTACCCCATAATAATCTCTGTAATTACTGAGAATATTTCATCTTGTTTTTTGTTTTATAAGAAAAAAGAAAAGAAAATATGTGTCAAGTGTATTTATTATAAACCGTACCCTAACTGCAGACACTTTTGCCTTAAAATGAAAGTCAACAATACCTCCAGTGTGTGGAAATATTTGACATGTGAATACTTAGTGTACAGATAGTACCAAATCTGTGGCCACAAAATACTTCCATATAAAAGACACTGAATTAGACCCTGTGTGGTATTTTTGCCAGGTAATGGGTGCAATGCTGTGCATCAATTCAGGATGGCAGCCATCTGTTCTGAGTGTGTCTCAGGGCCAGACTCAGAGTATTATTGTCTTGAAGACTTAGGCAACCCAAGGCCTTCACTTGGACTATAAATTCTGCAAAAGCAGCTCTCTATGTTGTGAAGAGATAGGATTTGCTGTTGAACCAAACTGAGCAAAAATAGCAAATGAGGGTAGTGGACTTGCAGAGATAACACAATCACACATTTCACTCAAAAAGAGGACTGGTAGACAAAAGAATGGACTTTTGAAAACAGCTCATTCTGCTACTTATTTGAATTTAAAATCCATTTAAACTGGATTCCTTTCTCAGCTCCATCTTAGCATGTGAATTGTGTTTTGAAAAAGTTTCAGCAAGAAATACAGTTTCTGTGCGGATCCACTTAACATAACAGAGCCACTTTAAAAAGAGGGTTTTGTGTTGTTATTATGCACCATGCTAAAGAATGGCATTCGTAATACATGATGTTTTGGTGCAGTATTGATATCAGTCAAATAGCCATATAGCTTGTGTCATTTTGGTAATTATGCACCTTTTACTCTTTTCCAGCTTTGTTCATGCCAGTTGATACATGTATTCTCTTGCTACTTCATCATTGTCCTTTCTATCTAGCAGGGCATAGTCTGTCCCATAGTCTTCCAGCTCTTAGAAACAAAAAGGTCCCGGCTCTTGGCAATAGTCACCAAAAGACGTCCCACGTAGCATCCATTAATCTGGCCTACCCCATCATTCCGGCCCATCGACAGCAGGAAGGTTAGTGATCCTAGAAGTGAGAAACATACACAGTTAGCCGTCAAAAAGTTGTAAATGAGATCAAACAGCATGATCAGCACCCGTGTGCTTCATAGCACAATGGGACCAAATTATATGGCAAGAATTAAAAGATTTCTTTTTGCTGATTCTCTAGAATGCCCAGCTCTATGGGATTCAGTCATAGGGTTTTCCGAGCAGCCTGGCTTAGAATCTCCTCCCTGTATGCCAGGGAAGTGGGAAGCTTGTCAGTTTCAACAATTCATTTTCTCATCTCCATGGACCTCAGCCACTGCTCTGTTCGCCAGCTAGTCTAGCTGTCCAGCCAGCACTTCTGGCTCCCAGACCCCACACTGGCTGGTTCTACATAACAATGAAGGAAGCATGCACTGCTATCCAGTTACTTCCCCCTTGTACAGAGCAAGGAGGACTTCCAAACAGGTCCTTCACGGCCAGGAGGGAGAAAACAAAATGTTTGGTACCAGGCTGCAGCAAAATGAATTAATACTATAGTATCTTGGACAAATGCTAAATTCCACAGCTGTGAAATCACAAAGTCCATGGGGCCCTGCACTAGCTACATTGGTCAATTCACAACCTCACAATCAGAGTCTCAGGCTCCTTTCAGACTTAAATGGGCATCAGTTGCACTCGATTCACATTTTTAATGTTTTTGCAACCACAGGGGTAGACACCTTTTTTATTGTTGTTGTTATTATTAATTATTATTATGAAAGCTGAGATTCTGGAGCCTAATTCTCCAACAAAGGGCAAATTCTGCTGCAAATGCCAAGGAACCATAGAATACACAAGACTCTGATGATGCTTTTGCACAGCTATATCCTTTATTCTTATAATTTGGAAATAAGGGTGGGAGATGAAACAAGAGAACCTTGTTTTCTCCCTCTCTCCTAAACCAGAGTTAACCTTCAGGTAACAGATGTTTCCATTTATAGAGGACTGATTCTTATCTTTTACGCTGCTGTACCTCCATGAATTCAATGGAATTATTCATGATTTAGAGTAATATAAATCAGAGGAAAATTAAGTACATGGCATCGTGACATGTATGCACCTCTTGTCCTAAACCTTGGCATTAGAATGGGTCAATCCAAGCCCCTAAAATGTAATTTAAGAAGATCTGGAAAGCGATTCCAGAGAATATATACACAGACGGGCATCAAGAGCAAGTGGGCAATGCACTCTGGATATCCTATTATCCCACTGCTACAGCAACTAGCAAGGAAGGCTACTGGTAAATATTTACACTAGTACAAATGCCACTGACTTAAATGGGACTAATTGCACAATAAAAGACTATGCATGTGATTAAGATTTTGCAGGTTCGGGTCATAAGAGTTAAGTCATGATATTTTGCTGTTCCAAGGACTTAATGTCATAGTTTGATAAACAACTCATTAAGATAATGGTTTCCTTTATAAACTGTAACCACCATATCCTCCCACCAATATAACAGTAATCAATCAGCAGCGAAAGGGAAGAACATTTCAAAGTACAGAATAATCAAATAGTGTGCTTGTTTTGTTTCTGTGTCAAAAGAATTGCTGAAGAGTTGGCAAGAATATTTTTTAAGAGGAAGAAAGTAAGAATAATATCAGTGATATAATATTCAAATCCAAATTATTTCCTTCAACTCTAAATACAGTCCTGTGCAAGTTATGGATTTCTTACAAAGTAATTCTATATAGAGATGAAGAAAGAATCTCATCAGCTAAGACTTGTTATGAGCAGAGCCCAGTTTTACCTGGCTGGTAGGTTTTAAGAGGTTTCTGTGTCAGACTGTTGATGATGTTTGTCACCACAATATTGGCATGGAGCCCAGCATGGTATGCCATCTTCGGTTCCTTCACATCAGCACAATCACCAATAGCATAGATGTTATCATACCCTTCCACCTGGAGGTACTGGTTGACCTTTAAAGCACCATTACTCGCCAGCTTGTCCCCTGTTTTAAAAAAAAGAAGTGCATCACCTTACGGCCTGATGAGTTGAAAAACAATGCATATCCAGTGACACAGCGCATTCAGGTGAATCACTACCAAAAGCTAGATCATTAACTATTCAGTAAAGTAGTTGTGTAACTTATGTTTGCCACAGCAAGAGAATGACACTCGCCATGTAAGAAGTCACTCCTATATGATGCATGATAAATCATGTTTAATTGATACTTCAGCGGGTAATATCACCCGAGAGCCAACAGTGTATGCAAACCAGGAAAAGAAAGGGCCAAGTCTTCAGCTACTGGAAATAGTCATAACTCAATTGAAGTTAGTGGAGCTATGAAAATTTACACAGGTCAAGAATCTGATCTGAAAATGCTAACGTTAGTTCTCAGTATCAGGCTCTCTGAATTGACTTTCAGGGCTAGAGTCAAAGGGGGGCCTGAACAGATTTGGTTGTTGAGGAACAACACCACTCCTAGCTTTGCCAAATGGTAACAAGTCATTCTAGTGAGAATTACAGAATTTCAAATCTATATTATAGCACATTAATTCTAACACAGACACACAGACACATATCCCTGCTCCGATTTTCAGGCACCTATATATTTTTCTAGGTGATAAGTTACACTTCAGACTTGAAATTTTTTTATGAATTTTCTCAGCGGAAATTTTAATAGCTTTTCCATGAACAAAGCATGATTTTCACTGGTTTTAAAAAAAAAATAAAGCATCTGAACTTTTTTCCACATGGATGACTCAATTACCCTTTTAAAACAGTAGATAATGCATGGGTTTCATCCTCTGAGGACTAGTGCCTTTCAGCTGCTTGAAAGAATTTCCTTTGAAAGTTGTTCATTGTATGTGTACAATACACTAGTTTTTATTTTGGCCACATAGGATACAATTCTCCAGATACACAACTGTAATACAGTTTGAGCCAGACTATTCTGGATCCTCCTTGCACAATAGACAGCATTTGCTCCCCTCAAATCCCTTTTACCATTTCTATCAGAAGGTGATCATTTGAATGTGCAACTGATACAATATAAAATTCCTACGTCCTTTCTAATGCTGTCTAAAGGAAGAGTGGGTTAAGGGCATTAAAATTTGAATTAGATGTGCACTTGTTAAATCACACATTTAAGAAAATGCACATTCACATGTGCAGTTGCACTAATTCTCACATTTTATTTGTCTTCCCCTTGAAAACACAGAAGACAGATGAGTGATATTTACTATATAATACAATTGGCTTTTAATTTTAAAATGTAAAATACTTTAATTGAAACATAATACCCTTAGAAATATTTTGTTGCATAGGTTTTTAAATAATTCACCAAGTAGGATTAGCTGAACACCAGGGCACAGATCCTTAAATGGTGTAAAATGTCATAGCTCCACTGACTTCAGTGACAGTGTTATAACAGCTGAAGATCTGCACCCAGGCATTTTAGTAGGGGTTAACCTTTCACATTTAGGTGGAGAGTCCTACAAGTGTTATAGGCCCACTGCTAAGTGCACCAGCTACTAAAGTTCCATCCTAATTTCCCCCATTCACCTCCAAATGCTGTGTCTCTAGAGCACAGTATTACCAGCACATTGATGGATTCATCGCACTCATGGAGAATACTTGTTCTTACGCTACCAATCACAATTTAGCACATTTGGCATTCTCTATACAGGATAGCTCCAGGACTGGAAAAACGGGTAGCGGGGCTCAAGACCGTAGTGCACTGACAGATGAGTTTAGCAGCAGGAGTGAAACCCTGGCCTCACTGAAGTCAGTGGGAGTTTTGCCGTTGACTTCAGTGAGGCCAGGATTTCACCAAGGACCACAATAGTAGGACATATTGGGTGTCTAGCTAAAGTTAATGGTTGGGGAAGGTGAAGAAATAATACAAACCACTTAGTACATAAATATACGTCCTCTTCCACAAACTTCCACTAAAGGGCCACTTTCTTTTTTGAAGTGTAAGCTTTAACCACAGAGTTAGATTATATCTAACTATACCAAGTTAAATTTCAATACCACTTGCATACGGTCTCTAAAATATGGAATTGAGATCAAGTTTAAAACATTTTATTACCTGTGCTGAAGAATCTTAGCCCCACCCTGTCCTATGGTTTTAACTTACCAAATGCACTGCTGTATGCTGATGAATTGATCTTTATACCAGTGCAGAGAATCACCATGTCAGCAGCAACCTCTGTGCCCTTTTCTGTCTTGACTGCCATATTCTCTTGGAATCGGTTTAAAGTCAGCATATGCAGGTTGCTGACTCTGTCACCTGTCATAAGAAGCAGCATATAGGTCTTTGTGATAATTAGCAGGGATGCTGCTACCCTCTAAGCCAGTGACTCAACCTTTTACCTCTTTCAGGAATCTGATTTGTCTTGTGTATCTCCAAGTTTCACCTCACTTAAAAACTACTTGCTTACAAAATCAGACATAAAAATACAAAAGGGTCACAGCACACTATTACTGAAAAATTGCTTACGGTCTCATTTTTACCATACAATTATAAATCAATTGGAATATAAATATTGTACTTACATTTCAGTGTATAGTATATAGAGCAGAATAAACAAGTCATTGTCTGCATGAAATTTTAGTTTGTACTGACTTAGCTAGTGCTTTTTACGTAGCTTGTTGTAAAACTAGGCAAATATCTAGGTGAGTTGATGTACTCCTTGGAAGGCCTCTGCGTACCCAAGGGGTATGTGTACCCCTGGTTGAGAACCACTGCTCTAAGCAGCGTAAGCTGCTTCCTTGGGCACCAAAGCCTAAGGAGTCCAAAGTGTGTCATTTTTAACAAAAATACTTTTATAAAGATTGTACATTTAGAACACAGATTACAATATCTGTTCTACGCAAGGCATACTAAAATATCTCCCAAAGTTTCATTTCAGAGAATCATATTTAGTTTCCTCCATTTGTTCCTTTCCTGGAGTTTATCGCGTTTTCATCCTGAATTCCCACTGTCCCTTTTATCTTCTGTGAAATGCCTCCACATCCAATGGCAAAGCCTCTGGTCTCTGCAGATAGTCCAGTCACTTTTCCATTACCCAGAAAAGCCTGATCCTGTAGCATGCGGAGTACCTCTTGGGTGATGCTGAGTGCCCTTCCTTTCCATTGAAGTCAATGAAAGCTGCCAATGCTCAGCAACTTTGAAAATCACTTTGGTGTTGAAATGTGAATTTCAGAACCTAACTTTAGGACCTAACATTTAAAAATGTTGGCCAATATATATGATTATAAGCAGAGCTGGTAGCCTAACACTGTTTTAAGACCCTCTTTTCAATTGCTTATATATAGCTTTGCCAAACTGTTAGGCTGAAATTTTCCATGCCGCGCCCCTAAAACAATGCCCCCCCCCCCCCCCCCGCCTCCCCAAAGCTTCAGCTAAAATTGTTCATGCAATTTCAGAAGATAAGACTCTGGGGGGGGGACGGGGACATTGTTTTGTCAGTGTTAAAAACAAAATCATCATCCTGTTTTGTTGAGACACTCTAGACCCTCCATGCTTTGGAGCAAAGACATGAAATTAGCCAGGAGGGCTGGCTTTTTGTCAGAGACATGCCTTTTGCCATTCCTGTGACCAGCCATCAAAATGTATCCAGGTTATAAACCTCTGAAAAACTCAGTTTGCATATACTCAGTAGAGCCTTAAGAGTGTGTCAGCTAAATTCTCATATGCATCTGCTCTGGGCATGCTCCATTCCAACCCTTTAGGGGCTGAGCAGGACTCTCCTGTAATTGCTCCTCCCAGCTGTCATGGGATACTGTGGTGCCAGATGGAAACTGAGCAAGGAGACTGTCCCTCCTGTGCTCTCAATTCTTCTGCTAGAGCCCAGGCAGAAAGGAAAAGGAGGAGGAAGCAGCTGATTTGAATGCAGAGAGATGAGAAATGGCGAAGGCATGCATGGCTCACAGGACCAGCTCTGCCAGTGCAAAAATGGTTCTCTCCTGCACTGCCTGTGGCAACAACTCCTTTTTCCAACATAAGATCTCTCCGGTATTTTGGAAGTGTTTATCCCCACCTTAGCTGCTTCTCACCCCCAAGACTGTAGGCTGAGGCACATGCACGTCATCTCTACATTTTGTTTCTTGTTTTGTTTTTGTTTTTTAATGTCAGGGTTGGAAGGGACCTCAGGAGGTCATCTAGTCCAACCCCCTGCTCAAAGCAGGGCCAATCCCCAACTAAATCACCCCAGCCAGGGCTTTGTCAAGCCTGACTTTAAAAACCTCTAAGGAAGGAGATTCCACCACCTCCCTAGGTAACCCATTCCAGTGCTTCACCACCTTCCTAGTGAAAAAGTTTTTCCTAATATCCAACCTAAACCTCCCACACTGCAACTTGAGACCACTGCTCCTTGTTCTGTCATCTGGTACCACTGAGAACAGCCGAGCTCCATCCTCTTTGGAACCCCCTTTCAGATAGTTGAAAGCAGCTATCAAATCCCCCCTCATTCTTCTCTTCTGCAGATTAAATAATCCCATCGAGTTAGTGCACTAAAACAGGGGTAGGCAACCTGCAGCACGCGAGCTGATTTTCAGTGGCACTCACACTGCCCGGGTCCTGGCCACCAGTCTGGGGGCTCTGCATTTTAATTTAATTTTAAATGAAGCTTCTTAAACATTTTAAAAACCTTATTTACTTTACATACAACAATCGTTTAGTTATATTATAGACATAGAAAGAGACCTTCTAAAAACGTTAAAATGTATTACTGGCACACGAAAGCTTAAATCAGAGTGAATAAATCAAGACTCAGCACACCACTTCTGAAAGGTTGCCGACCCCTGCACTAAAAAATAGTAGTGTAGCCAGGGTAGTGAGAGTCCTGGCGAACAGCAGGATGGGATAGGCACGCTGACTACATGCCCAGGGGGTTCAGGTGGGTTTGTACTTGGCACAGCCTATGCTGCTGCTCAATGCTACCCATGCTACCGCAGCTACACTGCTATATGTTGAGGGCTAGCTCAAAGATAGCTAGTACAACTATGTTTAAGCAAGCAAAAACACCCTACAAGTGCTATTTGTAAAATAGAAGGTGTGGAGGGATACATGGTATGTAGCAGCATATTATGTAGAAATAAAACCTTTGGGTTAGAGAATGGCATGTCACATCTACTTCACAACATATAACATTTGCATGGTTGGGTCACTGTGGGAGTGACCCAAGAAATCACAGTCAAAATTTGGTCCCAGCCATTCAGATTTAGTTCCTTATTCATTTGAATATTATATTAATATTAATTTTCTTTATAAAGGAAAGTGCCAGGGAGATGCTGAGGTGGCACAAGTGGAAATAGGACGTGGGGGTGAGAGGGCGGGGTTGATGTGGCACAAGCAGGAACAAGGTTTAGGGTGAGAGGGAGGCACTGAGTTGGTCTGGCAGAGCGAGCTCAGTTGAGATGGAGACACTGAAATGATAGGGCTGGAGTTCAGAAAGAGGTGCTAAGGCTGCAGAAGCGCAAGCAGGGACAGGGTGAGAGTTAATTGGCATAAGATGAGCTTAGGTTCAGGCTTCAGTGGGATTCTGCCTGTTCCTAGAGAAGGGCAACAAAGGTGTGACAAGATTATGGCGATCAACAGATGGCTCAGGCAGTGGTGCTATAAGGAGGGCTTTGGGCTGTATGGCCACTGGGACGCATTCATGGACAGAGGACTGTTCTCTCGGGATGGACTTCACCCGAGTAAGGAGGGAAATAGACTTCTAGGATGGAGGCTGGCACAACTGATTAAGAGAGCTTTAAACTAGGAATTTGGGGAGATGGTTGGGAGATGTCCAGGTAATCTCCACGCCGGAATTTAACATTGAGAGGGAAGAAAACGAAGTAAGAAAGGATACAGCCGTGGGTATGAGAATGGACATAAGGAGGAAGGGTAGTGTAGATACCAGTCTAATAGGTGATACTGGTGGTAGAATGTCTGTGCCTAATCGGGTAAAGAATGTCAGTGAAGGCAAACGGCAAAAATTAAGATGCTCGTACACTAATGCGAGGAGCCTAGGTAACAAAATGGAGGAACTAGAGCTACTGGTGCAGGAAGTGAAACCAGATATTATAGGGATAACAGAAACATGGTGGACTAGTAGTCATGACTGGAGTACAGGTATTGAAGGCTATGTGCTGTTTAGGAAAGACAGAAATAAAGGCAAAGGTGGTGGAGTAGCATTGCATATCAATGATGAGGTAGACTGTAAAGAAATAAGAAGTGATGGAATGGATAAGACAGAGTCTGTCTGGGCAAAAAATCACATTGGGGAAGAAAACTACTAGAGCCTCCCCTGAGATAGTGCTTGGGGTGTGCTACAGACCACCGGGATCCGATTTGGATAGGGATAGAGACCTCTTTAATGTTTTTAATGAAGTAAACACTAATGGGAATTGTGTGATCATGGGAGACTTTTAACTTCCCAGATATAGACTGGAGGACAAGTGCTAGTAATAAGGGCTCAGATTTTCCTGGATGCAATAGCTGATGGATTCCTTCACCAAGTAGTTGCTGAACCAACAAGAGGGGATGCCATTTTAGATTTGGTTTTGGTGAGTACTGCGGACCTCATAGAAGAAATGGTTGTAGGGGACAACCTTGGTTCGAGTGATCATGAGCTAATTCAGTTCAAACTAGATGGAAGGATAAACAAAACTCGATCTGGGACTACGGTTTTTTATTTCAAAAGGGCTAACTTTAAAGAATTAAGGAAATTAGTTAGGGAAGCGGATTGGACTGAAGAACTCGTGGATCTAAAGGCGGAGGAGGCCTTTAGTCAAAGTTGCAGAAGCTATCAGAAGTTTGCATCCCAAGAAAGGGGAAAAAATTCATAGGCAGGAGTTGTAGACCAAGCTGGATGAGCAAGCATCTCAGAGAGGTGATTAAGAAAAAGCAGAAAGCCTACAAGGAGTGGAAAATGGGAGGGATTAGCAAGGAAAGCTACCTTATTGAGGTCAGAACATGTAGAGATAAAGTGAAAAAGGCCAAAAGCCATGTAGAATTGGACCTTGCAAAGGGAATTACAACCAATAGTAAAAGGTTCTATAGCCATATAAATAAGAAGAAAACAAAGAAAGAAGAAGTGGGACTGCTAAACACTGAGGATGGAGTGGAGGTTAAGGATAATCTAGGCATGGCCCAATATCTAAACAAATACTTTGCCTCAGTCTTTAATGAGGAGCTTAGGGATAATGGTAGGATGACAAATGGGAATGAGGATATGGAGGTAGATATTACCACATCCGAGGTAGAAGCCAAATTCGAACAGCTTAATGGGACTAAATCAGGGGGCCCAGATAATCTTCATCCAAGAATATTAAAAGGAACTGGCACATGAAATTGCAAGCCCATTAGCAAGAATTTTTAATGAATCTGTAAACTCAGGTGTTGTACCGTATGATTGAAGAATTGCTAACATAGTTCCTATTTTTAAGAAAGGAAAAAAAAGTGATCCGGGTAGCTATAGGCCTGTTAGTTTGACATCTGTAGTATGCAAGGTCTTGGAAAAAATTTTGAAGGAGAAAGTAGTTAAGGACATTGAGGTCAATGGTAATTGGGACAAAATACAACATGGTTTTACAAAAGGTAGATCATGCCAAACCAACCTGATCTCCTTCTGTGAGAAGGTAACAGATTTTTTAGACAAAGGAAACGCAGTGGATCTAATTTACCTCGATTTCAGTAAGGCATTCAATACGGTTCCACATGGGGAATTATTAGCTAAATTGGAAAAGATGGGGATCAATATGAAAATTGAAAGGTGGATAAGGAACTGGTTAAAGGGGAGACTGGTCATACTGAAAGGTGAACTGTCAGGCTGGAAGGAGATTACTAGTGGAGTTCCTCAGGGATCGGTTTTGGGACCAATCTTGTTTAATCTTTTTATTACTGACCTTGGCACAAAAAGTGGGAATGTGCTAATAAAGTTTGCGGATGACACAAAGCTGGGAGGTATTGCTAATACAGAGAAGGACCGGGATATCATACAGGAAGATCTGGATGACTTTGTAAACTGGAGTAATAGTAATAGGATAAAATTTAATAGTGAAAAGTGCAAGGTCATGCATTTAGGGATTAATAACAAGAATTTTTGTTATAAATTGGGGACGCATCAGTTGGAATTAACAGAGGAGGAGAAGGACCTCGGCATCTTGGTTGATCACAGGATGACTATGAGCCGCCAATGTAATATGGCCATTAAAAAAGCTAATGCGGTCTTGGGATGCATCAGGCGAGGTATTTCCAGTAAAGATAAGGAGGTGTTAGTACCGTTGTACTGTACAAGGCACTGGTGAGACCTCATCTGGAATATTGTGTGCAGTTCTGGTCTCCCATGTTTAAGAAGGATGAATTCAAACTGGAACAGGTACAGAGAAGGGCTACTAGGATGATCCGAGGAATGGAAAACCTGTCTTATGAAAGGAGACTCAAAGAGCTTGGCTTGTTTAGCCTAACCAAAAGAAGGCTGAGGGGAGATATGAATGCGCTTTATAAATATATCAGAAGGATAAATATCAGGGAGGGAGAGGAATTATTTAAGCTCAGTACCAATGTGGACACAAGAACAAGTGGATATAAACTGGACATTAGGAAGTTTAGACTTGAAATTAGACGAAGGTTTCTAACCATTAGAGGAGTGAAGTTCTGGAACAGCCTTCCAAGGGGAGTAGTGGGGTCAAGACTAAGCTTGATAAGTTTATGGAGGGGATGGTATGATGGGATAGCCTAATTTTGGCAATTAATTAATCTTTGATTATTAGCAGGTAAATATGCCCAATGGTCTGTGATGGGATGTTAGATGGGGTGGGATCTGAGTTACTACAGAGAATTCTTTCCTGGGTGCTGGCTGGTGAGTCTTGCCCACATGCTCAGGGTTTAACTGATGGCCATATTTGGGGTCGGGAAGGAATTTTCCTCCAGGGCAGATTGGCAGAGGCCCTGGAGGTTTTTCGCCTTCCTCTGCAGCGTGGGGCACAGGTCACTTGCTGGAGGATTCTCTGCACCTTGAGGTCTTTAAACCACAATTTGAGGACTTCAATAACTCAGATATAGGGTAGGGATTTGTTACAGGAGTGGGTGGGTGAGATTCTGTGGCCTGCGTTGTGCAGGAGGTCAGACTAGATGATCATAATGGTCCCTTCTGACCTTAAAGTCTATGAATCTATGAGAGCCCTGTTCAGTCTTCCTCACCAAAAACAAGCATCAGAGACAACAGTTCCTTATAGGAGAAGGAGTTAGAGATGGGGGAGTAGGGGAGGAAGCTTTGAGGATTTTTAGAGACTCAATCTGATTTAGAGAAATATTAAATGAAATTGGTTAAGAACGTACTTAACAAGAGACGCACTTCTTTCTTGAGAAGAATCTCCTTCACCATCTGCCGGACACTTGGTAGAAGCTCCACATCAGCCAGTGCGATTTTTGAGTGAATGAGGGTGACCTGCGGACAAATGCAAAATAACTACAGCCAACTGGGGAAAAACAAATAAGAAAACAAAAACAAATCTGAGTCAGCCAGGAACAAATACTATTTAAACAGGATTGCGTCTGACTGCTGTCCCAGCAAGCAGGCAAAAGCAATAGCCAAGCCTTAGGCTTCTGGCTTTCAGCATGCATTTCTTGGCAAGAAAGGCAGAGTAGGGTGGATGGGTGAGTGGAGGATCTCGGGAAGAACACTAAGCTATTCTGCTTCCAGCCAACCCCAGCACCAGGACGCACTGCAGGAATACTGGCTGCGAGGGCACTCACAGTTGCTCCACTTCCAACCTTGCTGAATATGAGGCTCTATGGAAAATGGTTGTGAAGGAATTTAGCTACGGCAATCCCAAACTGCTCTAGCAGGGGCATTGTGGAAGAACACATTTAAGTCACCAGAAGAAGGAAGCAGCTGGTGGAGCATTAATTATTGTGCAAGTTGTTTCTTGTACCTCTTTGGCTGGATATTCTGTTTTGATCTCTGCAGCCATCTCCACTCCAGCAGCACCACCACCTACTATCACGATACGTGGAGATTTCTGGAGCTTGCAAAAACAAAAGACAAAACAAAATCATATCTCCTTGTTGCATTATTTCATACATAAAGTAACCTAGAATGAGGCATTCAGCCAGAACACTCATTCTGGCAGCACCAGCCGTGCACCTTCCCAACATGTAGGAAGACCTTCTTATTAAAGTGGTGTCCACACAGAAACTTATCAATAGAACACCCTTTATCTTCTACCCTCTGGAATGAGAGGTGGAGTTGTCCCACCAAAAGCACCTTCTAAATCCCATCCTAACCTTGAAACACCCTGGGCAGTTTTGGCCCTCCAAAAAAAAAAATCTTGTATTTCGATAGGAAGCATTGATTAGGATACCTGAGTCCTAGGGAAGGGCTGGCAACCATCAAATGCAGCTTGTTTACCAGATTTCAGGTGAATTTTTACTATAACAATAAGCCACTCCAAGATGCTCATTAGTAGGGCAGCACTGCAGCCTGTTATGAGGCATGAGGTGATGTGCCTTCATCTACCTAAGAAGTGCACCGATCACCTATTAATGCACAGTTTTACTACCATCAGAATGCAAGGCCCATTCATTTAGATCTAAAAAGAAAAATAAGTTGGGGGCAGGGGGAAGGAGGAGTGCAGGGGCGTTGTGCAATATGTCTTTCCACTATGAAAAATAGTACTTGGAGGATGATCAATTAATAGTCAAAAGGGAAATGGCTGCTATGGGATCCGGTAGGTCCAGCATTTAACATGTCAAGCTTTAAAAATCATCGCACCTTTTTAATATAATGGGTAGAAGAATTTTCTTCTTTCAGGATGAGATCCCAACAGTGCAGCCTGGGCTGATGCCTGACTGTGATATCACCAATGAGGTGTTTAGCAGGGTGGCTTGCCCATTAGGGTTGGAAGGCCTGGTGCCAGCCAACTATTGTTAAGGGGTCCTGCTAAGGCAGGAGCGAGACCCTGATACCAGGGGAGTTTGGCAGTCAGAGCCTGAAAGCTGAGCTCCAGCTAAGTAAAGCCTGGGAGTAGTGACTCAATAGCTCTGAGGAGAGGGGGTGGAGGGAAGAAGGACACACTGAACTGGCATAGGGCCTGGAAGGGCAGACGGTGTGTACAGTTCTTAAAGAGGTCCCTGAAGAGAAGGAAACAGAGGGAAGGTGCTGAAGCATGACCACTGGCCATGAGGGACTGTGCTGTTGGCAGCTGCCCTGTTACAAGGTCCAATGGTCTAATCTGCCCATAGCTTTGTATGGTCACCATCCCCACCCATAGCCTGTATTACAAGAAGGCCTATTTCACTACTGATACAGCCATCGGAGCCCCGACCCACAATTCTTCAGTTGTGGTATGTAGGATGCTACAGGAAATATTCCCTATTAGCCCTCATCCCTTGGTCCAGACTCCACTGTTGATTTAATCACCGTGTAGAAAGCCTTGATTTAAACTGATTCTCCCTTTGTACTTTTCTAAAGAAAACCGCTCTCTCAGTGATTGAGATTAAAACATGTTTTACTGGTTGATTTACAACTAAATAGAGCATTTACTCTAGATTTGATGTATTAACTATATACATTTAAGCAATTATATAGCTTAATAATTTCAGATCCTTAATTGTACATTCAGTCTGTAACAGATGAGCACAAACAAGGTTATCTAGTAAATAAGCAATATCATTCACCATTTTGTGTCAAGGTGCAGTAGGATGGTAACTGGAATTTAATCCATCACGCAACAGCACAATGTTTATTAAACAAAGCCATCTTAAATGTTTTAGATAAATAACTTGATCAAAACACATTTCACATTTACAACAAAATGATTTATTAAACAAAGGCATTAACTATATAGTGATGGAACTAAACAGATTTCAAGTCAGCCTGGAAAAAATTTCAAATATGCTTAAGTGAAAGTTCCTTACTGCTTAAGTCTTTTGAAAATAAAACAGTTACTTAGGCTGTCCTTCAAACTTTTGCAATAAGTAGCTCTCAACGTCTTCCTCATTTTTGTTCACAGACCGGAAGAGACAAGTATTCCTGCTTTTTCAACTCCCAATTTCTCAACTTTAAATGAATTAGTCCAAATTCAGAAAGTATCCTCTGTGCCTGCAGAAGAGGCTACTGCTGTCAAGAGCTAGTTTTGCATATTCAGTTCTGGTTCCAGGTGCTTAGCTAGTGACTTTCAGTTCAGCTGCGACTTTTAAAAGATCAAACATATTGCTTGAATGGTTCACCTCCAGTCCTGAAATTTGTTCTGGTTGGATATGATTGATGGGTGATAAGATACCCATGTCATAGCACCATCTTCTTCTGCAGTTAGGCATCTACCCTGGTACTTTGGGTAGAGAATGGCCTGAAAACGAGGTGGAGTAAGTGATTGATCCATCCATCCCATTTCTTCACTGCCGGCAATCTAACTGTTGTTGGGTATTTCTTCAATGTCTCTTGAAATTCTTTACAGAAAGACTGCTGATACGGTTGATATTTAGAGTTTGTCCAAGGTTATCAAAAGAAGTTTCAGTATATTCAGCATATCCTCTATATTTCTCTTTAGTCCAATGTAGACTACTGTGGCTCCATCTATTTTGCCATGATTCTTCACAAGTTATCAGAATAGGCCAGTTCATAATAAGTAGCTCAAAACAGCCAACCACTGAATTCCATTGTACATTTTGGAGAATTAGTTTGGATCTTCCTGCTCTCTTCAGTGAAGCTGAAGTAAAGTAATTATGGGAAGTATTTTGCAATTTCAAAATTTTCCTTAATTCCTGGAGTTGTACTTTAGTCTTTGGTTAAAAGGTGCATCAAATGAGTACTGCACACGTTAGAAGTTTCAGGTTCCCTTCATTATCTTCTAGATTTGTTTTCATCTGTGTTACATTTGCAGTATTATCTGTGACAAAACTATATACTTGACACTTGAATTTTTGTTCAGTTTGTTATTGTTTTTACTGCTACTTGTAAGTATTCTGCTGTATGGGCAGTGTCTAATTGTTTCTGTAAGTTTGACAAACAGAAAATAAGGTTGTCTCAAGCACATATTGCTGGACCATTGTATACACTGTTCCACCCATCAAGGCTCAGATTAACAAGCTTCCTGTCAATTTTTTGCACACTGTTCAGTTTCCTTCTCATACACTGTATCCAGAAGTCTTCTAGCAATGTCTGCTTGCTGGGTGGAGAGTGACATGATTCAATCATTATGGACCAGGCTAATGACGTGTTTGTTCTGAACTAGATGAAAAGGAGAACTTATTGCATAAATGAACCAAGTAATCTTTTCACTTATATAGTCTTGCTGGAATTTGCTGGTCCTGATTACCATGGGTTTATTGGATGAAGAAAGTCTCTGGTACAAGAAACTGACTGTATGTTTAATTGCAGCACTGCTAGTGATACCAGCAGATGATGGAAATTCATAACCTCTTACTGTATATCTAAGCTAGGCCCTGAAACAAAATGGCAAAGTCAGTCACTGAGTATTACTCAATGCATAGCTTTAAAAAAACCTGAGATCCCTCCTACTGCAGCTGTGTGTACCACTGTTTAAATGATGATTTAGTCTAAACCCAGTTTTATAGGAAAATTAAATAAAGGATTATCTGTCTATTTAAACCCTTAACCCTAGCAACATAAAACATCTTGAGTTTAAAGGTTGAAATTCATAAATGCCTAATAAAACTTTAAACAGGAATAGTTAAACTAGGATGTTGGATTATACTGAGCAATGAGAGATCATTTCAGAAGTCCAGCAGTAACAGTAAAAGTGAAATTAATATATTCCCACAAAAAACTAGCATACCAATTATATTTTGAATGCTAACATTTTGAAATGCATAAGCAATCCATTCAAAGGGTAAGCTTATGACCATCTAAGTTGTTTACTAGCATAGTAAGACATGGTGGACAGTCCATAAGATTGGGGCAAAAATAAAGTTTGCTAACCAATTGATCCAGATTGATGTAGACATGCTAAACAAAGTCACTGCCTTCTGAAGAGCATTTTTCACAGTGTCTTGTTCTGACAATCAGGCCTTGCAGCTCTGTTTACATTTGGCACATGTTCCTTTTTACTCAGGGGTACAGGAATTTCTTGAAAATTTTCCCAGATAGGATCTCTTTATGATCCGCAGCAATGGCAGGCCTTCCCTATTCTCCCCACCCCCACAGTTCTCAGGTGTGAAAATAAACACTAGAGACTGCACTCTGAAGAATGCTATCCCTTCCCCCGACCCATCCTGTTTTGACACCAGTGTTGCTCCTTTCTGGTTACACACTCTGCTCCTGCTCCCTTGTTATAGACTCCACTTATGACATTCCAGGGTACACTCCAGACCAGTGAGGGGCTGTGTCACCCCTGCCCTGCAAACTTGGGTGCCTCACAGTGCTCTGCTGCTGTAGCACTCCCACCTGAGCCACTCACAAACAGCCTTCTAGTATGCAGGTTACACCCCAAGTGTCTGTGTGTAGCTGCAGCCTGTCAGCCACACACCAGTCACACTCTGGCTTCCACCAGCCGTGGTTCCCACTTGCAGAGTGACCCCAGCACAATCCGAGTCCTGGATTTTCCTCCAAAATGTATGTTCTGCCCTGTCTAGTGCTCTCCTGAACAGCCCAGATACTAGATCTGTTGCTCCCCTAAAGGGATCAATATTAAACAATTTGCTACCATAAATGGTGTTACCCACACAATTCAGTTTAGACAACACTGGATTAGTTTAATTAAAAAATAAAACAAGTTTAACTACAATGAGCTAAGTTTTAAATACAAGTATAAGGGATCAAACTCAAATGGTTATAAGGTAAAACACTTCCTAGTACTAAAACTTAAACTAGGCTTGATTCAAGGTGAAGTCCCTTACACATGTTCCCAGTAACATTGCTGACCAAATTCTCAGGCCTGGATCTGCTCCCAAAGGCTGTTCCTTTTGTTATCTGAAGTGAAAAAAGAGATTTATAGGAAAAGGTATCTTCGGGTGTTTTGCCCCTCACTTTGTAGTCCTGTCCCCCTCTAAAATGCATTTTCCTGAGATTTACCCCTAGATAAAGTTCATTACTGCTGTGAGGCTGGAGTTATGGAGTCTTGTGGTGAAAGGTTTCATGTTTTCTAAGATGCAGATCTGTTTGTTCCTGCTTTACCCTTTCTTGCCATACAATAGCCACTTGACACGAGATTGCACATCAACTTCAACACCCATCTAGAGGCATCAGCTTGTCCTTTGTCTTTGAGAAACTGATTTACCCAGACTTGTCTGGTAAATACATTTCAAATCTAATTTCAATTTGTTACTACACACATTTCATCATGATATTACCGAAGTTTAGTGAGTTAGTTCAGATGATACTCAGAAGGCATATTTTGTACAAAGGTTACTACAATAGTGTGTAGGGTGTGCATTCAGGGGTGCATTCTGCCACACCCCGGCCCCATCCCCACACAAACCAAAAAATTTACAGTCCAAGACTTCTGCTTGTGTAACCCAAATCTCTTTTGCACTCCAATATTTTATTTGTTTAGAGACAGAAGGAGGCAGTTGAGAAATTAATGGATTTATATCTGTCTGCATATATAAGCAAGGAGACTGGACAAGGCCATTTACTTGAAGTGCCTAGAACCATCCAGAAGCAAGGGCTGGTAGTTACTGGGCAGATCCATGTTTTTCCATGAGCTGGAAAGTTTTGATGGCGGGTGGAGTCATACGTATTCCTAATTTGAGATCGGAGCTTATCAGCATTCAGGTAGAGAGACACTATAAATAAGAGTAGAAGACCACCCAGGTGGGCTCAGCGGATGATCCTGATGAGATACATGATGGTGACTCCTGGAGAGAGTGAGTGAGGCTGGGTCCCAACACCTGTGATGACTTTACCAGTTTCTCACACCCATCAGCACAGCCACAGGATCCTTCACAAGACCGATCCCTTAATACACTACATGGACCATTGTGCCATATTTATAAAGTTTGATCTCAAAAGTTAGAATGTTTTTCCCCTGGTTCCCTCTAAAAAGCAGCTTTTAACTCAACTTTTGATGGAGGATCATGGATTCAGTATTTATTTAAAAGTTTTGAAATTAATGCAAAATGTGTTAAGGTCTAAAATAATAATTAAAATTTCATTTTTAAAAAGGAAAAAAAAAACTTCAATCTGATTTAAATAAAATGTATCCATTTTGCTAGCCCCCTCTCTGATCCAAGCACCACTGCATTATAACACCCCACTCACCCCATAACTCCAAATTTGGATGTTGCCAGCACTCGTTAGTTTCATCCTCCCTCATCTGGATACCAATAAGAGCTCTCACCATAACTATAATTTCTTATATCTTTCTCAAAAGGACAGAGCCACCCATCACTTTTTCCACTGATGGTTTTCAATCTCACCTCCTTGACCATGTCTTCATAAGTCTGAATGGCAGTTTCCATGTCAATGATCTGGTTAAACTTCCCAGGGAAAGGCCCATCACTGCCTGTAGCAAGGATGAGGTGAGAGTAGAAAAGCTCCTACAAGGGGAGAGAGTGGGATCAGACATCACTTTGAGAAGTCCAAGGTAAAGGATACCGAACACTGAAGTCGCTTTGCAGGTGGTGCTCTGACACCTCCCCCTGCCCTGGAACTAAATAGCAACACTCAGTTCAAAAACAAACATCTTTTGCAGAACTAAATGATTCATATAATTGTTTACCTGTATTTAATCTGAAGATATTAATGGGGACTGGATGAGTCTGAGTTTGTAATGGGATATCACAGCCTCTTTTCTAGGTGCAATCGCTATGCAAAATGGGTATTGTGGCTTCAGTACAAGTTGTGACAGAAAGTTACCAGCAGAGCTGGCCCTCTTACTGGCCATCTCTGCAGAGTCTAGACCAGGGGTAGGCAACCTATGGCACGTGTGCCGAAGACGGCACGCGAGCTGATTTTCAGTGGCACTCACACTGCCCGGGTCCTGGCCACTGGTCCGGGGGGCTCTGCATTTTAATTTAATTTTAAATGAAGCTTCTTAAACATTTTAAAAACCTTATTTACTTTACACACAAGAATAGTTTAGTTATATATTATAGACTTATAGAAAGAGACCTTCTAAAAACGTTAAAATGTATTACTGGCATGCAAAACCTTAAATCAGATGAATAAATGAAGACTCGGCACACCACTTCTGAAAGGTTGCCGACCCCTGGTCTAGACACTGAATTGAAACGGTGCAGACATTGCTACTCTCTCCTTTTAAGGGTGGTCCCTCCAGAACAGGGTTAAAATGCTTTGGCCGGGCAGTCCTGGGAAGCTTACACTGCTGCTGTCCATATGTTTATCCTGTGATTGAGAGACTTCTGCACTGTTAATTCAGCATTTCTTACCAGCAACAAGGAAGGGAACGACTTGCCTGAGGGCCTGACTGGACCTGTGGTGCAGCATTCAGTCCTAACTTACTGCGTAGTTGCTGTGCTCCGCTTCCCAGCTCAACCCTACGCCCTGTCGCTTTGATAAGTAGGAAGCTGCCACATGAGGCATGTTTTGGGAACAAAGGGATGCAGACGTCTCCCTGGTGAAACACTACAATTAAAGATGGGCAACTACTCTGAACTCTTCTGTAATCATTGGCTTGAGCTTTAAAGTGAGTTTGCTTGGGTCATGCCCTGCCCTCTTTTGTATGGTCACTTTGCACAACAAGGGAGTTATTTGCAGAGGCTCACATAAAGTGAGTTTTTAGCTTGAACATCTGAGTACTCATAGGCACTGACTCCATGGATGCTCTGGGGCTGGAGCACCCACGGAAAAAAAAACAGTGGGTGCTCAGCATCCACTGGCAGCCCCACAGGTCAACACCTCCCCCCTGCCCCCTACCTGCCACAGAACAGCTGTTCCGCAGCGTGTAGGAGGCGCTGGGGAAGAGGGGGAGCAGCGGGGGTGGAAAGCGGTGGGGGGCATAACCACAAGGGGGCCGCAGCCCACCCACTTAGCATCCAACTAGGCCCACCCAAATCGGGGCCGGAGCCCGCCGAATCCACAAGCTGTAACTCCCGACCCTGGCTTGGTGTTCGTCCACCTGGCTATGTCCCTCTCCTGCTGGCACTGCGCGCTGCTGCCCCAGTCTCTGGCCCCAGGTGCATTGATTGTGCCTCGTGGGGGCAGGTGGGAGCAGGGCTAGCGCTGGGGCCTAAGATCAGGGCAGCAGCACATAGTACCAGTAGGAGAGGGATGTGGTCAGGCGGCTGGACACCAAGCCGGGGTTGGGAGGGGTGGGCGGAGCTTGAGCTTGGGGGCTTGGAGGAAAAGGGGTGGAGCAGGGGTGAGGCCTGGGGCAGAGCAGGGCAGGAAAAGGCAGGGTGGGGGCTTGGAGGAAAAGGGGTGGAGCACAGGCGGAGCCTGGGGCAGAGCGGGGCGGGAAGAGGCAGGGTCGGGGCTTGGAGGAAAAGGGGTGGAGTGGGGGTAGGGCCTGGGGCCGAGCAGGGTTTGAGCACATACCCCTGGCAACTTGGTAAGTCAGCACCTATGTGAGTATTTGCACCACACATGGGTACATAGGCAAACCCCAATTATCCAGGTGATACGTCTGAAATTCAAAAGAGTTGGAACTTCAACACCACTTGAATTTCAGGTAGTATTCCCTCAGCTAGTAGTTTGCAATCAGTCCAAAGAGATAAACCCTGTAAAGAAACAGTAAATCTGAACACGAGAGTGAGAAGAAAATCATCTGCTCACTGCTGCATTTGCAGAGTAAAATTATTCATTGGAAGTCATTTAGTCAGTCTGTCCCCAATGCACTCACCTCATCATCATTCAGCAAGACTTTCTGTCTCAGTAGGTCTATTCCAACCACCTTGGCTTGTCGGAAGCTCTCCTCAAAGGTCACAGAGTAAGAGATGAAGGTTTTCTTGGCAAATCCTGCAATGAAAGGAGGATAATGCCACCTATATACTGGTTAAGAAAAAAGGAAAATAGGGAGACTAGAAACCCCATTTTCCACTATGTTTCCAGAAGTCCTATTCAAATGGCCCTCCTTTGGTTATAAGAATTTGCTTTCTTGTTACACAAAATAAAGGCCTGCTCCATGGCACTAGTGTCCTGACATCTATTCTCTCTGCCACACAGTAGAACCCAGAGAGTTTTTGCTTCAGTTGACAAGAACTGAAAAAGGAAGGCATACAATTAAGGGTGTCTCTACACAGCAACATCCTGGAAAACTAATCAAATTAAGTAAAGTGTGAATTTGAAGTGGATTAGTTAAACTGCATTAAATCCCTGTGTGCATGCTTTTATTAAAGTACCTTTAATTTAGTTTAATTCACTTTGAAAGTGAATTAAACTAAAAGGAATTAAGACCACTTTAATTCAGAGGGCTTATTTTCACGTACAGTGGTGCAATTGCACTGGTTCAGCTGTAACTCTGTACGTGAAGATGCCCCTGCTGACAGGAGAGCTTCTCCCATCAGCATAGTTAATCCACCTCCCTGAGAGACGGTAGCTACATTCACAGGAGAAGCTCTCCCATTGACATAATGCTGTCTATACAGGGAAGTTCAGTCAGTATAACTATGTTGCTCAGGTGTGGATTTTTCATCCATTTTATAATCGATATAGGTCTGTATTGTAGACCTAGCCTCAATGACAATGTTCACACAGAGGTTTACTGCTGTTTAACTAATCCACTTCAAATTCACACCTTTACTTAATTTGCATTAGTTTTCCTGGAAGTCCTCATGTAGCCAAGCCAGAAATCTCATTTGGAATCAAGTGACTGAGGGAAGAAGTGTTTCATAAGAAAACCACAACTCAAGCCAACAAGGGAAAGCCATCTTAACTTTCGGGATAGTTCAGCAATTTTCAGACTATGGTCCATGGACCTCTAGTAAAACCCTGTACAGTGAACCACAGAATGAATATTGACACCAGACCACTGGAGGGTTATGGGGCTGGAGGGAAGGTAGGCCCCTGAAAGTCTCTCTCAAGGTGTGCAGTCGGATTTAGAATGAAAGAGTTGGAGAACAACCATGCTATTCCTTGCAGGGTAATCATGGGCCACAACAGGAGCTATTTTCCCTTAAACTGTCTCAGCTGCAGAGTAATGTATTAGACAAAGACATTAGCTGTTGGGAGGCATACCATTTTAATGTAGATCTAAATTTGGTCTCATGCTATTTGACAGCGTTTCTTTTATGACTTTTTACATTAAGTCCAGGACCAGGATATGTACTGGAACACTGAGGCAGGCTGAGAGGAAAGGATTTTTGTTTTTTAAACTAACAGATCACTATTGAGAAGAGAAAGTCAGTACATTACCAGTCATATTTTATACCCATGCAGCATGTCTTCAGTAGGGGACTGAACTGGCATAGCTACACCAGTATTGCCAGCCCCAAGCATTCTCTCACACCCACTCACACAAAGCTACACAAGTCCGCTGACACCCTACCTTGTCCTTCCTCCCCTCCTCCTGCCACCAAAAAAACAACTAAAGATGAATGGCTCTAAAATCATTTGCTTTTTTTTTTTAAGAAGTTAAGCTGAAAGTTATTTGCCTTCGGGATGTTGAGCTTTCGGTGTCACATTGTCACGCCTCTCTCCAACCTTAAGGGCTAAAACTCAATGTAATTAAACTGAGATTCTCAAGTAATTCCATTAGTACTGGAGCTGGGGCTCTAAAGGAAAAAGCCTAATATTGCAAGGCCCTCAGCAAAACCATGTCACTAAAACCCCAGTGCAGATGAGCCCTAAGATCCTGAGGAATCTCAGCAACAGGGCTCATGCCCCCGCTGTTAGTGTAACATTCTAAGTATCAAAGAGGCTTAAGATAGCAATTTAGAGTAGCAGTCATCTTTCACGTTCTTGTTTATGGTATCTTTAAATCTTCACAAATGCCTGTGCAAACTCGCAGCTGGCATAACTTTACAAATTTGCCTTTGCAGATAACTATTAGTGGGAACAACTACATTTGTGCTGTCACTGTGCAAGTGAATCACAAGTCTGCA
This sequence comes from Terrapene triunguis, assembly GCF_002925995.2. NCBI lineage: Eukaryota > Metazoa > Chordata > Testudines > Emydidae > Terrapene > Terrapene triunguis. Next base: position 43,055,171 of record NW_020664446.1, on the reverse strand, counting down.
GCTCAGGTTTCTCCGAAAGCAGTAGTGGTCTCAAGTTTTATCAGAATACAGAAATAACTTAGTTTAACCACAGCTAGAGATATTTTTCTATTTTGGAATCTTACAAGAGTTTTTTAAACCTGTGCAGTTTATCTTTCAGAAAGAAGCTCCACATATCCCAGTAGGGTAAACATATCTCAAGGGACCAGAGATGGTCCACAGACTTTAGGAAAAAGCAAAGTTACCACTCTCTACAGAGGCCCGGAGAGCACCCACATTGTGGTGGAATGCATCTCTCATGTCCACAAGAACAAAGGGGATTCCCCAGGACTTCAGTTGTCTGGCAGCTGCGATTCCCCCGAAACCTCCTCCAATGATCACAACACGCACCGAGTCGTCCACTGAGAGCTTGGATCCCATCCTAGATAGCAGAGCTGCTTCTTCGGGAAAAAACACCCACCACACTAAGAACAAGGGAAACGATAAGGGTGTCACAAGAGCTCCTTACCTGTGGAAAATAAGGACTTGATCCTGCAAAGACTTAAATAGTCCCATTGAAGTCACTGAGACAAATCATGTACTCGAAGTACTAACAATGAGTAAAACAGAAGCCAGAATATGTATGGTCTGACGACGAACTTTCAGAACAGTTTGAAACAGGCACTTGTACAGCTCAGCTTCTTACAGACTATCTCTTGCCCCCCAGATAGCTGACAGGAGTGCAGCAAAGAACATGCAGTGGAAACAGCATCACAGAAATTTTAAGCAACAGGAATAGTTGCTTGAGATACAAGTTTTATTCTTCCTCCAAAAAGTCATCACTCTGCACCTTGTGAAAAGGCAGAGGGGAATCGGCCCTACATGCTAGAGATTTGTTGTCAACAGAAATCTGTTTTGAGAAGGATAATATGTTTGTAAGAAAATATTTTAATAGAATGTACCAATATCTCCTACAATAGGGGTTCTCAACCTTTTTCTTTCGGCGGCCCCCTCAACATGCTATAAAAACTCCACGGCCCAGCAGTGTCACAACAACTGGCGTTAGAGGGTAGCAAGCAGAGCAACTGCGCAGGGCCCCATGCCACAGTGGGCATTGCTAAGCTAAGTTGCTCAGGCTTCGGCTTTAGCCCTGGGTGGTTGGGCTGGGGGGTCCCGGGGCTGCAATCCTCTGCGGCAGGGCTTTGGCTTTCTGCCTTGGGTCCTAGCAAGTCTAGCACAGGCTATGCTTGGTGGACCCCCTGAAACCTGCTCGTGCCCCCCCCCCAGGGGGCTCCAGACCCCTGGTTCAGAACCACTGTCCTAGAAGAGCACTTCCTGTTTCCTAACTGTCTGTGTCAATGGTTTTCAACCTGTGATCTGCAGACCCCTGGGGGGCCTCAGACTATGTCTAAAGTTTCCAAGGGATCTGCACCTCCATTCAGAATGCAGGGGTCCGGGGTCCGCACACTTTTAGGAGTTAGAGGAAACTTTTTTTTTTTTAAACAAAACATGCCATTCCTTCCACTTCTCCGCAGAGTACATTGTATAAGGCACTGCTCGGCTAGCACTGAATTCCATGTGAAACCGAACTGCGGGACCAGCACAATCCCTCGGGGGGGTCAAAGAAAAGCCCTTCGGAGCACAACGAGGACACGGGCCAGCGCCTGCTGGAGCCCTGGCGTGCAGAGCAAGGGCTGGCTCCAGCGCCGGACTGCTCCACTTACCCCCTCCTCGCACCACTGCAGACCCGGGAGGGCGGTGGAGGAACCGCAGCCAGCGTCCCCGACTCTCCGCTCACGCCAGGCAACACGGCTGAGGAGACAGCTGAGCTACCGCGCCGTTCCGCGGGGCACGGAGGCGGGCGTGGTCTGAGCCGAGTCTTTGCCTCTCACGGTGACTCGGCAAACGTGGCTCGGACCCTCCGGACGGAAGACCCGCTCCCTCCCCTACGGAGCCGACTGCTGCCGCCCTCTCCTGGAGCCCCGGGCGCGCTGCAGGGCCTCGGGGGAAAGCTGAGGCCGCAGATACTCACAGTCTCCTGTGTTAGAGGCCGTGACGGAGCCCAGCCCAGCCCAGCCCAGCCCGCCTCCTACGCATACAAAAGAGAGAGTTCAGCCTGCTGCCTGTCGGCCAGGCATGTGAGAGTCATGGGCTCCAGCCAGGATTGTTCGGGGGCTGCTTGGTTAGATGCCCAACACTAGTCTAAGCTAGGGTGACTAGATGTTCCTATTTTATTGGGATAGTCCCAATATTGGGGACTTTCTTATATAGGCACCTATTACCCTCCACCCCCTGTCCTGTTTTTTTCACATTTGCTGTCTGGTCACTAGTCTAAGCTAGCTGGTTACTTTTGCATGGGGATGAGGTAGCAAACAGCTGAACCAGCTGCTGAATTATAGCTATGAGGGGGTGCCTGAGTCCAGATGGTGGTTTGTTGGGTGGCAGTGGGGTTAGGCGGTATGCTATTTGGGTTCAAGGGGGAAGTCACAGCACTCACAAGACTCGTGCAGCATGGCCTTGCAAAAGCTGCTGAGGCAGGAAAGTAGCACTGAAGCAAAAGCAGCTGCCTTCACCTCCTGCATTGCTGCTGGGGGCTAAATCCACTGGCCCCAGTCTGAAGTGATTTTACACTGCTAACTGGATGCCAATACATGCATTTATGCTGTGCTGTTTCATTGCAAATAAAGGATATTTTCATTAAAATAATTCAGTCAGTGACTAATGGTAATTTATTCTGAATGTGTGACTTTTGCCTGTTACCGTGCCCAAGTTTTAGCTTTGCCCTGATAAACCACTCCCTAAAACTCAGTGTTCAGAATGTCCACAGGTTAAACTGCCTGTGTGGGGAAAGCATTTGGCCCAAACTACTGGGAGGTATTTGGTGTCCATCACCATTCTGATCTGTATCATACTAATGGCACTTCTAGCAGGTAAAAGTGCAAGAAGAATATATTGGAAGACTTCAGAGACCATAATAAACATTTTAAAACACCAAACAGCTTCCTTTTTAGTAGATCTTGGTGAGCAGCTGGAGAGTAAACTGCTGTTTACTTCAGTTGTGAGTTGTAAAACTACCACCACCAGAGCTGAATTGGGCTCCTAAATTTCCTTTGACAGAGGCAGAGCACAGAGGCCATTTGTGCAGTTAGCAGTTGTATTTAAGTGCAGGTAATTTGGGCTTCTACAACACAAGCAATTCCAGAAGACCAGTTGTTACATGACACATACAGTCTTGTGAATTGCATCCTATCTAACAGGTAGGCAGGAATTGCTCCGGGCCTGCCTAGGAAGGCAGCAGGTCAAACAGCAAGCCAGCTCAAGCGCTTCCCTCCACAGCTCTGTACAGATTCATTTTATTTGATTGGATTTGTTGGTTTTTCTTTTCCATGTTGTGTTTGCCACATCTTGTGCTATTGTCACATTCCCAGGGTTAGCCAGCTATCACTGCAGTTCTTTTACAATGCTAAAGGCTAGAGCAGATTTAATTCTCCAGCTGTGAGGCTGGCCTTCAAAGAGAATCTGACCTCTCTAAAGGAAGACAGGATAACCTGAGATAAGGAACATAAACAGATGCTTCACTCTTGCTTTCAGTGAAAACAAAACCATCTGGCAAATACTGAAATCTTGTATATTAAGTATTTCTCCAGACACTTTGGCCTTTTTGAGTCCCCTCTGGAAAGGCCCCAGGGAAAATGGAAAGTGAACAGGCTGCCCCATGTAATGGCCTTTCAGGATACCTGGAGTGGAATCTTTATCTCACAGCCTCTGCTTTTTAAAATGCTTGCATGTTAAAGAGGCCAAACCATACAGCTCTGCCATCTCCTCTACAATAGAGTCATTAGGCTATTTGAGCACCTTAAAGGTGACCTAAAGAGGCAAGCTTGGGTTTGTGACCTTTTTTGCTTAAATGTAAACAGCCAATTAGGAGCAGCCCTGATTCAGCAATCATTGTAGCTGCACTGGTGCACTGCTGGCCTCTTAGTATAGACAAGGGCATGCAAAGGTGTGCATCAGCTGAGCTAATTAACCAGGTAACTCAAGTACTGCCAGCCCTGATTTTCCCTTGTCTATAGGGCTTGGCTACACTTGCAGATGTAGAGTGCTGGGAGTCAAACCAGCCTTCGGAGACAGCAGCAGGGAAAATACTGCCGTGTGTTTATACTGTCAGCTCCAAGCGCAGTGGTGTGGCCACATTAGCAGCTCTTGCAATGCCACAGAAAGCAATGCATTGTGGTAGTTATCCCAGTGTGCAAGTGGTTGCAGTCTGCTTTTCAAATGGGGGTGGGGGAGTGGAGTGTGACAGGGAATGTGTTGTGTGTATGTGGCAGGAGAAACTGTGTTTTGGGGGGCAGAGACTGTCAGCATGCTGTCTTGTAAGTTCAGACAGCAGCAGACCCCCCCGCCTCTCTCTCTCACTCACTCTCTCACACACACACCCCTCAGCAGCAGCAGCATTCCACAGTAATGGTTTGCTTTGTGTCCAGGAGCAGATAAGCATGCCAGCTGTCAGAAAGGGGATATCCACATGCCTGAAGCCGAGTTCAAAACAATGACCAGAGTGACCACTTGACTTCAGGGGATTATGGGACGTTTCCGGAGGCCAATCACAGCGCAGTAATGCAACACCCGGGAGTTTCAGCCAGGGCACAGCAAGCTTTATCCTTCTCATGGAGGAGGATTACTAGGAGTGCTCCAGCTGCAGAGTTCAGGCGCTCTAAGTGCCTTGCCAGTGTGGACACCTCAGGAGTTAGGGCGCCCAGGGCTGATTTAATGCGCTGTAACTTGCAAGTGTAGCCAATCCCTATGCTTAGGGTCAGCACCAGAGTAGCAACACAAACAAAGGAGACCTGAAGATTTCTTTTTTCAAAAGATAAGATTCCTTCCCTGCCCCCCTTTAGAAATATCAGAAAAGTCAGGACATGTCTTCCTGGTGTGCAAGAGGTCTTTCTCAGAGGGCCTAGAGAGGTGGCCTAGGAGCCCTCTCAACCCTTAACTGCAAGATCAGGGTGCTGAAACTGTAATAGAAAGCTCTCCTTCCATCTCAGGCCTTTGAGTTAAACAAAAGCAAACCCAAAGCAAAGAGGGCTTAGCCTGACTAACTATCCTTTCCCCTCTCAGTTAATCAGAGTTTAGTTCCATGGTATCTGTGAGGTCTTAAACCTGGTAGTTTGCCAATCCTGCATAAGCCTTTGTCTACACACACAACAGAAATTAGTATGTGTGTCACAGCACCTGCCCCCAACAGTGCAGCAGCACCAGTGTAACAAAGCTGTAAGTGTCAGTATAGACAGGACTCAGATGTTTTTTCTACCAGGTGATGAAAACCAACCGATTGTTAGATTCCTTTCTACAGTAGCACCTTAATGCTGCTGAAGCTGCATCAACGCCAGCTCTTTTGTAAGATGGACACTAAATTTACTAGTGTAGCTGCACCCATTGAGTCTTTCACAAAGGTGAAAGTAAGCCGGTATGCCCCGGTACTCTGTACCGGGGCGGATCGGCTTCCCCTGGTGGCAATTTAAAGGGCCTGGGGCTCCCAGCAGCGGCTGGGACCTTTAAATTGTCCAGAGCCCTGCTGCCGGAGCCCTGGGGAAGTGGCGGCGGACTCTGGCGGCTATTTAAAGAGTCCGGGGCTGCGGCAGCCATTACCAGCCCAGCCCTTAAAATAGTCGCTGGAGCCCCGCTGCTGCCTCCCCAGGGCTCTGGCAGGCTCCGGGAACAATTTAAAGGGCCCAGGGCAGTAGCGGCTACCAGACCCCCGGACCCTTTAAATCATCCCCGGAGCCTGCCGGAGCCCTGGGGTAGCGGCGGCAGGGCTCAGGCGGAGATTTAAAGGGCCAGAGGCTTGGCGGCTGCTACCGCCCCGGGCCCTTTAATTTGCCGCCAGAGCACCACCGCCACTACCCCAGGGCTCTGGCAGCAGGGCTCTGGGGATGATTTAAAGGGCCTGGGGTGGTAGCGGCAGCCGGAGCCCTGGGCCCTTTAAATCACCGCCCGAGCCCCCAGCTTCTGCTGCTACCCCAGGGCTCCTGCAGTGTGGCTGGGGTAGTGATTTAAAGGGCTCGGGGCTCCCACTGCCGCTACCCTCTGGGGCCCTTTAAATCGCCACACGAGCCCTGCTGCTGGAGCCCTGGGGTAGCGGCGGTGGGACTCTGGCGGTGATTTAAAGGGCCAGGGGCTCCCAGCTGCCACTACTGCAGTGGAGCTCTGGGCCCTTTAAAGCTCCACCAGAGGACGGGGCCCCCTCCGATGGTGATTTAAAGTGCCTGGGGATTTAAAGGCCCCGCCTCTTCTGGTTGAGGCCCCGCCCCCTCCTAATGACTCCGGAGTACTGGTAAGTCCTTTAAGTTACTTTCACCCCTGGTCTTTCAGGAAAGACAGCATAGATAAGATCTGAACTCCTTTTGTAAGAGACAAGCCAGAAGTGTTAAGGCCTTTCAGGTCCTCTTTATGCAGCATAAATAAACCAAAAGGGTACAAACAGTTTCTGTACTTTTCTAAATTATCTTTAATAGGATGTCCACAGCTGGGACATTCAAACCAGCACGTAGGTAGGGAAGTGCCCACCTTACATGAGTGACAATGTGAACATCCAAGGACAAGCAGCCTGACGTCCTACTGAGACATCTACAGTTAAAAACCTATGCATTGTAGTTAAGAGCCAATTGACATATACGAGTAGTAGTCCCCAAATGCTGCTGGCATTGAAGCTTTCTGCATTGTAATTGCCCAGCAGGAGAGATTGCTAACTCAGCACAATTGCTGAGCCAGAGGCATGTTGTTGTTTTCCTGTCCAGCTGCGCAATGGGCAGCTATTTCACTTTCTGCCCAAAGCTCTACATTGGCTGGGGGGGGTGAGGGAAGAAACAACAGGCTTCATTAATACTGAAGTTTATGTGGATTGCTAAGAGTTCATGTGAAGAATAATACTTTAGGAAAACTATGGGGCGCAGGGGAGTTTGCAGTAATGCATGCACTTGAAAGGGGCAAGGCTTTCTTCAGAAGCTAGAGAACACAAGTAAATTCCTGATGCAGTTGGATCAGGTACCACACCTGCAAGTCATGTGTGCCTTGAGAAGGATGTGCTGAGCTCCTGGGGGAATTCTCATTCTCGGATGCATCCAACAAAGTGGGCATTCACCCACGAAAGCTTATGCTCCAATACATCTGTTAGTCTTAAAGGTGCCACAGGACTCTCTGTTGCTTTTTACAGATCCAGACTAACACGGCTACCCCTCTGATACTATACAGCTAAGGGTAGCATAAAATCCCTCCTTTACCTGTAAGGGGTTAAGAAGCTCAAATAACCTGGTTGGCACCTGACCAAAAGGACCAATAAGGGAAGAAGATACTTTCAAATCTATGGGAGGAGGTTTTGTTTGTGCTCTCTTTGTTGTTCTCTCCAGGACAGGAAAAACCATCTCCTAAAACTCTACCTGAAATAAGCATCCAAGATTACAAAAATTGTAAGTAATAGCAAGGAAATGCGTTAGCTTATCTTTTGTTGTAGCTTGTGAATTTTCCCTATGCTAAGAGGGAGGTTTATTCCTGTTTTTTGTAACTTTGAAGTTTTGCCTAGAGGGGAATCCTCAGTGTTTTAAATCTTATTACCCTGTAAAATTACCTTCCATCCTAATTTTACAGAGGTGCTTCTTTTACTTTTTTTTTCTTTATAATAAAGTTCTGTTTTTAAGAACCTGATTTAAGAACCAAGGGTCCGGTCTGTGCTCACCTTGTTTAGCTATTTGGTTGGTATATTATTCTCCAGCCTCACCAGGAAAGGGAGTGAAGGGGTTTGGGGGGATATTTTGGGGAAACAGGAAGTCCACGTGGTCCTTTTCCTGAATCTTTGTCTAACTCACTTGACGATGGCAGTGACACCATCCAAGGACAAGGAAGAATTTGTGCCTTGTGGAAGTTTTTAACCTAAGCTGGTAGAAATAAGCTTAGGGGTCTTTCATGTGGGTCCCCACATCTGTACCCCAGAGTTCAGAGTGGGGAGGGAACCCTGACACTGGCAGATAGGGCAGTGAGGCTGGCACCATTGACAGAATGGAGGGGATGGGGTTTTACAATAAGAAACAAGGGTGGATAAGGAGGAAAGGCCAGAGTTCTGCAGGGCCTTGAAGGCATTCAGTGTTGACAGGGAACTCAGTCCTCTGGAGAGGAGGTGGCAGGAGTGGAGAGAGAAATTTACAATAAAAGGGTATAATCAGATCCTGAAGTGGTAAATGTGGGTCTGTGATGTTGTTCTGCAGCACAGAAATTATCCCTAAGAGATCCAGGTCCTGTGGCATTCCAGATAAATGTAGCCAGTCGCTTGGATAAACATAGCTTTCCTCCACACTGCAGTTATTGTGGGCTGATAATTCTAAATATGAATCACTCTACAGAGGCACTCTCTCTCTCCAATTTCTAAGGGCCAAGTTCTGCTCTTACACCTTGTGCAAACCCACTAACTTTGGGCCAAACCCTGGTCACCATTGAGGCAACAGCAAAATTCCCATAGATTACAATGGGGCTAGGATTTGACCCTTTATCTTTAAGAAGGCTGCACAAAGTCTAAGTCAGTACAGAATTTGGCTGTTCCTCCTGCTCTCATTTCTCCTCTTTTCTGTCCCCTTCCTCCTCATTTGTGCTAGAGAAGAGTGGCAGTGGATTGATAAGCCCTTCGGAACAGAAGTTCTTTTGCCACAGAGAAGGGACAACGTGGAAGAAGCTTCCTACCTTTATGCCTCAACCCTGTCGTTAGGGGGCCCTTTTTAGCCAGAGGGCAGTTTGTTTTCTGGGCTTATGGTCTAAGAAGTCTGGAATCAAAAGTCAGCTGGTGAAACTGTGGATCCTGACTTGCTCCTTTCCTTCTGGAGAAGTGACAGGAGTAATGTCTTCCTTTAGGTTCCTGTGTTCCCTTACGTGGGCTGCACCTGTATAAAGGGCTGGCAACTGAGCTTGCCCCTCATTCTGTCAGGGGATAGGGTTGACCCTGCATCCCTGATGTAACAGAGTTCACTTCCCCCATTCCCCAAACCACAAGATCCCCATGGATATTGGGGGAATATATTGGAGGCCAAGGCAAGTCACATGGAGGCCCAGTGCCTCTGCACAGGGTCATAGCCACATATGGCCTCTTGGGAGTATGGCTCTTGGGAGTTCTGCAGACCTCTTCTGACAACTACTGCTCATGGAGAAGTGAGCTCTACTGCACAGAGGAGGAACCTGAGTATGAAGAGTCCCAAGGAGTTGGGGGCGGGGAGGGGAGAATAACAAGAGAAATTGCCAGACACAATACAGGGAGGCTTGTGCTGTCAGGAGAGCTGTAGGAGCATGGCCACCAGGGGGCATAACTGACCCATCTGCAGCAGAGTCATCACACTCTTGGCAGGTTCAGCCTGGGAAGGAGACTTGAGGTCAGCTCAGGTCTGTATTTGTCAGTCAAAAATCAAAATCTGGTGTCCAGGCTCAGTGGAGGGGTTTTTTTTTTTTTTTTTTTTTAATACTAAAGATGGAGAATTGGAGGCAATGCCTATGTTAGATATTCAGAGCAAGTGAAAGCCTTTGAATTCAACTTCCCAGATCTCCTTGTTAGCCACTGAGTGAGCAAGGCACCTCAGGCCCTCTCTTTTCCCCACTTTCCCTCTCCTTATCTTTCCCCCATATTCTGCCCCCCCCCTTTGTAAGTGCATGGTCTTGGTTCATCATTGACACTCCTGAGCCACCAAGAGTAGGCTTTATAGGAACAGGGTTCCTCCCTCTCTCCACAAAGCCCTTGGGGCAGCATGTTCTCATAGGGGAGGGAGATGGGTTGTGCTTTCTGTAAGCAAGGGTATTTGCATGAGTGGGTTGAGCTGTGTCTCAGAGGGGAGTCACTTCTGGTGAGAGCTCCCAGGTGTAGCACCATGGCCATTTAGCAAGTGCTCCTCATGGCTAGGGGTCACTTCACAGGTACCCTGCCCCTGTTAGCCCACTCTTGGAGGCCCCTGAAACACTCCATACAGTCTTTCTTGTTGCTCACAGCACTCCATGCTGGGGCTGGTTTAATATCAAATAAAGCTCTGACCTCGGAGTCCTGAATCACAAAATAATCCAACCAGTCCTCAATGAGTCCTCAGCATAAAGTCCAAAATCATAATTCAACAGTTCAGAGCTAGCTCCAGTTCTTCAGCCACATCTAGAGCTCTTTCTCCATCAGTCTGCTCCGTCTGAAGCTGAGAGTCCCCAGCCCTTTCCGGCTAGAGAACTCAGCTGTCTGACCTTGCTTCCTTCTCCTGCATCTTCTAATTCCTGAGCTTCTCTCAACCATACCCTCCCCATAGTTTTCTGCAGCCTTTTATATTTGAATTACCTTATTCTCTTCAAGGGGGGCTCATGGTGTAATCAGGGTTGGCTTAGCCTCAGGCCATGGGGCATGCCACCCTGCTACAATTGGCAACAACAGATTCATCCTAGAATTTCCACTGAGTGCAAAAGGGATTTGACATGACCAGGAAAACACTGCTACAAATACCTCTATTATCTGTCTGTCTGTTTAGCATGATCCATGATTTATGTGAAGGGAGGCTTTTGAAGTAGTCTTAAAAAATACTGGTATACAACAAAGTGTCAAGGAGCACCGAAAGCAAAGATTTGACTCTGATTTTTACTGAATAATTGAAAAAACCCAACACTAACTATTTTTGAAGCATTTCAGAGCTTTGAACGAGTCGCTTAACATCTTACACATGATGTAATCATTTCCTGCAAAGAGAATAAATACATTTGTTTTTCCACCCTGTGTTTTTTAACCCATCCCCTTTAACAATAGGTTTGTGCTTTACTCTCAAAACACCCATCTAACATTTCACCCTGCTGTAATCTTTCCAGGCTGGGGAAACTGGTTAGGTCATGACATCCTAAGACTTGGTCAGTAATGATGACAGGGTTTGGGAAGAAGCTGCAGTTTCTTGACAGCTAACTATTCCCCTTATCCTAATACTCCTGTGCCCACGTGCACAGCACTTGTCGTTATGTCCATCCTCCTGGCAGGAACACCGAAGTGAGTACTGTTCAGAATTCTGCTAATGGCTCTCCTGCTCAAGAAGGGCACCTACAAATTGAGGTATGCCAGCTCACTGGCTACTTTAAAGACTATGATCTTAATATTTATATAGCTCCATGCATGGCATGGCACTTTACAGGGCAGATCCTCAGCTGGTTTAAATGGTCATAGCTCCATATGACAATGTACACTAGCTAAGAGGGTCTGACTTTACATGAAGATATAATCCCTGCCCCACAGAGTTTTCAAATCTAATTCAATTGTATCCCTGTAATCCTATTAACTAAACTCATGGCAGACTTCTCCAACCTGGGAACACTTATGCAAGCCAATAATCAACTCTCAGAAAGGCAAAAAATGTGCTTGTGAATTGACAATGCTTTTTTCTTAACCTGCCTTTAAAGTCAATACAATATAAGTGAAAATAAATAGATCCTTAGAACCCAGAAGGCATTTCTCCAACTAGATAATAAATATTTTTAAGGTAGATCAAATTTTAAACCAAAACTACTCAACAGTGCCCCCTTTCAGCACTTGGCAAAGGTCAACTTTTGCTGCGTCAAAACAACCTTATGAAACTTGCGAGCTGTAGGTCTGGAGCACAACCAACATGGGAGACAGGGCCAATGTCAAAAAATGAGCCCAAACACAACAACTGATGTAAAAGGAGTCTTTATGAAAGGAATAGGAACCCCAGATTCTAAGGGAAAGCATCAAACTGCAGGCAAATGGTAAGAAACTCAGAATGCAGAAAATAGTGTGGTTGGATGGAAGACTTTTATGTGCACTCTGCAGGTGTGTTTCCATGCTTTCCAAATATTGTTGCATACCTCCTTGTTTTGATGTTTTTCCTACAGTCGGCAAACAAGACACCTTAAGTAATGGCCAGTCTGCTTCAGAGAGAGATTTGTCTTATTTCAATGGTCTGTAGTACTGCAAAAATACATTTTTGGACTTCACATGAGATCAGGAACAGTCTGGGGGAAATGGGTAGCCATCTATTTTTGACTCACATTTGCTGTGCTCAGAATCCTAGAATTCCGGACTGGTCACACCCACAAAGTAAAATACGGGGCTCCCTGCTTCCTCTTCCCCCCTGCTCCCCATTGCACTGATCCGAACCAGAGATAAAGAGCGGGGCAAAAGGAAGAGCTATATCTGGAGCACTCCTGTCCCCTTCTTTGTTGACATTGAGAGCACTGGTGCAACAGGCTGCATAGCACCTCTGCTTCCATGCTGAGCTCAGGTGAAAGGAGGAAGAATGTTGTGCCACCCCACTCCCTTCCTTTCTGCTTCAAGCTGTAAGTGTGATGCAGATTGCTGTGAGTACATGCGTGTGATGCATGCTGGAGTGTGAACACTGTATGAGACCATGACCTGGCCCCAACCCTTAACTTAGCCTGGGGCAGTGAACTGGCCCCAGCCTCAACCCTCCCGAGTGATAACCCTAAACATTGGATGGGATCTCCAGCCAGGCCCAATGCTAACACTTGCCCAGGCCCACAAATGGGTGCCAACTCTAACCACAGCCAATGCCCACAAACTGGTTCAAACCCAAGCCTGGAGGCACAAACTGACCCCACCATCACCCTCGCCTGAGTCCACAAGCGAGACCCAATCCTAAAAGTCACCTAAACTAACAATCTGTTCCCAACTCTATACCTCGCCCTGACTTTCAAATTGGCCCGACCTTTATCTTAGCCTGACTCTATAAGATGGTCTCAATCTTCACCTTACCTTGGGCTTTCAGACTAGCTCCAACTTCAGTTCTAGCCAGACCCAGAATCTTGTCCCCACTCTGCAATTAGATCTGGCCCTCAAACTAGCCCAAGGCCATGAACTGGCACTAATCTTACTCCAGGTTCTCAAGCCAGCTCCAGTTTAACCGTAGCCTGAATTTATGAACTGGCACCAAACCAGTAGAAATGCAAATGATGCCTATGTTATGAGCTTGATGCAGAAATTACTGGGTGAGTTTCTATATATAGCCTGTGATATACAAAAGTTCAGATTAAATTATTTTAATGGTCTCTTCTGTCTTTATAATCTACAAATCAATGAAAATATCTGACTAGCAATTTAATAACATACCAAATTCTGCAACAAGCAGTGTCTGCTTCATTCTCTTTACAAGGTTCAGCCCCGGTGATGTGTGAACATGCACACACAGGAATACACTGTAGTGTATAGTAGGTATAGTAGGATGGTTATCCCACTTTTGCCCCTTCCCACCCTTTTCTGTAACACTCATCCTTGTTTTCATTCTGGTTGCTAAATGTCATATTTTCCTTATCTGCTCATTGTTAGATAAACATATTTCTGTCTGTTTCTTTTACACAAACTCCATCTGTAAAATGGGGGAAATGAAGCTGAATTCCTTTGTATAGCTCTTTGAGATCTACTGATGAAAAGTGCTCTATGAAAGCTAGGTGTTACTATTATTAATTATTATTATTATTTTATTATGAATAATAACAGCATAGTACATACCTTTTCAAAACGGGGAACAAAGACCACCTGGGGAATTATAGACCCATCATCCTAACTTCGATACCTGGAAAGATACTGGAACAAATTATTAAACAATCAATTTGTAAGCACCTAGCGGTTAATAGGGTGATAAGGAATAGTCAACACAGATTTGTCAAGAACAAATCATGCCAAACCAACCTAATTTCCTTCTTTCATAAGGTTACTGGCCTAATGGATGTAGGGAATCAGTAGATGTAATATCTTGATTTTAATAAAGCTTTTGACACAGTTCCAGATGACAGTCTCATAAGCAAACTAGGGAAATGAGGTCTAAATGTAATGACAATAAAGTAGGTGCACAACTAGTTGTAAAACCATATTCAGAGTAGTTGTCAATGATTTTCTGTCAAACTGGGAGGATGTATCTTGTGGGATCCCACAGGGCTCTGTCCTGGGTCTAGTACTATTCAATATTTTCATAAATGACTGGGATAAAGGAGTGGAGAGTATCCTTATAAAATCTGAGGAGGACAGCAAGCTGAGTGGGGTTGCAAACACTTTGGAGGACAGGATTAGAATTCAAAATGACCTTGATAAATTGGAGAATTGGTCTGAAATCAACAAGATGAAATTCAATAATGAGAAGTGCAAAGTATTACATTTAGGAAGAAAAAAATCAAATGCACAACTACAAAATAGGCAATAACTGGCTAGACAGTAGTACTTCAGAAAAGGATCTGGATCACAAATTGCGTATCAGTCAATAATGTGATGCAATTGTGAAAAAGGCTAATCAGTCTGGAATGTATTTACAAAAGTGTTGCATGTAAGACATGGGAGATACTTGTTCTACTCTACTCAGCACTGGTGAGGCCTCAGCTGGAGTACCATGTCCAGTTTTGGGCACCACACTTCAGGAAAGATGGGGACAAAATGGTGAGAGTTCAGAGGAGAATAACAAAAATGATAAAAGGTTTAGAAAACTTGACTGACGAGGAAAGGTTTTTATAAAAAAAAAAATGGGTATGTTTAGTTTTGAGAAGACTGAGTGGGGACCTCATAGTCTTCAAATATGTTAAGGGCTGTTATAACGAGGATGGTGATCAAATGTTCTTCATTTAGATATTAGAAAAATATTTCTAAATACTGGAATAGGTTACCTAGGGAGGTTGTGGAATCCTCATCACTGGAGGGCTTTAAGAACATTTTGGACAAATACCTGTCAGGGATGGTCTCGAGGTTTATTTGGTCCTGCCTCAGCTCAGGGGGATGGACTAGATGGCTTCTCAAGGTCCCTTCCAGCCCTATGTTTCTATGATTCTTTCCCTAATGTTGAAATGAGCTACCACGTTTGTATGGCATTGTTAACAATGTTCAAGGGATTGGGCTCCCTCACAGCCTGCATCCCTATAATGCCACGTCCTAGGATTGGCTAAGACTGAACCATCACAGTTCATGCTTGGTGACCTATAGACCTCACTTCAACAAAAACAAAAGGGTCTTCTTCAAATGGACATCATTTCCTGTCTTGAAGAAGGAAAGGAAAAAAAGCCCACTCACCAGTATAGAGTACAAATGTTTGACTCGTTTCTAGTGATCAATTTGTTAATGAACTGCAACGTCAGGTTCATCACCACAACAGAGGACTGTATGAAAGTCTAGCTATGCATTTTGTGGCATGTAGATTTCTTTGGGGAAATGGAGCAAGGAGTGTTTATGTGTCTGGGGATGGAGATCAACCAAGTAGCGATTAATTTTGTTTGACCAACTGCATTGTTTTTTCTTGGCCTGTTAGCTATGATCACAGATACTGTCTGATACAACTGTCAGGAGACTATATCTTGCTTTTGCCTGGGAATAGATGTGATGATCTAATAGATCTTTGCTATCTCTGGCATCTGTGCCCACAGGGGCGGCTCCAGGCACCAGTGTAGCAAGCTTGTGCCTAGGGTGGCAAGCCGTGGGGGGCGGCCTGCCGGTCGCTGTGAGGGCGGCAGGCAGGCGGCTTTCGGCGGCATGCCTGCGGGAGGTCCACTGGTCCTGCAGCTTCGGCGGCAATTTGGCGGCGGGGACACCAATGGTGCAGCACCGGCGGACCTCCCGCAGGCATGCCGCCGAATCCGCGTGACCAGTGGACTGCCCACAGGTGTGCCGCCAAAAGCCACCTGCCTGCCGTGCTTGGGGGCGGCAAAAAACATAGAGCTGCCCCTGTGTGCCCGTATTCTGGAGGATCGAATCAGGTTAAAGCAGGACAGAAAATTCTCTGGAAAAAAACAAGTTCAGCCTAGTTTCTGATTGTTCTCTCAAAATCAACACTGGCTATTTTTGCTTTATAAATAAATCCCACTTTTAACAAAAACCAACAAACTTCATTTATTTATTCTTTTTCTTTTTCCAAACAACTCACTTCTCATTTTCATTTTTTCTGTGACATCAGCCTAGTCATAGGCTCATTTCCACATCCCACACTCCTAGGCCAAAATAGTCCTATATTTGTTGGGTGAGGTTAGGAATGGTACATCTATTTATAGCATGTGTGTCTGTGAGAGATCATACAGGGTTGCAGAAATCCCACTGGAAAAGGGATTCTGACACAGAAAAACCCAAAGGGTGAATCAAGCCCCTTCTAAAATATTGAACTAATCTTTGTGTCTAATATGCAGTGAAAAAAATGGCCTGGGTTATTTGCCAACAGGGGGTCTGGTTTGTCCTCAGTTTTACCACAAGACTATTCTCCCTGTTCCAGTGCTATGAAAAAGGCTTTGTGCAGCAGGATGGACGTAGGAAGGAGCTCACTGTACACTCTGTGGCTGGCCTAGACGGCTGAGACAGAAGGGCTCTTAAGAAGTCCCTCCACTCTTCCTGTCTCCCCTCCCTCCACTCTATATTGCAAAACACATGCTATAAAATCAAATGCCCCTCCCTACCTTGGCCCTTCAGCACCTATTTTCTGTTTCCCCTATATAAAACAGGAGAGCTGATAGCTGTTTTATGGGTATTAGCTTTCCTCGTGCTGTGACTGAGCATCTGAGTTTCAATCCAACCCACTGTTTGCAAATATGATGAGTTTTCCGAACTCAGCTGAACCCTGCGTGTGGCCATCTGCATTAGAAACCGAATAGGACTGCCCTCTTTGGTTTATATCCCGATATTATGCTGAATCAAATCAGATGCCTACTAGTCCTTCCCAGTCACCAAAGAAAGGCTGGTGTTTCTGAAAAGAGCTGAAAAAGTGAGGAAGCTGAAGATGGAATGATCATGGAGATCGGAGAGTGAATCCCATTTCACTCTAGCAAGAACTGGTTTCTCCATGTCAAGACTGGCATTTGCTGAAGTATCATGTTAAGGAAACCCAGAGGTATAAAACCATGGAGTAGAATTTCCCTCCCATGTATGAGAAGGACACATCCTCTGTGGGAACATTCCCGGAGCTTACTGCAGCAGCATACAATTTCACAGAATCATAAAAACGTAGGGCTGAAAAGGAACCTTGAGAAATCCTCAGGTCCAGGCCCTGCACTGAGGCAGGACCACATAAACCTAGGCGACACCTGACAAGTGTTTGTCCAACCTGTTGTTAGAAACCTCCAGTGACGGGGATTCTACAACCTCCCCCGGAAGCCTAGTTCAGAGCTTAACTACCCTTAGAGTTAGAAAGTTTTTCCTAATAACTAACCTAAATTCCCTTGCTGCAGATGAAGCCCAGCACTTACCAGAATGGCCGAGTGGTTAAGGCGTTGGACTTAAGATCCAATGGACATGTGTCTGCGTGGGTTCAAACCCCACTTCTGGTAGCAATGCTCTTTTGGGATACCGGGAGGAAGCACAAGCAGGAGAGTGCAAGAGGGGAGGACTCCTGTCTCAGACTGAGAAAGTGGGGACAATCAGCGAGTTATCTTAAGTGCCTATACACAAATGCAAGAAGCCTGGGAAACAAGCAGGGAGAACTGGAAGTCCTGGCACAGTCAAGGAACTATGATATGATTGGAATAACAGAGACTTGGTGGGAAAACTCACATGACTGGAGTACTGTCATGGATGGATATAAACTGTTCAGGAAGGACAGGCAGGGCAGAAAAGCTGGGGGAGTTGCATTGTATGTAAGAGAGGAGTATGACTGCTCAGAGCTCTGGTATGAAACTGCAGAAAAACCTGAGAGTCTCTGCATTAAGTTTAGAAGTGTGAGCAACACGGGTGATGTCGTGGTGGGAGTCTGCTATAGACCACCAAACCAGGGGGATGAAGTGGACAAGGCTTTCTTCCAGCAACTAGCAGAAGTTACTAGATCGCAAGCCCTGGTTCTCATGGGTGGCTTTAATCACCCTGATATCTGCCGGGAGAGCAATACAGCAGTGCACAGACAATCCAGGAAGTTTTTGGAAAGTGTAGGGGACAATTTCCTGGTGCAAGTGCTGGAGGAACCAACTAGGAGCAGAGCTCTTCTAGACCTGCTGCTCACAAACCGGGAAGAATTAGTAGGGGAAGCAAAAGTGGATGGGAACCTGGGAGGCAGTGACCATGAGATGGTCGAGTTCAGGATCCTGACACAAGGAAGAAAGGAGAGCAGCAGAATACAGATCCTGGACTTCAGAAAAGCAGACTTTGACTCCCTTAGGGAACTGATGGGCAGGATCCCCTGGGAGAAGAACATGAGGGGGAAAGGAGTCCAGGAGAGCTGGCTGTATTTTAAAGAATCCTTACTGAGGTTGCAGGAAAAAACCATCCCGATGTGTAGAAAGAATAGTAAATATGGCAGGCGACCAGCTTGGCTTAACAGTGAAATCTTTGCTGATCTTAAATGCAAAAAAGAAGCTTACAAGAAGTGGAAGATTGGACAAATGACCAGGGAGGAGTATAAAAATATTGCTCAGGCATGCAGGAGTGAAATCAGGAAGGCCAACTCACACTTGGAGTTGCAGCTAGCAAGAGATGTTAAGAGTAACAAGAAGGGTTTCTTCAGGTATGTTAGCAACAAGAAGAAAGTCAAGGAAAGTGTGGGCCCCTTACTGAATGAGGGAGGCAACCTAGTGACCGAGGATGTGGAAAAAGCTAATGTACTCAATGCTTTTTTTGCCTCTGTCTTCATGAACAAGGTCAGCTCCCAGACTGCTGCACTGGGCAGCACAGTATGGGGAGGAGGTGACCAGCCCTCTGTGGAGAAAGACTGGGTGCAAGTTTCACTCCCCCGTTAAGGGACCTCTTCTCTCTCTCTCTCACACACACACACACACACACACACACACACACACACACACACACACCCCAGCATTTCATTACAGTGAAAACAGGGCATATAATAAAACTGTGCCCTTTTAAAAAAAAAAAAAAGTCAGCCTTACAGATGTCCTTTGTGTGAAGGTGTAATTACAGGATAAATATGGGATGCTGACCAAGAAACATGGTCTGGTGAGGCATGCAGTCTCTTTAAATAGATAAATTTGCCATTTAATTTTGGCATATTCCTGTGTGCTGCAGCCACTGGTCTCTCTTTGGCCCAAAGGTCCTATCTCTGACCCACAGGAGGAAGCAAAAGTCCAGTGGGGTAGGTGTAACTATATAAATAAATGAACTCTAGTCAGGATAATGCACATTTAAAGTGTTTTCTGCCCAGGAATGCTTAGCTATTTCCAAGAGTGAGTGAGGCAGTTTATGCTCCTCTTTCAGACATTGCTTAGCATGCTCTTTATGTTTCTAAACCAAAAGGAATAGAAAATATAGCTTGGTAGGACAGTGCAGGTTCCAAGTGCCAATATGCAATGGTTCTTCTCCTCTTTCCTAGAGTGGGTAGTGGGAAAAGCTGATTTCTCTGTGGACTGGATGGGAAACAAAGAGATACTCCAGCCCAGATAGACCTTAACTTTTTAACTAGGAACAGTTGGCATTGAAGTTGGGCAAACAGTTTTCTTTCTTGTCGCATGGTGTTCAATATCCCTTTTTTTCTTGTGCCTCCAAGGTCACTTCCTGTGTGTGGCAGCCAAAGCAGGATAAGTGTTGGAAATGAAAAGGCTCAGGCTAAACCTCCATCTTCCCCTGGCCTCATGCTGGCACTTGAGTGGAGGTCCTCAGGACTGGATTTGTATTATGGATCTGACATGTCCGTTGCTTCAGGCAGATGCTAATAAATAAATTGCTTCTCAAAAGTGTTTATCAAACTGCCCAATATAGAAACCCACCTTAATAATGTTGAGAGGGACCTAGAATTAAACGAGGCCATCCTTCTTAATCAAACGGAAGTGAGGGGGTGGAGGTGCTGGTGGGATGGGGTGAGAAGTGGGGTGTTTCTTTCTCTGAAAGCTTATCTCATAGAAGTTTGGCAAAATCCCCCACTTGTCCAGATCAGCCTCTTTTTTGACCTTCTAGTATGTCAAACACAAACACTTAATTGTAAAAATTCATCATTTAAAAGTTAAAAAAACTTTACCACACCTTCAATGAAATAATAATCTTCGGTATTTGCCATGCATCTTTGTATATCATCGGCACATGCAATCACTGTTGTATTTACATACTCCACCATGTTGTGGTGAATAATATTAAATCCAGCACAAATCCCTATGAACCATGACATCTCCCTTTTTTGAAGTGATACCATTAATAATCCAGTATAACTGAGTCAACGAGCTGTTTTGACCCATTGTCCAGACAATATTTCTCTATACCTAGAGCGGTCCATGTAGGTCCCTCATCTTACATAGTTAACGTTGGCATATGTTTTTTTCCCTATGTGTTTGCATAACTCCTTTATGCACAGTTGCTGCTTTTGGCAGAATGCATCCCACACATTAATTGCCCTCTGTCTAAAGAAGCTTCTCTTGAATTCCTTTCCTGATCAAGGCTTACTTAGCTTTTACCTAAACTGTTTTGGTTATGACCCTGTTCCCCTCTCACACTGTTGTTCATCATCCACCTTCCCTATACAGCTCAGAATCTCCCTAACTGCTCTTTTCAGTTCCTCTAGTCTAAAAAAAAGAAAAGCCTGATTTTTTCCCCCTAACTTCTCACCATGACTATAGCCCCCAAGCTCCTGAATCACCCCTAACATCAGCTGTACCTTTCAGTTCTCCAATATCCTTCCCTCAACAAGAATCCCTAAACTGTGCACAATATGCCTGTCTCCACCTTTTTTTCTTCCTGTCCATTTACTATTATGTATTTGTATTCTGTATTTTTCTATGTGCCTAGACAGTTGTCTGGCTGACTCGCGGTTAGCTAGCCATTCGTCCCTGTGCCTGCTGATCTCCCTACCTTGTACTTACTTTACCTGAGCGTGTAGACTAGAGTCCTGGCTCATCTTATTCGTTTCAGACGCTTGTAGGAAAGGGATTCAAACAATAAATAACATGAGTGAAAGAAATATCCTCCTAGTTTAAAGCCGAGAGGAAACTGGACTTGGTTTTGAAAGGAAAGGAAAATGCTAATGTTCTCCAAGCTGCTTGGTCTCGTTAAATTGTTTAATGAGGTTTTTTTTTTTAAATGGCTGTTGATATTTTTCCTGCAGGTGAAGGATCCTTGGAATTTTCTCCAGAACCTGCTGCTAGAGCCAACTTAAACAAGAATAGTCCACTTTATGGCAAACCTAGCAATGCCAGGACAGCTCCGGAACAAACCCCGAGTGTCTTTGAGAGAAGGAGGGAGGGAAAAGGCAGGGCATATTTGCTGGTCCAGTGGCAAGTTTGAATTAGATCCGAAAGGGGAAAACACCAGACAGAAAGGTTACATTTAGGCTGGAACAAGGGTATTTGTGAGCTCCTCTCAGCTAGCACTCCTACACCATCTCCCACAATGACTCCTTCTGGAAAGGGATGGCACTGGAATAATTGTGAACACCATCACTCCTATTACATAGATTCCAGTTAGGAGACATTAGGACTTGTGTAGCTGCATACAGCCCCCTAAATCTTCTACAGCTACATCACAGCTGTTGCTCTTATACACCCCCTCCCCTCGCAGGGGTGATAAAGGGAACATGGTTCTCTAGTTTTGTACTGTCATATTGAAGTACTGGCTGAAGCACTCATGAATTCTCATTCACCCACCCCAAAATATTTCTTTTTAGATTGCACCTATGCCAACTCCTTCCCCACCGCTAATGCTCATGTACCATCCTACACATCTCCTCCACAATCGGTACTCCTGTACTATTCTTGACATTTCCCCCAGAGATTCTATACCGTCCTGTACAGCCCCCGCAGAGCCCATGCTCTTAAATTAGTCCCTACAGCTCCCCATAGCCATTGCTCCTATACCATAGTGTATAGCTTCCCCAATGCTCCTATACCATAGTGTATAGCTTCCCCACAGTCAGCACTTCTGCATTATTCCTAACAGTAAAAAACTAACCTCTTATTGACATAAATAGTTTCCTTTATTAGGCAAAACTTTCTCTGTGGGTGGAACAGTGAGGTAAATGATATCATGGAGATATGCCATTGGCATTCAGATGTTTGGAGAATCTGTGTCCATTGCCTTAACTATCTGCCTCTATCTTACAGCCTAACTATATCTGCTTCTAACGTGTGTGTGTGTGTGTGTGTGTGTGTGTCTCTCTCTCTCTCTCTCTCTGTATCTGTTATGGGGCCTGTATACTCTGTCACCCTTTGGGGTGGGGGGGAAGGGCATTCAGGTACCGCAATCGCATCACTAGGGCTGCCTTTAGCCTGAAGGCTGCGGGGCCTAGTGGCCAGAGGCAATAGGGCTTTGGTGGGCCACCACCACAAACAGTTGGGGGGTGGGGGGGGGAAGAGACCCCAGCCTGCGGTCTGGGCAGAACCATTATCTGTCTAGGGAGATCAGTTCTCTGGTGGGGCAGAATGCAAACAGTCTGCCATCCTATCTCTGAGGGATGGCAGACCAATGCAGGCATCTAGGCCTCAAATGGGGGAACTGCCACCCCCAGGGGTGGGGTGGCAAGGGATAGGGGGACACAGGCCCATCCAATTCCACCGACTCCCAGCTCAGGGCCCTGATAGTGGTGAAAGGTTTGCTACTGAGTCGGTGGGGGAGTACAACCAAACACACCAGCTCCTCAGGGGACAATGCCTAGTCCCCCGATGGCTACTTCCTACCATGAGTCCTAGCATCGTGATTTGGGTGTCAGTGGCCTGGTCTACACTAGGACTTTAATTCGGATTTAGCTGCCTTAATCCGAATTAACCCTTCACCCGTCCACACTACAGAGCCAGTTAATTCGAATTAAAGGGCCCTTTAAATCGATTTCTGTACTCCACCTCGACGAACGGAGTAGAGCCTAAATCGATTTTGTTAATTCGAATTAGGGTTAGTGTGGACGCACACCACCGAATTACTGTGTTTAAGTTAATGGGGTAGTGTGGCCGCACACCACCGAATTAATGTGGTTTAAAACCGAATTAAGGTGCTTAGTGTGGCCGCGCACAATCGAATTTATACAACCTGTTTCCCAAATTCGAATTATCTAAATTCGGATTAATCCTGTAGTGTAGACATACCCAGTGTCTCTGGGCTCAGCAGGTTGCACTGCTCCTGGCAACTGCAACCTCCCTGGGGCATCTGCTGACACTTGGGCATCAGTCTGGGGCGCAGCACCTCTGGCTCTTGCAGTCCAGGCTTTCCAGTGCTCCTCAGCTGGAGCCAGCGAGGTGCATCCTTCCTCCTCTGCAGTCAGCCCTGCCTGGGCTTCTCCCTTTTATACTGCTAGAGCAGTTGGCGCATGCTCAGCAGGGATGGGGGACGTGGCTTCCGCTGTCAAGAGTGCTGCCTTAACCCCTTCATCTCCAGTGCAGAGCCTGTATACCCCATCACAGTATCATTCACCCATCCTGCCATCTGTTGTGGTGTATTTCCCATTCACCCATCCGTTGTGGTTTATTTATTTCCCAGCATACACCAACACTTCCATTTCAATCTCTTCTGCACTGTCTGGCATTCCTTGCCATAGCAATGAGTAGCATAGCATATAGAGTAGTAATGATTATCTGAGTGAGACTGGTATGCTAAGGCAAGCCTAACATATTTGATGTACATAGTCTTATCACAAAGAATCACTGCAGGGGACAAAAGATTTTCTGGTTTAAGCACAAGCCTAGGAGTCAGGAGATCTGGGTTCTATTCCCACTTCTTCTGGAGACATCCCGTGTGACCTTAAACAAGTCACTCAACCTTTGTTTCATTCTCCTTCGGAGTGATAATACTGTTCTGCCCTACTGGTGGTATCGTAAGGCTTAATCCATTAACGTGTGTAAAATGCGTGAAGTTCCTCAGCTAGGTTCTGATTCTGCTCCATTGAAGTGATATAGGGTCAGGCCTATGAAAGGTGCTGTATAAGTGCAAAGTATTTCCTTAACCCTGGATACCATGGTGGACTCTGTCAAAGCATGTATCTCACTTTGAGAGCAGCTGTTTTATCATCTTCATGGGTGTTTTTTCTTTTTGCCACAGTTAAAATAAATAGCAAGTCCCTCGGCCTGCGCCGCTTCCAGCAGCCCCCATTGGCCTGGAGCGGCGAACCGCGGCCAGTGGGAGCCGCGATCGGCCAAACCTGCGGACAGGGCAGGTAAACAAACCGGCCCAGCCCGCCGGGGCTTTCCCTACACAAGCGGCGGCCCCAGTTTGAGAAACACTGCACTAATCACATATTAGTGAAAATACTCATCTGAACTATGACCAGCGGTTTGGAGAAGACTAAACATCCGTGTGCCTCCTTCATCCTGGGATCGCTGCCTCTTGCTGTGGCTTTTGTAATTCACCATATGAAAGCAGCCCTCTGTTGCTCCTCTCCAGGTAACAGATATAATCATTGTTGATGTTGGAGAGAATCTTCATCCTCCAAACATGTATGCTTGGGCAGGTTGCAGCCAGCCCAGAAAAAAAAACAAGCTACTGCTTCTTATTCATGTACATGACAGTGAAGATTGTGTTACTAAATATTATTGCTGCTCAGTATTATAGTCTTAAAACGTCTTAAGCTTTCTTCTAATGGCTTGGCTACACTTGCAGTTGTAGAGCGCTGGGAGTTAAACCAGCCTTCGGAGACAGCAACAGGGAAAACGCTGCCAAGTGTTTACACTCTCAGCTGGAAACGCACTGGCATGGCCACATTAGCAGCTCTTGCAATGTCACAAAGAGCAGTGCATTGTGGTAGCTATCCCAGCATGCAAGTGGCTGCAACATGCTTTTCAAATGGGGGTGGGGTGGAGTGTGACAGGGAATGCGTTGTGTGTATGTGGGGGGAGAGAGAGTGGGGTTTTGGGGGGCTGAAAGCATGTCAGCATGCTCTCTTGTAAGTTCAGACAGCAACAGACCACCCCACACACCCCCCCCCCCGCCTCTCTCTCACTCACTCAAAGCAAGCAGCATTCCTCAGTAGCGGTTCCTTTGTCCCAGAGCAGATAAGCAGCCAGCTGTCAGAAACGGAGCTTTGAAAGGGCATATCTGCATTCCTGCAGCGAGTTCAAAACAATGATGAGTGGCCACTTGACTTAAGGGGATTATGGGATGTTTCCGGAGGTCAATCAGAGCGCAGTAATGCAACACCTCGTTCACACTGGTGCTGCGGCGCTCCAGCGGGGGCACAGCAAACGTTATTCCACTCGCCGAGTTGGAGTACCAACAGCGCTGTAGCCACAGAGTCAGAGCACTCTACGTGCCTTGCCAGTGTGGACGGGGAGTGAGCTAGTGGTCCCGGGGCTCCTTTATTGCGCTGTAACTCGCAAGTGTAGCCAAGCCCTAAGACATCTCTGCCCTTTGATTTGAACCCAGCATTTGGAAAGATCAGAAGGTACAAGTGAAAAATGCTTCACGCCCTGGGTGGAGTGTGAATGGAAACTGCCAATAAAACAAATAGGACTGGAGTTCTTGCACACTCTGTTGGCAGTTTCCATCTTGCTGAAAAATCACACCCTTTGTGACATCTCCATTTTAAATCAGTTTCTCTTTGACTTTACTGATGACTCTCAAGAACTATTTTACTGTCACTGTTTAAACGACCAGTTTTGTATTGTATTAGGACTGTATTGTATTGTATTGTAGTTCTTGCGATTGTGAATACAATAGTAAAGCTAGATGGAAACTGGCTTGGTTTCCCTGGACTGCTAGGCCTGGGCTCCCTTTGAAGGCTTCCAACTTCCTTTTAAGTTCCTAGTGCAAATCACTCAGCCTGAATTGTAATGAAGGCTATATTTTTTTGGTTTTGACACCTGTCGTATCCCTTTCTAATGCATAAAAGCCATAAGTATGCCGAATAAAGCTTCATTATATTAGCCATGAGATCAGGCACATACCACTGCTGCTCTCACTATGGGACACTGCCAGCTGGAATTCACTTTTGACAGCTCATTACACATCCATTAGCAACTTCTGTTCTGTTCAGTGAGAATTGACCTTGGAAGCCTTTAGTGATTGTACCACACACTGGCAATTTACCTTTTGATTGCCTCACAGAAAACCCTCACCTTCTGCTAATCTCTCTCTCTCTCCATCATATGCAGAAGCTGCAGTTTCTATTTCATTCTGAAATAACAAAAAAACACAAGAATGGCCATACTGGGTCAGACCAATGGTCCAGATAGCTCAGAATCCTGTCTTTCACCACTGGCCAATGCCAGATGCTTTGAATGGAATGAATAGAGCAGGGCAATTATCAAGTGATTCATCCCCTGTTGTCCAGTCCCAGCATCTGGCAGTCAGAGGCTTAGGAAAACACAGAGCATGGGGCTGCATCCCTGATCATCTTGATTCATAGCAGAGGTTACCTGTGTGGGGACATGCAGTGAGTGTCACATGTCCCACCAGATTTGCTGCTTGGCTTGTATCGAGCATGCTAACATGGACTGAGCATGCTCAGTAACACTGATGCAGTTGGCTGCCCTCACTCTGTCCCCCCACTATTGACAGTCACGGGGTGTCGCTAGGTAATAATCATTGATAGACCTATCCTTCGGGAACTTATCTAATTCTTTTTTTAACCAAATTATAGATTTTGGCATTCACAACATCCCCTGGCAATGAGATCCACAGATTGATTGTACATTGTGCAAAGAAGTACTTCCTTATGTTTGTTTTAACCTGTTGCCTATTAATTTCATTGGGTGATCCCCTGATTCTTGTGTTATGTGGTGTGGTAAATAATACTTCCTTATTTACTTGCTTTACATTATTCATGATTTTACAGACCTCTAGCATATCCCCCCTTAGTCATCTCTGAATGATCCCAGTCTTTTAAATCTGTGTTTATATGGAAGTTGTTCCATACCCCTAATTTTTGTTGCCCTTCTCTGTACTTTTTCCACTTCTAAAATATCTTTTTTTTAATGGGATGACCAGAACTGCACACAGTATTCCAGCTGTAGTGTATCCTAGATTTACATAATGGCAGTATGATATTTACTGTCTTATTATCTATCCCTTTCCTAATGGTTCCTAACATTGTTAGCTTTTTTAACTGCTGCTGTACATAGAGTGGATGTTTTCAGATAACTATTCACAAGGACTCCAAGATCTCTTTCTTGAATGGTAACAGCTAATTTAAATCCTATCATTTTATATGTATAGTTGCGATTGTTTTCCAATGTGCACTACTTTGCATTTATCAACATTGAATTTCATCTGCCATTTTGTTGACCAGGCACCCAGTTTTGTGAGATCCCTTTGTAACGCTTCACAGTCTGCTTTGGACTTAACTATCTTGAGTAATTTTGTATCATCTGCAAACTTGGGCACCTCACTGTTTACCCCTTTTTTCCAGATCATTTATGAATATGGTGAACAGCAGCACACAGGGCCGGCTCCAGGCACCAGCGTAGCAAGCAGGTGCTTGGGGCGGCCAACGGAGGGGAGCGGCACATCCGGCTCTTCAGCGACGGGTCCCTCACTCCCTCTTGGAGCGAAGGACCTGCCGCCGAATTGCCGCTGAAGAATGAAGCGGCGGCGGCAGAGCTGCCGCAGATCGCAATCGCGGCTTTTTTTTTTTTTTTTTTTCCCTGCTTGGGACGGCAAAAACCCTGGAGCCGGCCCTGGCAGCACAGGTCCCAGTACAGATCGCTGTGGGATGCTGCTATTTACCTCTCCATACTGAAAACTGATAATTTATTCCTACCCTTTGTTTCCTGTATTTTAACTAGTTATTGATCCATGAGAAGACCTTCCCTCTCATTCCACGACTGCTTAGTTTGCTTAAGAGCCTTTGGTGAGGGACCTTGTCAAAGGCTTTCTGAAAGTCCAAGTATACTATACCCATGGGATCACCCTTGTCCTCTGTCGTGAAGCAGAGAAACTGCTGGCCAGCACACTAGCAGTTAAAGAGAGCCTGTGGGCCCAGCTAGCCCCACCTTATTATATTTGCAGCAATGCCAGATCTGGAGGGGAGAGAAAAGTATGGAGCCTGGCTCAGTATGAGGCCAGTATGAGACGAAGAGGCAGGTGCTAGCTGCCTCCCTACCTGAGGGATGGATCACCAGCCTAGCCCAGGAAGCCACCAGGAAACAAGCAGTGTCTTCCTGGCCAAAGGAGACTGAGAGAGATTCCTAGGAGCACCCGGCCTAAGAGGAACCTGGGTGATAGAAGAGCAGAGACCTTGTGGGGGTTCCAACCCCGTCAAACTTATGGCTGCCCCACCTGGAGGAATCTGGGACTGCAGCAGGACGCTGCCCGGGGCTCACCAGGGGGCACTACTAGAGACAGCAATTTGGACTATAGTGGCCATGCCCCAAACTGAAGGGATAGCAGTAGGAAGTAGCCCAGGGCAGTGGGCATAGACTTGCCGCTGGGAGGTCCCCTACCCTCCCTGCCTTAAAGGCTGAAGTATCTGACCAGGGGGCTGGAAGTTAAGTACTCCAACCACTAGGTCACCTTAGGGTGACCAGATGTCCCGATTTTTTAAGGACAGTCCCGATATTTGGGGCTCTCTTATGTAGGTGCCTATTATCCTCCACCCCATGTCCCGGTTTTTCACACTTGCTGACTGGTCACCCTAGGTCACCTGGCCTTCTAAGCCTCCTGTTACATCCACATGTTGTTTGGCCCCCTCAAAGAATTCTAATAGATGGTGAGGCATGATTTCCCCTTTACAAAGGGCATGTTGACTCTTCTCCAACAAGTCATGTTCACTTATGTATCTGATAATTAAGTTCCTTACTATAGTGTCAACCAATTTGCCTGGTACTGAAGTTAGGCTTACCGGCCTGTAATTGCCAGGATTGCCTATGGAGCCTTTTTTTTAAAATTAGCATCACATTAGCTATCCTCTAGTCATCTGTTACAGAAATGGATTTAAATGATAGGTTACATACCACAGGTAGTAGTTCTGCTATTTCATATTGGAGTTCCTTCAGAACTCTTGGGTGAATACCATCTGGTACTGGTGATTTATTACTGTTTAATTTATCAATTTGTTCCCAAACCTCCCCTATTGACACCCCAATAGGGATAGTTCCTTAGATTGGTCAACTAAAAAGAACAGCTCAGGTGTGGGAAGCTCCCTCACATCCTCTACAGTGAAGATCAATGCAAAGAATTCATTTAGGTTCTCCACAATGGCCTTCTCGATTGTACATGGCCCCACTGATTGTTTGGCAGGCTTCCCGCTTCTGATGTACTTTAAAAAAAAATTGTTGTTAGTTTGAGTCTTTTGCTAGTTGCTCTTCAAATTGTTTTTAGCCTGCCTAATTATACTTTTACACTTGACTTGCCAGAGTTTGTTCCTTTTTATTTTCTTCAGTAGGATATAACTTCCAGTTTTTAAAGGAAGTGTTTTTACCTCTTATTGTCTGTTTTACTCTATTGTTTAGCCATGGTGGCATTTTTTGGTCCGCTAACTTTTTTTTTTAAATATTTGGAGTATATATTTAATTTGAGTCTCTTTTATGGTGTTGTTAAAATGTTTCCATGCAGCTTACAGGCATTTAACTCTTGTAACTTGTGACAAAAATGGCCAGTGTTGGTATGGTGGGTCCCATGCTTTTCGGGGGTGGGGGTGGGTCTGGGTTAGAGCACCAAGGGCCCCACTAGTGGTCTGGGAAGGTGGTAGAGAAGGGAAGCAGTCTGGGTTTGCTCCTTACTCTGAGCCCCAGCCCCTCTGCCCCTGCGGGTTTCTTACCCTCTTCCCCCTTGGGTAGGGTTACCCTCTGTCCTTGAGGCTGGGGCAGGATCTCACACCCTCCAGTTCTCTGGTCTTTCAATTCTCAGCAACACACCTACAAACTCCAGTCCTCTCACTCCACCCTATCTGCCTGAACCGGGGTGTGTGTGGGGGGGGAGTGGTATTAGGTTCCTAACAGAGCCTTAATTGGCTACAGGTGCTCCAATTAACTGGTAGTCACCTTCTCTAGTCTACAGGGAACCACGCCTTATTTAGCCTAGGGTTTATAGATCTCCCCTCTCCCACTGCTCCCTGGCCCTACTGCATCACAGGCTGTTTCTTTTAATTTCTGTTTAACTAGCTTCCTCATTTTTGTATAGTTCCCCTTTTTTATGTTAAATGCTACTATGTTGGGCTTCTTTGGTATTCCCCCCCTCCCCAAGGATGTTAAATTTAATTACATTATGGTCACCAATACCAAGTGGTTCAGCTATACTCACCTCTTGTACCAGATCCTGTGCTCCACTTAGGACTAAATCAAGAATTGCCTCTTCCCTTGTGGGTTCCAGGACTAGCTGCTCCAGGTAGTATCATTAATGGTGTCTAGAAACTTTACCTCCGCATCCTGTCCTGAGGTGACATGCACCCAGTCAATATGGGGATAGTTGAAGTCCACCATTATTATGGAGTTTTCTATTTTTATAGCTTCTGTAATCTCTCTGAGCATTTCACAATTGCCATATCCATCCTGGTCACGTGGTTGGTAGTGTATTTCCTATTGCCATGCTCTTATTATTCAAGTATGGAATTTCTATCCATAGAGGTGCTATGGTACAGTTTGATTCATTTAAGATTTTTACTATATTTGACTCTATGCTTTCTTTCACATATAGTGCCACTCCCCCACCAGCATGACCAAAGTTAAACTAAGGTGATGCCATTGATCCGTGTCTCCTGATCAGCAAAAGCTCTTCCTTTAATAGTGTTACTATTATTTACAGTGCCCAGAGATCTGATAGGCACCTTGTAGAATTGATAGTTAGACGTGGTCCTTATATCAAAGATCTGACAGTCTCAGATTGGAAATTCCAAGCAAGGGAGAGAACAGAAAGCGAAGGGATTGGACAAGGTTACATAAGTATGATGATGCAGTCTATTGTAATACAAGTTTGTTTTTATACAGCACACATGGCAGGATCTCACTGTGCTTTGCAAACATCGATTTAATGCGAGCTGTAAACATCCCCTGTGAGATAAGGGAAGTGTCACTCTCTTCAGGTGGTTAAATGACTTGCTCAAAACCACACACCCAGTGGGGAGCAGAGCCAAGAGCAGAACCCAGGTGTCCTGCTACTCTCAGACCTTCCCCATCCTTCCTCCCCAGAAAGCAGCCAAGATTTGAGCCTGCTCATATTGGAAAACAATGGGAATTTTGCCATTGACTTCAATGTGAGATTGGGCCCAAAATGTGTTATTAGATGATAAAAGGAAATTAATCGTAGCCCAGAGATGTATTGTTCTCCCTTCAGAAACAGCAATACATTAGTAAATTTATAAATGGAGTAGGGCAGTATCACACTAACACTGGCTAGTTGTAGTATATACTATACTCAGAAGCTAGATTTCCCCCAGGCAGAGAAGGTCACAAGGTTCCTGAGGAGGTCAGTTATAAGACTTTAATTATGTCTACAGGATTAAATTATCATGCCCCTTCTTTGTCCATTTTGCCCCTCCTGCTTAGCCTTCCTCAGACAGAGTCTGGGGCAGCAAGGACTGTAGGATCTACTCACCCAGTACTCCCTGCTGTGGGCAGGTGCACAGGGACATGGTGGGAGAGGGCAGGGAATTGGGTGGCCTGGCACTACTTCCTCCTTCCCTCTTCCCCATCTACCAGCCACAGAAGCTGGCTTGGCACATGAAGGAATAAGCTAATGGGGCTATAACTTAGTTCTCCCTGAAAGCAAGGGTGGGCAGGTGACTTGGTGAGTCAGAATGCCTTCTCTGGTCTGGGGCCCAGACAGTTCCTGTGGCAGTGCAGCGATGCACTACCCCTTACCCAGGACAGGTTGTAAAGTTACACTCCAGCCCACAAAGACTAACTCCAGAGCCTTCCATTCCTGCAAAATAAATATTTTGCCACTCTCCATATTCAATAGGCCGAGAGAGCCGATATAAATGAAATAAAAATGCAGACCTAGCTCTGTGAAGAGCCTCCACTCTGGAATAAAAAATGTTGCCTTTAAGGAACATACATTAGTTTGCAGTCTTTTTGTGATATCATTTATGTTATTTAAAAAAATCTGTTAGTGAGCAGCCTCCAGATGGGCTGTGGTATATCATCACAATGTGATCATGACTAAAGCACGGACAAAAATGCATTTAATGGAAAAGCTGCAGCACAGTTCCAGACCAGAAAGTGTCACTTTGTAAGAGCTGAAGTGCTGCATGATCAGAAAAGGGGGGTAATGATCTGAAACTCTGTGCTAAATGCTTCTAAAAAGTGGATGTAAGGAACATGGCCCAGAATTAACCCTTGGTTTGCTATATCTTGGGGAAATTGGAACAATAGAATCACTTACCACGCTCCACACTGTAAAAGAATAAAAATAAAGCATTTGCTGTACTCCAGTGGCTCTCAACCTTTCCAGACTGTGCTACCGCTTTCAGGAGTCTGATTTGTCTTGCATACTCCCAAATTTCACCTCACTTAAAAACTACTTGCTTACAAAATCAGACATAAAAATACAAAATTGATTTAGCACGCTAGTACAGAAAAATTGCTGACTTTCTCATTTTTACCATATCATTATAAAATAAATCAACTGGAATATAAATATTGTATTTACATTTCAGTGTATAGTAGTATACAGAGCAGTATAAACAAGTCATTGTATGAAATTTTAGTTTGTACTGACTTCACTAGTGCTTTTTACGTAGACTGTTGTAAAACTAGGCAAATATCTAGATGAGTTGATGTACCCCTCTGGAAGACCTCTGGATACCCCCAAGGATACGCATATCCCTGGTTGAGAACCATTGCTATATGCTGGTCAGAGTTGCTTTTCACAATGAAGTTCTGTCGCCTGGTGCACAGAGAAGGTTGATCACGATGTCAGTCGATATGTTTTGCTTTGCTAATTGACCACAGCTACCAGTATAGAAATAGGTCACAGTAATGATTCAAACCACAACAGCCCACAAAAGTGTGTACGTGTCATTACAGTGTTTGAGGCCATTGCTATAAATACTATGTGTAGTGGCAGTTGTAACAGCACCAAGGATTACAATACTTAATTTATTAAAGGAAGTAGTGTCTGATGGGTAAAGTGCAGGACTGGGAGTCAGGTGATCTGGGTGTGTTCTTGGGCAAGTCAATGAACCTGTCTGTGCCTCAGTTTCTCCATGTGTAAGCTTGGGAAAATGATACTTCCCATTCTCAGAAAGGGGTTGTGAGGCTCAATTCATTAGTGTGTGTAAAGTGCTTTAAGGTCTGTGGATGGAAGGGGCTCTGGAAGTGCACCCAGTATTGTTGCACTATCACTGTTCACAAATGTTAGAGCACCTGTGAGAATTTTCCCTTATTTTAAAAGCAGCTGCTAGTGATGTCTGCAATGTGGAGCACAGGTATGTGTGGGCTCCCTGTGTCTCAGCGTGGAGTAGGCATCTTGGGCAGGGCCGGTGCAACCCATTAGGCGACCTAGGCGGTTGCCTAAGGCACTAGCATTTGGGGGGCAGCATTTTGGGTTTTTCGGCGGCGGCCGGATCTTCGGACACCCTGGTCATCGTCGGCATTTAGGCAGAGGGAGCTGGGGCAGGGGGGCGCGGGGAGGGCCGCCTGCAGCAAGTAAGGGGGGGGGCGGCACGCAGGGGAACTCCCCGCCCCAGCTCACCTCTGCTCCGCCTCCTCCCCTGAGCACGCCGCCCCGCTCTGCTTCTCTCCCTCCCAGGCTTGCGGCGCCAAACAGTTGATTGGCGCCGCAAGCCTGGGAGGCGGGACAAGTGGAGCAGCAATGGCGTGCTCGGGGAGGGGGCGGAGCAGATGTGAGCTGGGGGGGGGAGCTGCCGTGGGGGGGTGTGCCTCAGGGCGGGAGGGTGTGAAGCAATCATTCCCTTCACGGAAGGGAGAGTAGCTGACACTGATCCATTTCCCCGTGGATGTGGCAGTGGGGGGTAAGAGCAGCAGTGGCTGTGAAGTGGCTCTAATGGCATGCCACAGCCTGGGATTCCTTCCCCTTTTGTTCCCCATCAGACTCTTGACTGTTTTGTGTCTTTTACTCTTAGAACAATAAAGAATATGTCGAAACCCCATGGGTACAACTGGGCCCCAAATAACTGTGTTTCTTAAATGTACACAAATACACAAGGCCTAGCCACATATATATTGCTGCTCCAACTAGTTTCTAGTGGCTTCTAAAACACAGAACACAGTCAGCACACTAGAGGGCTCACAAACTATTTAAAGAGATACTACCCTGTACCTATACACTACAGTTACACAGCCTGGTCACTGCCACCTCTAATGGAGGTGGAGTAATTATGCCGATGGGAGAGCTCTCTCCCGTCGGCATAGAGCGTCTTCACCAGATGTGCTACAGCAGCACAGCTGCACCAATGTAGTGCTTCTAGTGTGGACTAGCCCTCAGTTTCAGGCTACAGCTTTAGGGACAGTAGGACACGCTGTCAACTTCCAGCATTTTGAACAAGGTGACAAAGCAGCACTTGGCTTTTCAGTAAAGAACGCCAGTGGAATTGGAATCACTGGCATAATTAGCAAGTCTTATGGGAAATATCCAAGGGGTGAATTTGGCATAGTGCCAGCAGTCACATCTTCCACAACTTCAAAGTGAGTTGCCCCCACTCATGCGGCAGTAGGGTTATAGGGTACATTGTTCACTCATTTACATCAGTGAAAAGTGGGTATAAAATGCTGCCATTTCTTTTGGTGGGATTTTGCCCTCATTTTGCAGAGGTGTAAATGGTGCAAGGCAGTGGCACGTCAGACCCAGAATCTCCATGTTGCAAGGAACATGGCAGAGAGCAGAACTTTGCTTAAGTATTTAGTCTCCAGGAATTTTAGATACACCTCCATATCGAACTAGACAAGTTACAATTTTATTCTATGCTTGGTTCATCACATGACTGGAATTAGTCCAAACACCCTCAGGAAGAAGATAAGGAAGCTTTAAAAAGGTCTCAGAAGTGATTCACCATTGGATTTGGCTGCACTGTTGAGGAAGGGAGTTGTGTTCTTGACAGATATTTTATTAATCCAACCGCTGTTCTGTCTAAGCTGGTTTCCAAGGGAAATTATAGTTCATTTATTTGTCTTGCTGCATCATGCACACACAAGAACTTCCAAGATAGTGATACTGTCTCTTGCAAACACAACACAACTGAAAGTGTTCTCACCATCCACATGTACACAGTCAACCCACCCCAGGAACAAATATATATAACTCTATATAACATATAACTGAGCTGTTTTCGTGTGCCCTAGAGTGCATAGCCATGACATGATTGGTTCTGCTTCTGGATTTGGAGCTATCCATAGGGTGACCAGATGTCCCTTTTTTAACGGGACAGTCCCGTTTTTGGGGATTTTTTCTTATATAGGTGCCTATTCCCCCGCATCCCCTGTCCCATTTTTCACAGTTGTTATCTGGTCACCCTAGCTATCCAGAAATCATAGCAAGGAGCACAACTGAACTGTAAAGGCAGCAGCACATGGGGATCCAGCCACACAGCTCTTGGCTGGGCCCTGCATTATCCATTAAGGTAAGGAAGGGATGTCAGACCAGAGAAGGCCCCCCAAACCCACCTATCCCAATCTGCCTTCCTAGGCACTGCGTAACTCAGATCCTGGCTCTACTTCGACATCCTCCCTCAGCCCCGCCCCCTGTGAAGCGGACAGTACATGTCCCCTAAAACCTCACAAAGCCTCGTACAGCACCCAGCTCCAGACCAGTGCAGGCTGCAGGAATAGCTGACTTCCAACAGATTTAAGTTAAAGAGTTTGGCCAAGGCAGACTAATTAGGGTTGAATTTCAGCTGAATTCAAAGCTAAATGCTGGTACAGCATGCAAAGCCGACTGAACTCTTCTAAAGGGAGAGAGACCCAGACAGGGAAACACTTCATGACAAATGCAATTTACAGCTGTCTAAACCAATGATAATGTGATGCAGTTCTCCAGTTTACACACACATCTTGAATGCGTGTTTCCAGACCACATTGACAGGGTGAACGGCCTACACTCAGCAATGCAAAGCACTCCTTCCTCAGCAAGCAAGGATGTGCAGCTTGGGTTAATATCAGATTTATATTAATGTTTAATTTAATCTTCCCGTTTGCTTGTTTAACTTAATACAAACCAAAATAGGAATTCCTGAGTGAGACACACTAGCATGGAGAAGGGGGGTGTTCTTCAGCCTAAACATCCTTTCCCTCGTGTTTACTGTTGAGTGGTTTGTTTAGTCTTTTATGTCAATGGTCTAACTATATTGATCAGCTACGACACCTAATCCTCCATTTTCCTGCCCACCACCCATTTCAAACTAGTTGGAAAATATGGGGTTCTTCTCCCTAATCTCCATATAAGGAGAGAGATCTTCAGAATGATCTGTTCCTTTGGAAAGCAAAGAAGTTAGTGAGCTTTCTGGGAAAGAGGAATTCTAAGGATAGAATCATACTTTTTAACTGTTCTAATTGGACTGTTCCCACGCCCAGCTGTAAATGTAACAATAGTATCATGTAATTGCCCATGGAAAAGGCCTCTGTCTTGAGAAGCAAAGGAAATAATTCCCCTTTCTCTTGACTGAAAGTGAAATGGAGTTATGTATTGGAATTCTTAAGTCAGACCCCAGGGAATTTAGTCTTTCTTGGAACAGACCAAAGTGCAGTGAAAGCTCCTAGATATGAAGTGTTTCCTCTTTAATAGGGCACAAGTGCTTTAGAACAGTGTTTCTCAGCCTTTTTGATACCAGGCAGCAGCTTGCTGCCTTCCTAAATGGTATCAAGTATCAGGGGGTAGCCGTGTTAGTCTGTATCTACAAAAACAACAAGGAGTGTTTCTACATCCATGGTGGCCAGGATGGTGTTTTCAGGAAGAACACCAATGCATTGTAGTTTCCTCAGGAAGTCGGTGGTGTCTCGAAGATAGCTGGGAGAGCTGGTAGCGTAGGGTCTGAGGAGAGAGTCCAAATAGCCAGATAATCCTGCTGTAAGAGTGCCAATGCCTGAGATGATGGGGCGTCCAGGGTTTCCGGGTTTATGGATCTTGGGTAGCAGATAGATATCTAGCAGATATTCCTAGAACCCCGACCAGGGGTATTCTATCTGCTACCCAAGATCCATAAACCCGGAAACCCTGGATGCCCTGTCAACACTGGTTCTCCACTTGCGAAGTAACTCCCTGCTCTTCATGTGTCAGTATATAATGCCTGCATCTGTAACTTTCACTCTAAGCATCTGAAGAAGTGAGGTTTTTACCCACAAAAGCTTATGCCCAAATAAATCTGTTAGTCTTTAAGGTGCCACCAGACGCCTTGTTGTTCCTAAATGGTGTAGCTTATCAAAAGATCTATTTAATATAAGCCTGTTTACGTGAATGCTAATGTGTCCTCTATTAAGTTAAAGTTAGCAGCAATGCAAATGGGCCTTTTATAACTTAGTATCTAATACATTTATTTGAGCATAAAATAAATTTGTTAGTCTCTAAGGTGCCACAAGTACTCCTGTTCTTTTTGCGGATACAGACTAACATAGCTGCTACTCTGAAACTTAGTATCTAATAATATGTTGGACCACAGTCCCCCATGAGGTCATCACTAATATTTGCATCTGCGTTTCATTACTTTAAGCATTCCCAGGTCCCTTTCCTATCCCTGCAGCCAAAAAGGAGCTTCACCTTTGCAGTTCTCAGCATGAAAAACAAGACCCAGGTTTCCTGTGTTCATTGCTTTTGTGACAGACTCTATTGCACATAGAAGATGAAAGGCTGGCCAAGCTGCACTGATGGATAATGTCCATGATTTATTCCACGTAGAGTAGTCCAACATTGTCTATAAATCCTACATTGTGTGGTCTGGGTCTGAGACTTTAATTTTACAGGACCAGTTTCTTTTTACACATAGAAGACGAATTTGGTCTTCAGGCCTTTTCAAAACTGACCCAATTCTGTATCTTGAATATGACCTGGAAGTTCTCCTAGGATGAGAGGATAATTTATTCTCAATACTATTCTAGGTCTCCAATGCTGCTGCCACCAACTCTCAGCCACAAAACACTGCTCCTCTTATTCATCCCAAGTGTCACATGTGGGCAAGCTTCTTCTCATGTTGAGATTCAGTTATGGAGGTTTTTAAGTAGAGGAGGGGCATTCAGATATCTTTTTCCTTGAGTCTACATGCTGTGTTAACAGACAGCATGTGTCAGTGTGTTTCTGGTCTGCCCTTAAGCAGGGGCATCATTTGCTATGGGGTAAGGGGGACAGTGCCCTCCCAACCTTGGTCCCCCCTGAATTTTCATAGGTCTCTATGTTCCACTTCTTGCACCCTGCCTTCTTTCCCTCCTCCCCCAACTTTGCAGGACATAATATAATCACATATATTGTTCTATATGCTGACACAACTTTGCCTCCCCCAAGAATTTTTCTGAAATGATGCCCCTGCCCTGAAAGTAAGAATAACAGACACCTTTGAAAGGACCCGGGCTTGATTAACATTCACCTTCATGCAAATACTCAAGCTGAAAGCAGCCTTTTAGTTACAAAGGTGTGCTTTGATACCAGTCAGCTCTCTGTTCATGGGGAACCAGGGTGCAGTATTCAGCCTGACTCATGAAAGACACCCCCCCCCCCCCCAGCCTTTGCTTAAACCAAAACCCATCAGAGGAAAAAACTTGCAGAGAGCAGTGAAGGGCGGATGGGAGACACACCTAGACCCCTCCTGACAAGGGTGACAAAATTAAGACATCTCCATTAGCATACAGAATGAAGAACAGAGACAACTTCCTTGCATGAAAGATGGGACAGGGAGATATCTCAATTTGCATACGGAATTGTCCTTAATTTATTCATGGGCTATTATGCAAGGGTCTGGCTGTATTTCTACAATGCTAGGAGGTCAGAATTATGTAGAGAAGTTTCTTTTTATCACACCATTGGTTCCTATGGGTTGAGCCTATTTAAATTCTCAGAGTCTGGCACCCAGTGAGAGTGGTAGTCAGTGGTGTCTCTGGTGACGGCACTGAGGTGGGTAGGCTTGCCTGTAATGTGGAAGCAGGACAATCAGTGGCAAGAGCAGCCTTCTAGTTCTGTTTGGCAGATCTGCTTTGAAGGGCTCCAGGTTTCAAGTGAAAGGGGAGGTAGTCAAGAGAGGACTTTGAGGTATCACAACAGGGTCTTTTTCATGTTGGCAGCGCTTAGGGCATGGGGAAGAAGAGAAGAACCAGCTAAGGTGAAGCAACCTCCACCCCCATCCTATTAAAAAAAAAAGTGAAACTAAATAGCTTTTCCCTGCACCCCTTTACATTTGTGTCCACTGTAGGTCTCTGCAGTCATGCTCCCCTAAGACCTCTGCTCTTACCACAAACTCTGGGTCAACTTTCCTTGAGCCAAGTCTTAACCTATCATGAATAGAAAGCTGAAAGACTTTGTGATGGTGCTGCCCGTGGGAGCCAGCTGAGGTCACTCAATCAGGGTGAACTGCAAACAGAACGGGGCAAACAAACTCCAAACGCTGGTGGATATTCCAATACTTAGATTTACCAAGCCAGCACAAAACAGCTTCTGTAGTACCTCACTGGTTACTCAGAAGTCCAAACAACGCAGTTCCCTTAAAGTGCCCAGCCTCAGGCCTCCATCCAGACACACCTGTCAGATATGATGATGATTATTGAAAATCTTATCTCATCATATAAAAGAAAAGGTTCTTCCAATCCCAAAGGATCAGGCACATACCCAGGTTCAATTATAACTTAGATCTTACCCAAAATACACACTATAGTCAATTGTAGTTAACTAAACTAAAATTTATTAAAAAAGAAAAGAGAGAGAGTGTTGGTTAAAAGATCAATATACATACAGACTTGAATTCAATTCTTGAGGTTCAGATACATAGCAGAGGTGATCTTGTAGTTGCCAAAAGTCCTTTTAGATATAGTCCATAGGTTATAGTCCAATGTCCATATTCAGGGTGGCTCCAGTCAATGACTGGGGATCTCAATCCTTGTGGCTTAAGGTTTCCCCCTCTTGGAACCCAAAGCAGATCTGAGATGCAGAAGGATCATGTCCCAAGCTTTTTATACATTTCCAGCAGAATTTCTGCCTGTGAAAACAATAGGCTTAACTCTCCTTCTCTCAAACATCTTGGCAATTAGCACAGGGTAATTTATCCATTAAACAGTTCAGATACAGGTTACCACAACCTTCAAAGAGACATATAGACAATAATACTATTTCACTCAAGTATCATCATAAATGTTAATATTCCTTTTTTGATCTTTAAATTAAAGCTGTAGCAATAGACAAGAATTGTTTGCTTATATTACAAGACCTGAGCAAACGTCTACCCTTCTATCTCTAACAATGCAGACTTACATTTACCTATCTTCCTAGCCAGTCTCTAAAGTTCACCCATGGGTCAGGTTAGTCTGTGAGTTAATTAACTCTTTCTGGCCCTGTCATCTTTCAATGAGATATTATATTACACTCATAATGTCACAGACTTATATGGGGTTTCTCATTTCGTGTGCTGCTCTCCGACTGATGCTACCAGGCCAGAATACTATCTAGTGGAGAGGAGTGTGAAGCCTGGAACTGAGCAGGTAGCAGAGGCAGCTGCTCTCAGCTCAGCTCATGTCCTCAGTCATAGCAAAGGAATCAGGATACACAGAGCAGCCCAGCAGCAATCTTGTGGGGGACAGAATTAACCAGAAAGCTTTGCCCATTGTCATGGTTAACCGGGTTGCTGCCCAGTCCTGCTAATGGGTTTTTAAAACAATTTGAATGGCTTTGTTCTCTTACCCAACCTGGAGCTAACTCAAGCCACGTTCAAAATCTAGCTTTTAAAAATAGTTTTCAGCAGTCTCCTTTGCAATGTAGGGAGTGCCCTTGAGGCCACTGGTCTAATCTACCAGACAGCTGAAGGTCCAGACATTGGGAGGGACACGAGTCATCCTCAAAGGAGGTCCGCAACAGCAGGAACGTCCAGCCCAGTGAACTAGGAGAGACATGACTCCTGAAATGGCCTGAAAGGGCTAAATAAATCCCTGATGTAAATAATGTCACTGACTTCACTGCAGTTGCACCCAGGGCCGGCTCCAGGTTTTTTGCTGGCCCAAGCCAAAAAAAAAAGGAGTGCTGCTGCCGCCAAAACAAGAATAATTAAAAAAAAAAAGAGCCAGCGTGCTGCCGCCGAAGCAAAACAAACAAACAAACAAACAAAATTTTGCCACCCCTTGAAAAGTGCCGCCCCCAAAGGGCCGGAATGCCGCCCCTTGAGAAGAGCCGCCCCAAGCACATGCTTGGAACGCTGGTGCCTAGAGCCGGCCCTGGTTGCACCAGGGCTGGATTTTGTCTCTCATGTGGAGGGGGCAGCCCAGGAGTGCTCAGCCTGGTCAAGACACAAGGTGCAAAGGTTAAGTGTCTGTTTAATGGTCACTGAAGTCTGTATAGTGTAAATGCTTTGGTCCCATGCATTTACCTGCTTGTCAGCTCAGGACTCTTACCTTAACTCTGCCAGGCTAAGGATAAAGGCTCCTTTTGCTTGATGGCTCCAGCTTCTCCTGCTGAACCCACCAAGTGTGGAGACCCACAAGGCTCTACAACACCTGGCGCATCTACAGTACTTGTCTTGGAGGTCTGTGGTGGGGTTGTCACTGCCAGCAGTGTTGCACCACAGTTCACATATCATTGGGCCTGTTCTGAACAAGGAGGAGTTTGGTCACTGCTTTTACCTCAGGGGTTGGGAGCGTGTTCCTCTTCTTTCCATTGCTCTTGGACCGGTATTTACATTTCTGTACTGGGGTTCAGGCACCCGTAGTCAGGGCTGCTCTAAGTTCAACCCACAAGGGCAATTCTGGTGGCCGGAGTTTGACAGAGAGCAGGAACACCCTGACCATGCCTTGTATGCCTGGAAGAGCTGCCCTGGAATCTTCTGCAGACCAGTTAAACTGGCCATCCAGCTTCTTGCTGTGCAGCTGGAGCGTAGGGGAAGATCGGTGCCTTTGTTTTTATGGGATTTGTTTATACAAATCCTCTACAACTTGGAGGATTTAGCCACATTTTTTAGGCATTGTTTGGAGAAGTTATGCTGCCAATTTTTAGTCTTGAGATGTAGAACCCTATTTCTATTCTGGGATCTATATCTGTTTTTTGTCTCTGGGGAGTGTGTCCCTCTTTTTTTTTCATTCTTTGTATGTGATTCATATCCTGTATTTTCTACAAGTATTGTTCTGGGGTTAGCAGTGTTTTCCCCCTCATGATAGCTAAAGAGATTTCAAATGACATAGTTACAAATTCTTCCCATCCCTGAACACATCTGTGGGATATCCAGCTGAATTCAATGACATTTCCGCTTCCCTAGTAGGATAGTAAAAAACAAAAACTTGGGAAGCAAGCTGTGCTTTGGAATGGCTGCTTGTCATTTCAGGACGAATTCAAGGCTGCGTGTGTGAGTGCAGAAGAATCATTGTGCAAACAAAATAAACAATGAAATCAAACAACAAAAGCAGTTAACTTGAACAATCCAAGACCATGGCGCAAGAGATATCTATTTATCTATCCATTGTTACTGCCCTCATCAGAGTGGTATCTGAGCTCTTTCACAATTCTAAAAGTAAATATTTCTACAGATTCCAAGACCTAGAGCCTACATCAACACAGGTCCATTTACTTCAGGGATATTATGCTGATTGACATCATCTGAGAAGCTGCTGTAGTCTTCCAGAAGAGTGAGCAGGAGAAGGATGATCCAGTGACTGGGGCGTCAGCTTAGAGTAGTGGTTCCCAACCTGTGGCCCACGGGCCACTTGCAGCCCAATC
This sequence comes from Terrapene triunguis, assembly GCF_002925995.2. Lineage (NCBI taxonomy): Eukaryota > Metazoa > Chordata > Testudines > Emydidae > Terrapene > Terrapene triunguis. The sequence continues at coordinate 43,012,615 of NW_020664446.1, read as the reverse complement.
AGCAAATAGCTGTGGCCCATGTGACATACTGAGGGCCATACAGGTAGTATTGGATGCGGCCCACAATGATAAATAGGTTGAGAACCACAGAGTGTAGGGGTGTGATATCCGTTCCCTGCTCTTTTACAGACTTCCTATGTGATGCTAGGTGAGTCATTTAGCCTCCCAGTGTCCCAGCTCCCCATCTGTAATATGAGAATAATAACAGGGCTATTATGAGGATAAATATATTAATGATTGTTCGGTGCTCAGGTACTGTGATAATAGAAACAGTATAAGTACCTAAGATAGAAACCTAGACAGAGAAGATGTTAACTCTCACCCAGTTAAATACAAAGAGAAACCTCTCTCTGTAATATCTTCCAAACCTTCCAGATTAAAGATGAAGTCTTGAATTTATTAAAATCAGTCACATATTGAGAACAGATGCTCCACAACAATTGAGGTGGTCATGGTTAAAAATGGGGAAGAGAAAAATCTAACAGGCATGACAGGATAGCCTTCTATATATTTTGGTTTGCTTTTCCCACCCAGTTCTCCCTGCAGCTCTTCAGTACCTCTTCTATTCTTCCTGCTTACCCATTCAATCACACTCTTCTAAAATACAATTTTGTAAACTTCCAGGTCTCACTCAAACCCCAGCTCACTACAGAAGCCCATGCTGTGAGAACACATTCCGTTTCCTTAGAGTGGATATGGAGTATTCAGAAAATATGGGATGTGGAGTGTGTACAAATTTTGTATTTAATGACCCTCTCTCCGGAAATTTGAAACTGAGCTGTTTGCATCTTGGAGTGAAAAACACCATCGAGCAATGACCTCAAGTGCAAGTCTTACTGCTGCATGGCAGGAGGAGTGGGCAAGGACTGGAAGGAAGGTGCTAAAAATGTAGTTGTTTAAAGACGCCTCGTAGAAAACTGAAATATAGAGAAACAACCCTTCACAATATTGAAATTTATTATTTGTCCCACAGTAGTGCCCAAAGGTCCTAGTCAGGATTGGGGCCTCGTTGTGCTGGGTGCTGTACAAACATGCAATAAAAAACAATCCCTGTCCCAAGAAGTTTGCAATCAAAAGCCATGAGCCTGGAAAGTTTTATGCCCAGTCTAATTTAAAGCATGTGAATAGTCTCACTGAAGTCCTTAAAGTGAAGCATGTGTGCAAGTGTTTGCAAGATCAGGGCCTAAATACAGTTAAGAGGCAACAAGAGGAGTGGAATACAATGGACAGAGAAAGAGGGGAGACAAAGATGAGTGCAAGAGGAACACAAGCTTGAATATGTTCTTAGCTAAGTGAACAAATTGGAGGCATAAACATTTGTTTCTTATAAGTTAGGTGGAAAAGATATTAACGAATCACTAACTGGCCACCTGCCAAGTCAGCATCATTAAGCAGTTTACTATAGACAGCATGGAAGAGAGGGTCCTAGGAAGGGCAGTGATTTGGATAGGGCGTTCATATATAGAGCATATTAGATTTTTCTCTTTTTTCATACATCAGTGTAAATAGACAGTCTGCTCTTGAAAGTTCAACTTTTCCTATGGCTTTCGTTAACTAAAGCCTTTGTCACAATTAGCTTCTGAGGAAATGTTCATGAAGTCACAAAGAGGGGATTATCTGAGGAGTGGAATAAACAGCAAGAGCCGATGAGCTCTGAAGAAATAAAGGCCAAGAGGTTCAAACCTGAGTGCCTAAAACTGCCTCCTAAATCCGTGTCTAATCACCTAACAGGAAGTGGCCTGATTTTCAAAGATTCCCAGCACCTGTAGTTCCCAGAGGTTGTTGGAGTTGTTCAGCACCTCTGCTAATGGGAAGCCTGAGTTTCTTGATTGGGGTGAAAGAAGACACAAGTGGGGGACCTATCTATGGTGTTTCCAGGGCCAGATATACAAGAGAGCTCAGCATGAAAATCTAGACTTCATTTAGGTGTCTCACTGGTAGTTGAGCCCTTTAGAAAATCTGACCCTGATTGGATCAGCTCTTCCATTGCATTGTTCTCTCCTCCCCTTCTCTGCTCCTTCTTTCAGTCTCTTGATTTGTTTTGTACTCTGCCCATTTGCTGACCTTGCATCTGAAGAAGTGAGGTTCTTACCCACGAAAGCTTATGCTCCCAATACTTCTGTTAGTCTTAAAGGTGCCACAGGACCCTCTGTTGCCATTTGCTGACCTGTTTTTCACCCTGTTTTTTCATTGGATTTTAGTTTTCTCTGTCACCTCTCTGCTCCTTTTTTCATAGTTTCTCCAAGGTGAAATGGGAACCTAATAATAACTGAGTGTGAATTAAATTTTCAAATCCGTAATGTTGAAGGGGCCTTGGTGCTAGACAAAGTGAGTTATTAGGTGTATTTTCAAAATGAACCGTTAAGGAGCTGATCCTGCAAAACCTTCTCATACAATTATTTCAAGGGGACTTAGTGAGTAAAGATCTGCAGGACTAGGCCCTAGAAGGCAAAACAGCAGCCAACCAGTCAGTACCTTGTGCTCTGGCAGGAACAGCAGCCAACCAGCAAATGCCTTGTGCTCTGGCACACCATTATGCACTTTAATGTGCTGTGTTTTCATAGCTAGGGACCCAGAAAACTCCAGGGACTCTGTGCTGGATCAAGGTCAATATCTCCTTGTTGGTATTCCATGACCTGCACAGAAAGCCTCAGCAGCTGTTCCTGGCTTGCAGCTGAGACGGCAAGTTCCAGTTACTCCCAGTCATTCCTTGCAGGTTTCTACTGAAATTTGCATCCTGCTGGTAGATCTTATGGAGGTCAAAGATGCTTTTTTCCATGAGTAGACAGTCTCCCCTGCTCTAAGCAATCTGTGCTACTGAATCACATGGTTTGGGCCGGCATTTTCTAACCCCTAGACTAGAGCATCAAAACAAAATGCCTCTCAGGGTCGCAGTCACTCTAGTGTGGATGTGTGTATGTTAAAGGGATTCTCTTTGATGGGCAGATAAATGGGTGATGACTGAATGTAATCATTCATGCCTATGGCACTATATAAATGAGGAGTTCAGTTCTGCTGAAACACGCTGGATTTTCAGCCCTGGAAAAGGAAGCTCCCTCTTGGTTCACAGGGGAGCATGAAAGGATCCCTGCACCTTTCTGCTCATACTCCTCAGCTTTAACCTGAAAGGATCGTCGCTGTGCTTGAGGTAGTTCAGCCTGGATAAACTAGAAGTAAGGGGAGCTGGCAAATATTTAGTGGAGTTAAGTCTCAAATAAAGAGATTTGCGGATACAGACTAACATGGCTGCTACTCTGAAAAAAGTTGGGTGTTTTTTATTTACCTTCTGGTTTTTGAATTTGTAGTGCGCACTTAGCTCACGTTTTCCAGCTTTGTTCTGCAACTGTGCAGAGTTCTCTACCAGGAACTTTTGGGGTTTATTTTCAATGAAAGCTGAGATTCTGACTCAGTCACATGGATCCAGAAGGTGGGGCTTTAAGAAAAACACCAAATCTTGTGAGACTCTCTATAAAATTGCAAGAGTTGGCAGCCCTGCATTTGTATAACAATCATCTAAAAGTCACCTGACTGCAGCCAAGACCTAGCCAGCATCTGAGAGACTGAGGACACTCAGCTTATTTGGAAAATTGCCCTTGTAAAAATGTTTCAAACTCTGCTGGCAGCTCTCCATGTGGGCCAGGTTCATTCCTGAAAATCTCAGCCCCGTTGCATATAGCATCTACAATTTCAGCATTCAGAAAATAACATGGAGTTCCCCAGGAGGAATTCAGACTGGGTAGTGGGGAATACGATCAATGCAGAAGCTCTGTCTTACACGAGGGAAACAGCAGCATGTGAGTGGTTAAAACCCAGGCCCCGTTCCCAGTCATGTATTTTCACACTTTTTGGTAATAGTGTTATTTTTGCCCCTCACTCCTCCTCAGCCTCTTCTCTTGGCTGCTTCTTATGTTAACCCTCCATTAGGCAGTCAGCAAAGCCTCTCTCACTAATGGACGTTAATGTGTTTCCTTAACCCCTCGGAGTCAATGGCTTCTCGTTCTCTTTCTGAGGTCCCTTTGTGGTATGGAGGGCTTTGCAGGCAACCCAGTGGAAACCCAACCCCCATTCTGCTGCCCCGGCTCCATTTTTCAGGCTGCCTGTTGCCAGATGCCCTACTGGTGGCTGTTCCTACTTTTAGATACTGTGTTTCGGGACAAAGGGTGGAAGGGATTCAGAGGGGCTTTTGGATCAGACTGGACTTGATTAGGGGGCCACGAGGCTGAACTGCTCAAGGATGGGTCTCGCTGTTATTAGGAATGAGTGGTGGTCAGCAGGGCTGGTGCTACCATTAAGGCAAACTAGGCGGTTGCCTAGGGCGCCAAGATTTGGGGGCGCCAAAAAGCAGTGCCCCCTATTTTTTTTTACAGCGTTCCTATGCCCCCTCCCCAAGCACGCGGTCGCCACTCCACTTCTCCCGCCTCCCAGGCTTGCAGCGCCAATCAGCTGTTTGGCACCACAAGCCTGGGAGGGGAGGAGAATTAGAGCGGGGGCGGCGTGCTCGGGGAGGAGGCGGAGCAGAGATGAGCTGGGGTGGGGAGCTGCCACATGGCTCCCCGGGGGGGGGAGCTGCCATGGGAGGGGGCACCTCAGGGTGGGGGGGGCGGGGAGCTGCCGCAGGGCTGGGGGGGGGCGCACGCAAGGTGGAAGTTTCGCCTAGGGCGTTCAACTTCCTTGCACTGGCCCTGGTGGTCAGCCTCGGCGCAGGAGCCATCCTGGGCTTTGGAAGAATTCCCTGGGTCTTGTTTAAGGTATTGGTTTTATTCGTGGCACTGGTCTGGTCTCCTTTCAATGTGGCCTGACTGTTCTTTTTAAAAAGCAAGGCAGCCACATTGGCTTTGCCATCTTGGCCTCCCAGGGCTATATGGCCAGCAAGTCCCCTCCCTGCTGACCCCCACACCCTCTCCAGTGGTGCCTGACATGTCATTCTGGGATGGAAGGCAGGAGGATGTCGGGACGGGATTAGGATCCTTGAGTGGGTGAGAAAAAGAGAAGTAGCACGGCATTATACACTTGTGAAGCCTGGGATCTACCACAAGGGCCAGCTGGCATATATTTCTTGAACTGCAGCCAGCTTACTATTGTGACAGGTTTCAGAGTAGCGGCCGTGTTAGTCTGTATCTGCAAAAAGAACAGGAGTACTTGTGGCACCTTAGAGACTAACAAATTTATTAGAGCATAAGCTTTCGTGGGCTACAACCCACTTCTTCGGTGGCCAAGGTCTTGCCTGGATCATATATGCTATACAGACAGTGAGGAGGATAATATTTAGCTGTTTGGAAGCTGTGCTGCATAACCTGCCTGTATAGAGGGCTCATGTCCAGTTGAATGGTAATGCAAGTGTTCCTTCCGGGTATTACCAGGGAATCATGCTTTTAGGTGAACACATGAGGTCAACTTAGCACCTGATCCTCCTGCAGGGAGCTCCATGCAGACAGACCCCAATCAGGATTGGGGCTTAATGAAATTGGGCAAGAAAGCCTGTGTAGTAGATGTAAATGATCATTCTAGACACACTGGAACTGTCTCCCCCCCGCCCCAAAAGACCCATTAGCGTGTTACATGAAAGCTTAATTTTCAACCTTGTCTATGCTACATAAAGAACTGTTACCGATAATGGGTGTTAGCAGTGGGTGCAGCTGAACATAGTTTAGCTGCAAGCGTAGGCAAGGCACGATTTCAGAAAGCTCCATGCAAGTGCGGGGAGGAGATATAACTTACAGGAGGTACTATTAGGGCTTGTCTAAAGAGAGAAGTTGCCCCAGTTTAACTTAAATCAATGTGTTCTTCCTTCTTCATCCTCCCGCACCACCAGGCGCACAGGCATCCGCCAGTTTCCATCATTTATTTCTGTCTTGTGCTGCTCTGTTCAGGCTTCCGAGGGTCACGTTGGTAGATTTAGCAGCAAGTTACAACAGTGCAAATCCCAGCATGGACTCTCTTCTGTTTTGTATAAAACTGGTTCTATCAGATTAGCTTGTGCCTGTGAATTTCCTGAGGCAAGCCAAAGTGATGTATGGCAGGCTAACCATTTACAAGTGTCCCCACACAGCTGTGCTGGTTGAACTGAACTGGTATCCGCTCCCAATGTTAAGGGCATGTCTACACTTGCCATTTAAAGCAGAAAAAGTCCCTTTTTTGCGCAAAAACCATGGAAGCGTCTACACACTTGCCAATGACTTTTTGCAGTGAAACTCAGAAGTTTCACCGTAAAAAGAAAACCACCTCCACGAGAGGCATACAGTTCTTATCGGTGATGCTTTTGCGGTGATGTGCAAGTGAAGACACATTCTTCCCATTTACAGAGCTTTTAGCCTCCGGAGGATATCCACAGTGCCTAGGTAACCACTCTGTCCAGCAGCTCTGCTGCTCTGTTGCCAGGTAAACAGACATCCACCCCTCCCCCTGTAAAGCCCCCGAAACTTTGAAACTCCCCTTCCTGTTTTTCTGGCAAGTGCTCACTTACCTGGCCAGGTGACAATGCCTGCTCCACGCAGCAAATGATCCCCTGCTTGGAGCAATGCTGAGCTACTGGAGCTGATCAGTGTTTGGGGAAAGGAGGCTGTGCAGGGACCCAGGATGCCCCGTCATTCCCCGCCTCCCTTCCCACAAGAACCATCGTCAAACTGGAGAGAGCTGCACTGTGGGATAGCTGCCCTAGAGCATTGTTCTCATAGGCGATGGAAGTGCTGCTAATGGAAACACTCTCTGACGCCGGAGGAAGTAAGTGAGAACACAAACCAACACGTTACTTTCACCGGTTCCCTATCACCAGTGAAACTTGCAGCACAAAAACTCTGCAAGTGTAGACATACCCTTAGTTAAACTAGTGTGTGTAGACCCTGGCCTATGCGAAGAAGGAATATATGACAGGGGTGAACCTGCATCCCTTGCCTGTTCTATTGATACACACTTTGCACCTTAACTCTTTCCTATGGAAGGTTTTTGTGTACTAATTTACTATACTGGAGATTTGCTCACTGAAATGTTGGAAGGAAAGTGGGTTTGGAGAGATTTGTATTATTTCAGGGAATTCAATGGAACAGAGATGTATGATCTAGATGGGGGGAGGGGAGGGTGACCAGACAGCAAATGTGAAAAGTCGGGACAGGGGGTGGGGGATAATAGGCACCTATATGAGAAAAAGACCCAAAAATCGGGACTGTCCCTATAAAATCGGGACATCTGGTCACCCTAGGGGAGGGGGCAGACAGAATCAGTGTAGCGTGTACAATATAGTCTAAGGAAATGGAACAGAAGCCAGGAAGAGAGCAGGAGCAGTGGCACAGGAAAAGACCATCTGCCCTACTGCTTATCCTACATCTTAAATCATAATCCTCTCTGCCTGACATCACAGGCATTTTCTCAGCAATCATCAACTGCTCTGCCACTCCTTGCTGGTCTGACCTGTCTTAATGGGGAGAATTACTTGCCCTATGCCCCGGCTGAACCATTTGGTCTGCTAATGCCAGTCTTCTGCAGCTTTTTGGATCACATGACAAGTCACTTTTGCTGCTTAGCTGTGGAAATACCAGGCAGCAGTGAAACAGCCTGTAGGATCAATTTGTGATTTTTGGATCTAGCTGTTGAATGAGGTGTTAGTGTTCACACTGCAGACATCTTCCTTTATCACAGTGGAAGGAATTAATAGTGCCCCAATGTGTAGGTTACGTGTGAATCACTGCAGACATTTTTTGAGTACATTATTTCTTCTGCGAGGGCCCATAATGTGTACATGCACCCCGCCATTTGCTTGTTTATGCATATTCCCAATTGATTGCAGTCACACACAGATATACACACAGACTTGTGTACATGCACATACACACGATCATGGATTTGCATATTTGCAGATGTACATGCTGACATACATCTGCCTGCAGATACGCATTCATGTTCACAGACACATACATACACTTTCATACAAAGATAGACACAAGCAGGCATGCATGCACCTGAACAAACCAGCAAGTCCACACTTACTTTTTCTTTCAAGGAGTACAGTCATACACAGCTATCCCTTGTCCACCTGTCCCAGTGAATGAGACGTGCTCGTCCTTTCTTCTCCAAGCTATGAGCACTTGGGTAAACCTTGTCCTGCTGAGCTTTTACTACCTGCCTGTTCTCTCAATAAACTGCAGGGCTGCATTTAGCAAGTCTTTTACTAGCTATTAAAAGATTACACCTCCAGGGGACCTGTTTACTATTTGGAGCCTGTGTCCAGCCATTTTGAAATGTATACCCATTACGAGCATTTGTATACAAGCTCATTAATAGATCTGTGTGAAATTCACAATTGTTGTTTCACAAAGTTTGGCACAAACACTTTCACTGGTGTCTCCTTGTGGCTGAATTTTATTGACAATGTTTGTAAAGTGGCTATGTTAGCAATGAAAAGACAGGCATGTGTGAATTTTCCCATTCTCCAGGCAAAATCACCCTTTCTCTAAAAAAACGGGTCCATTTCTGTTGTGCTTGCTGTTGCATTTGTGAGGTGAGGACAAAATACTCTGGAGGCAAGAGCTCGTGTTACCCTTTCTGCTGAGCCCTAGTTCATTTTGGGAAATCTGCCTGTGACCTTGGTAAACCAAGTGCCAGCTCTGGCCAAGGCCATAGGCGTTAGCTAAGAACTAGCAAACTCATAGTTGGAAACCAAACCAGCTCTCTGTATGTTAGTTTTGTAAGAATGTATTTAGTGTTTAGATTCTATGAAATGCTTGTATGTTGCTGCATGCATTAATCTCACTTGTAAGTCTGTGGTAGAACGACAAATTTAAGTTTTGCTTTATAACTTTGAAAATGTTTGCACTGAACTTGTGAACCCAGGCACATTAATCATCTCCTCCTCCCCTCCCCCGCCCATTAAGGATGCCTATCAAGATTAAACAGGCCATCAGGATACAAAAGATTGGTGAATGGCCCCATCACACCTTGGAAATGCTACATGCAAAGAAGCATCTCATCTCATAGGTATGTCTACACTGGAAACGTAAGTCAACTTATATTAGGTCGATTTATAGCCACTGCAGTAATTACTGCAGTGATGCATGTCCATATTACCCTCCTTGGAGCAGTAGTGCGTGCCCTCACCAGGAGTGCTTCCACCGATCTCAGAGGGGCAGTGTGGGGAATTGAAAGTCTGATCTCTCAGCTCTGCTGGCAGTTCCCTACCAGCTGTCACATAGGCACCCAGTGGGCTGCCCTCCCCACCCCCACTCCCCATTCCCCGCTGGGAGCTGGGGAAGCTGCACAGGGCTTCTCGCCTTCCCGTTCTCCACTGGGAGTGGGGAGGAAACTGCCCAGGGCTTCTCACCTCCCTGTTCCCCGCCGGGAGTGGGGGGAAGCCGCCTGGGTTTTCTTGCCCTAGGGAGCGGGGTCTAGCTTCTCACCCCCTGCCCACCCACTCCCCGCTGGGAGCCAGGCAGCTGTGAAATTGACAAGACAGCTAATGTTCCCAGGTGGGAGTCGGGGGTGGGGATAATACCACCCAGGCTTCTCACCCCTGCTCCCAGTTGGGAGTGGAGGGGAAGGGATAGCCCAGGCTTCTCACCCCAGCTCCCAGCCAGAAGCAAGGGCCATTCTCGCCCTGGCTCTCCAGGGGAGCCGGGGACAACTGGGCTCTAGCTAACCAGATTTCTTGTCAATTTCACGGCTCCCCCCCTTAGGTTGACCTAACTGTGTAGTGTGCACCAGCCCATAGACTGGAAGGCTAAATGTAAAATAAAACGGAGTTACAAGAAATGTTTTCGTCTCTTTGCTGTTTGAACTTTCACAGGGCCAGAGATGCTAAATTAAGGCAGAGATCCCCAGGGGTTACCCCTGGGTCCACCCTGAAAGACATTTTGAATTGACAGATTACTACATCTCTGTCATCTTTAGGAGCCATAGATGGTAACGCATTTGTGCGTATATGCTTGCATGCTTTAACCTGTAAATAACGGTCTCATTTCTTTTCCCTAGTTAATAAACCTATAATTAACTTATTAGAGGGTTGGCTACAGGCATTGTCTTTGGTGTAAGAACTAAGATACAAGTTGATCTGGGGTAAGCGACTGGTCTCTTGGAACTGGGAGAAACCTGAATATTTTGTGATTCTTGGTGTAAGTGACCATTTATCATTTAGTCCATCTTGCCTGGGTGGCAAGATAGACTGGAGGGCATAAAGGTATGCTCCGAGATAAGACTGTTACAGCAATCCAGGAGTTCACATTTGTTCCTGGGCTGGTGAAATTTAATTACAGAACATACCGCTAGCTTGGGGTGTCTGCCCTGGTTTTAACCGTTAGCCCTGAGGTCGGCACTCCTGCTCGTGAGCCACTCCAGGCAGCGTGACAAGATTTGCAGCTGAAAGATGCCTAAAGTAAGGCCCTATGACCCAAAGAAGCCTCTTTTCTTTACACCCTGGAGCCTGGCAGGACAAAGGGGGCAGTGCCCTCAGATTCTAGCCTGCACAATTTTGGCAGTAAAACACTTGTACCTGAAATCGAGGCAGCAACATCCCAGAACATAGATATTTCACAAATGACTGGATACTTGGGCAGAACGTTTTGGAGCTGAGAGATAGAAACAGCCTCATTAAAAATCCAGAGTGAATGGTGTTCCTCCAGCTAGATGCTTGCTGGGGATGGGTAGGTCCAACACTTCACTGCAGCATCTTCCTACACCAGCTCCAGGGCTGGCCATAGGTATGCAAAACCCTGAGCAAAGTGAGACTGAGCCAGTGGCTGTCTCCATCCCATCATTTACCCAGAATAACCTGGGCTGCCTTCCTCCCACTGCCTCTGAGCTGCAGTGAGTCCCACCATGGATGCCTGATTATGGGCGAGGAAAAGAAACAGGGTGAAGCCCAATGATTCTCTCTGGTTTGTTAAGTCGTCTTAGGTTCCTGAAGATGATATTTCCCACATTCATTTTAGCCTTTTCTTTTCCCTTTGATGGGTGGTAACATTCCTCTGTATACTTCTGATGGATTTGAAACCAACTTTTCTCTCCATCTCTGCAGTATTGGAGATAGCACCAGCCCTTGTGCACAAAGCTCTGATACCAAGGTTTGCTAAACAGCTGCCACACAGCCCTCCTGATTGGAAATGAGCACCTGCAACTTCCATTAGAGTGAATGGGAGTTGAGTGCTCAGTACCACTGGGGTAGGGGAGGGGCGACTAGCTCTTGTTTAAATTCTTGTCAGCAGAGCAGTTTCCTTTTTCATCCCCAGATCTTATTTTCCCGAGCGTCTTCTAATGTGTTGACTCTGAATGCCGTTGCTGCTGCTACACGGATAAGGAGAGCAAGTCACTGCCCCAGGGGAGCATGTTACACAGAGACTCTTACCAGCTGCTGCATCTGCTGCTGTTAATGTCTACACTTCTCCCGCTGCCAAAAATAACAAGTGAATAAATGCCAGAGAGACAAGAGATGCCTTTTTGGATTCTGCTCCATTGTGTTTTTAATTAAATAAGTCAAGTCAACCATCTTCTAACTGGTTACAAGGTTCACATTCATTTCTGTGCATGGAAGATTCAAACTAGAGTACTGAGTACTCTCCTCAGAGGATGTGTCTGTCAGCGCTTCCAGGGCCTGCAGACCACAGTGGCTCCCGGAGTGTAAAAAACCCTGTGTAATATCACTGCTATGGAGCCAGGCAAGCCTTCAAGCTAAACCCTTAACACAGGGCCAGTAAGAAAATATCTGGACATTGGTTTAGCTGTTAATTTAGTTTTGTAAAAACTCCTAGGTGGCAGCACAGAGTTCTCTGCATCCAGATAAATAATCGAGGGATGCTGGACTCCCTTAGGTGCACACTTCCAGCTGCCCAAGGAACCCCATCCCAGTGCATTTCCCTTTGAAGCTTGCCTGATGCTGTGGCCTACCCTCCCTTGCCTCCTGCCTCCTTGAATTTTCCCCGACAATGCGGAAAGCCCCTGCAGCTAAAGTTACGTCGACTTTCCTGGAGGCGGGCGTTCTGATTTTAAACACATGGAACAGCTCTCCTGGGCGGTGTGATGTCAGCCATTGAAGAGGGCCAGGCGCCTGAGATTCTTCCCTTTGAGTTGACAAGCAAAGACGGATGAGAGGAGGAAGAAGGGAAGGAAGAAAACAGCTGAAGTAATAAAGCAGCTCTCCATTTTACAGCCTTAGGAGCACAGATGGCAGTTGTGAGCCTGGGGTGACACGCAGCATAGCCGCAAGTCAAAGGCTCCATTCAGACCCTGCTGCCAGCTCCTGCTCTTTCTTCACGCTTCTCCACACCCGAAACGTTGGTGAGTGAAGGACCCTCCCTCCACGAACTAGCCTGATAGCTGGAGGTTGCTATGCTGCAGTACCGCAAGGGAGTTGAGGTTCAGGAGAGCACGACAGGCTGACTGCATGCAGTGCTTTCTTCTAGCACCTGAGCCTGGTCCCTGTCCTATAGGACAGAGAAGGGGGAGAGAATGTGTAGCTCTATCGAATACACCAGAGAAAGAATGTGGTGTTAGAAATTTCCCTTTCCAGGTCTAATAACTGGAACACAGAGGAATAGTCCTTTTATGTGCCAAGGTCAGAGACTGTCTCTCTCCTCCAGCCTGAAGATATGTTCATGGAGAGAGAAAAAACCTTTAAATAAACAAATAACTGGTGAATGACTCTCTTGTGCTTGGGAAGGTCAAGTGACTGGCTGAGCAGAGAACTGACTCCCTCTGTCTATCCCAGGGCTATGTACAGAGAAGGTAGCCATCCAGCGTGATTCCCATGAGCTGCTAATGAATTCAGCCCTGCCCTGAGGGACTGCTCCTGCAATGAGACAGAATTCCAGTGTCTAGGCCAAATCCTAGCCTGATTTAAGACCCACTGAAGTCCTGTGTGATTGCAATAGGTGTAAATCGTGGCAGGATTTGGCTTTCCATATCTAGTCACATATCCCACATTCATCTACCAAATAACCTCAGCTCTGACTATTGCACCCTTTCTCCCCATCTCTTGGGATGAGGGCACCTGGTATCAGCTCCCCCCGGGGGGGACTGAAACCCCTATATTTACTTCTCATTATGCACAGGTCTGATTCCAGATGGGCTCCCCAGAGGCAACAGCCATTCTTTTATGCCACGGCGGCATGTACCCTTTCACTTCCTGTGCATTTCTGTGTTTTCCCAGGCCATAAAATTATATCCAAAGCCTTTGTCCTGTCTGGGATTTATTGTGTGTCTCAGGGCTAGTCTACACTAGAACGCTACAGCTGCACCGACACAGCTGCGCCACTGTAGCATGTCTGGTGAAGATGCTCTCTCGTCAGCACAATAAAACTCCCTCTACAAGGGATGGTAGCTATGTCAACATAGTGCTGTCCACACCGGCGCTTAGGTCAGTATAAGTTACGTTGTGTGGGGGATGGCTTATTCACACCGCTGAGCAAGATAACTTATACCGACATAACGCAGTGTCAACAAGCTCTCAGCTTGTGAAATGGGCCATTTGAAAGGCTGTCATTTTAAAAGTGCTACAAATAGTTTCATGTCCTACTCAGCGTGAGTTTGCCAATTTTTGAGATTTTTTTCAACCACGCTTTCCTTAAAAAAATAAAAAGACATTTTCTTTCTTCCTGTTGCTGTGCGAAGCCCCCCGACTCCGCCAATAACAGAGAACAGTGAACCTAATCTGGTTCAGTTATAGAGTGTGTAGGTAGGTTACTTGTAACAACAGCAGTTAGCAGTTTTGAGACAGAAGTGTGATTTTTGTTTGTTTCTGGGTGTTAAGAAAAACAGACTTCTCAAAACAACAGCATTTTGTTTGAAATCATAACTGTGCTGCTCTGAGTTTAATTGTTTACCTTTTTTCCATTTCTTGGGATATTTGTTGTCTGCCTGTTTTTGGGTGTAGCTCAGACTCCCTGCTAATAAAATATTTCCCCTCTTTTTCACATAATAAATAAATAAATTCCCCTTGCAGTTTACAATATTAAACCCTCCATTCTCTGAACAGTTCTACATATTGCAGGAAGTGGCAGCTTCTTTCCTGCCAGACTGCAGCCCTTGTAGACAAAAAAAATAAAATAAACTTTTGAAAAGCACAAACAAAACAAACAATAGCAATAATAACGCCTCACTTCTCAGAACCAAAGTGCTGGTTGGAGCTCCAGGTAAACACACTCTCCCCTACCAACTGCAACAGGACTGTTTCCACTGGGGGCTCCCTGCTTGAGCTGGCAAAGTAAGTTTGATCAAGGCGCAGTATGGATCTGATTCATGGTTACCCTGCACCTTGGTGCTGATCCAAAACTTGTCAAAGTCAGTGGGAGTCTTTCCATTGATTTAAATGGGCCTTGGCTCAGGTCCACTGGGTGGTCATATTGTGTAAACCATTACCATTTTGGTTTGGGGACCTTTTACAGCCACTTTACACTGATGCAAATGATGACACAAGGTAGAAGGCAATTGCAAATAGGGCCCCTCGTGCTGTACCTATAGCTCTTGTTGTCTTGAGTATATTGAAGAAATGCTCCAGTATGCATTAAGGCCCTTATTCTGGAAAGCACCTCTGTTCAGGACAGTTTTTATGCACATGCTTAACATTAAGGTGTGCTTAAAGTGCTTTCCTGAATTGAGGCCTAAGTCTGCTACCTTTCCAAAGGTAAACAAATTATAATATAGGATGAGTCAGATAGAAGACATAATGTGAATATTAAAGAAAGAGAGGTCAAAAATGATTGTTTGCACCGGAGGGTCTGTGAGCTTGAAGGAGGAAGCTGTTGTATAGTTGCCCTTTATGGTTTATATACCTATAGGTAGTAATTTAAAATGTGCTCTTCAGTGGGTGCAGAGTTTGGGTTTCACAAACAACTCCACACGTGAGTTGCAAGGGCATACATAGAAAAGCACCCTTTGAAGCATATATTTGTTAATTTCTTTTCAGTTCTCTAAGCTTCATTTAGCCATAAGTAATTCCTTGAAAAACTGTAAAGATAGCTTAGGCCCCAAATGTAGGGATAGAAAAATATATATATTTTTTTTTTATTTTTATTTTTTTACAAAACCTGCTATTAATCAATGTTTTCATGATTATTTTTAAGCTCAATTGGAAACAGTTTCAACCTTTTTGTAGCAACATTCTCTTTGCAATATCTGCAACCGAAACACTGCAGAAAGAATTGTGCTAGTACAAGGGAGCTGAAAAATGAAACTGCCAGGCATAAGTGCTGGAACTGGGGGTGCTGCTGCACCCCCTGGCTTGAAGAGGTTTCCATCATTTACAGTTTGGTTCAATGGCTTTCAACAGCCCCACTATAAAAATTGTTCCAGCACCCCAGCTGCCAGGTCTGTTTTCACTGATTACTTTCTGCATCTCAGTTTGGACAAACTGCATAACTAGCATAAAATAAATTCATATCTTTAAAAAACTATTTCAGTTTAACAATATAAGGTGTTGTTAGTAACCCTGGGAGGGAGATGTGGATTGTTGCTTTTTAAAAAAAAGAGAACTGTGATGGGTATGTACTCCACACAGGCCCTGAAAGGGTTAATGTGGGCCTCAGGGACCAATTAGGGTACCTGTAGGGTGACCAGATGTCCCGATTTTATAGAGACAGTCCCGATTTTTGGTTCTTTTTCTTATATAGGCTCCTATTACCCCCCACCCCCTGTCCCGATTTTTCACATTTGCTGTCTGGTTACCCTAGGTACCTGGCTGTACCAGGAGGGAAAGCCAGGCTTAACTGAACAAGAGACTCAGTTGGGCTGCAGCAGACTGGATTATAAAGCCAGGAAGTTTGCTGCAGAAGGGGACTGCAGGGAGACTCCGAGGTTGCTCTCTGGGAGCACAGAGGAGGGGAGGTGAAAACCCCAGAGGGAGAATAAGCACCAGGATTCTAACCCTAGAACAAGGGTCAACCCCAGAGTAGTTGTGGGGAAAGGAAGCCTGAGAGAGCTAGGTGGGAAGAAGCCCAGGGAAAACAGCAGCAAGGGGTAGGACCATGCAGACCTTGGCTGCTTGTTACAAGGTTTCTGGGCTGGAACCCAGTATAGAGGGCAGGCCTGGGTTCTCCTACCAACCACTGGGAAGTGGCACAGAAGCACTGGAGAGGAGCTCAGGACAGCTGGTTTGGAGATTTATTTTGTTACCCTGGAAGGGGAGGACTATAGTGATCTGGCTGGAGGGCCAAACCACAAAAACAGAGCCCCTTGAGTCACAGAGAGTCAGAGACAGCAGAGCATGCAGTGAGCAGCAGAAGGGGGCACCGGAGTTGGACAGAGCTGTTCCCCAGAGCGACCAGGAGGAGGTGCCACCTAGCTCTCCCTGTGACAGGGACACTGTCAATTTTTTCTTTTTTTACATGGGTGTACGTTGGGGGCATACACTATGTTAAAGTACACTGAGGGCTGAGAATTTCAGCTATTATCCTGCATTTATTTTTGTATGTTTCTCTTTCCCTTGTCGATTTCATATCAGTTGCTCAAACGGGGGTGTGCTCCGGCACAACAATGGCCATAAACAAGACGTGCCTGGATCCCCCTCCTGCATTAGCGTCTCCCCTATGCTGATCACCCATGTCAGCAACAGCTTATTCCGTCTACCTGCTGTCCAGCTCCAGTTTACCAGTGCTCCCAGGCCATGTCCATGGATCCATGGGAGATTAGGAGGACTGCTCCCCTGCCTAGCTGTGCCCGCCCCCACCCTTGTGCATGAGAATTCTGATATTCTCTCAGGCTAGTGCATGAGATTAGGAAGTGAATCCAACCACGGATGAAACTGACTGCCTAAAGTACTGATAAATGCACAAAGTAAACACACTGAAAAACAGAGAAATGTCTCTTGCAATCTCTCTAAATTTGAATAATCTGTGACAACAGGAAGTAAAGATAAGTTTCAGAGAGAAGTTTGCTGTGTTGACAGTATCCCTTTAAATCTGATTTAAAACAAAAAACTGATGCTGCCCCTTCAAAAATTACTAAAAAAATCCCCACTCCCAGCTCAGATCTTGTTCCATGTTTCTTCCCTGAGGATGTATTTAAGGGTGAGGGGACTCAATGGGTATCTCAGAATAATGATGGGGCTGAAAAGGAGTCTGAAGACCTCTTCTGGAGTAGTCTCTGGGTTGCCCTGGGAAGAGAACAAACTCCAGGAAGCAAAAACCTAACCTAACTGTGGATTGGACAAGGGGCGGCACAGGCTAGGAATTCGTCTGTTGCAATCTGAGACCATCTCTTTCTGTTATGGAAACTATTCCTATTGCCTAATTTTGGATGAGTTCCCACTTGCCTGCATCCCAGTCTCTCTCCTCCCCCCTCTCCTGCCACAAAAAGCTAATTGGTACAAACTACTCCCCTTTACTTTGGGCAGGAGAATTGCTGTCAGCCTCCAACTAGCACTTCCAAAGATATACAAACAATAGCAAGGACAAAATATAAATACCATTACAGAAACACCCTGCCACCACCAGCCAAGAAAGCTTTCAGTATCGATTTCTAGACACCAGCAAACGATCACTGAGGAATCCAGCCTCCGTGGTGGTGGAAGACAAAACAGCTGATGGCACCTTAGAAGGAGACCAGTTGAATCCCCAGGGATAGAGAGCATTGCTTTCGCTTTCTCTCTCTAAGTCTCTCTCTCTCTTTTAAATAGTGTTTTCATTGTCTCCCTGCCATCTCTCAGCTGCTGGCTTTGGTCCACTTGATAACAAGCAGCTGAGGTGGAAAATGCTGCACCAGTGCCAGTGATCATGGTGTGGCTGTTTGCTGGCTCTGCTACAAGTTTTCTCGATGTCCTGGCATTTTGCTCTTCCGAGAGCATGGTCTGAGGGAATGTGCTCACCCTTGTAGGACTCAGTCACATCTCTCAAGGTTTAACAGGCTGTTGGTATATTTAAAGGTCCACAGACATGCACAAAGTGTCCGAGACATGAGTGTTTGTCAGCGTAAGGCAGCAGCAGTCAGGATGGGAGGAGAGAGTCTCCCAGATCCTGTCACTGGGGATTTACTAAGAGGTTTCTTGGCAACAAACCCCAACCAAGTCCCTTTCTGACAGTTCCATCAACCCAACCAAATACAGCTTAGCGAGGTCTTTACGTTTGCCCAAGGCGATATCAGTGCAACCCTCGGCTCCACTCACCTCCTCGCTCGGCGAGATGAGGGATTTTAAAGTGTACGAAGATTTTTAAAACATACAATTCTCTCTTTGGAGGTTTAGTGCAGAAATGCCCTTTGAAAGAAGGGTGGCGCTTGTGCAGAGAAGAAAGCTAAGAGGTGAGGTATGGAAGCTAGTACCTACTGCTTTGGTTCTCCCCACTGCCAGCTTCTGAGCTCCATTTAGTTTCAAAGGGTGGCCACGTTATAATCCATCTAGATAGAGCTCCTGGATGTTACTGCATTCCCCCTGCTGTCCACTGGAGAATCAGGAAGCACCTCGCTAGGATGAGGAGTGCATGGCAAACGCAAGTCTTATAAACGAGGGTGTATACGTGTCAGCAGGGGACAGTGGCCCCTTTCCAGCTTCCCCAGCTGTTCTTGTGCTCAGGTTTTTCTTTTTTCAGTCTAACCATATGTTTCCGTTCGGAAACCCAGCGATGTGAGATCTTACGTGATCCAGAAGGCCCTCCTTTCCTCCAGCAAACTGATGGATCTGTTTGTGAGGGTCTCTTGGTCGCTGGCCAGTTTGTAGCCAAACAGACTCATGGCTGGGCCGCAGACACTCTGCACCACTTGGGCCAACTTGAAGGGGATGCTGAAGCGCCACTTCTCGAACTGCTCTGAGGAGTTCTTCTGGGTGGAGTAGATGCCATTGCTGTCCTGAGGCGCCTGGGTGTTCTTCTGGATCCATTCCTCCACCTGTGGGGTGAGGCTGATGCCAGCAAACCTGTACATCTCCTTGGCATTTTGGAGAGGTGACCTGGCAATATCCTCATAGCGGATCAGCATGTAGCGGCCCCGCAGCCACGCTGGCTGCCTCAGGCCAAGTTCAGCCGAGAGGCGGATGCTCTCGCAGTTCCCCCGCAGCCTCTGCACCTCATCCTCGTTGAGGGGAGCTGCTCCTTCTGAAGCCCATTTCTTCCAGGTTTCATACTTGCCCGAGAAGGCCACAATGCGAGAGGCCAGCACCGCCCGGGGGTCCCGCACCAGCTGGATGATCCTCATGTCTAGGCGAGGGTCTTCGACCAGGGGTCGTAAGAACTCCAGCTGCCGAATTCGCACTGTCTTGAGTGCCATGTGATTCTTGTGCAGGCAGGCTTCTGCAGCGAGGGTAATGTTGAGGGGGCCACAGCGGCGGTTCTTGCAGTGGTACTTCTCGAAGACCTTCTTGACGAAAGGGGTGCAAACAGGGTCCTCGCACAGGGAGCGGCTTGAGCCCCGCCGGAACATATATGGGGTCAGATGGTCCTCAGGGAGAGGGGTGATGAAGTTCTCCAGGATGTAGAGGTCACAGAGCAACAGCTGCTTCAAGACATCTCGGTAGACGAGGGCCGATCCCACCGCGTTTGCTCCGCCTGGCTCGAATGACACTGTCCTCTCGATGTGCCACAATGGCTCAAAGAGATAGAAAATGTTGCCCTGTTGGTTGAAGAACTCTCCCACAAAGGAGGAACCTGTGCGGGTGGTGGCCATCAGGAGCACATGTCTCCGGGGTCCCTGTGCCACAGCAGTCTCCCTGGTCCCTCCCAGCTGCAGGGTGACATTCTGAAGCCGGCTCTTGAGCTGAGAGAAGGCAGAGTCCAGCTCGCTGAGGGACAAGAGGGACTCATTTTCTGACAGCACTAGGCCAGGGTCTGTGCTGTTGACCTCCATCAGAGATTGTGGGGCTTGCTTCAGCTTGTCTGATACCCTGCAAACAAAGAGAACAAAACCACAAACAATGAGGCAGTGGTTAAAAGGGGGGACATTTAGATTTTCACCTCTAAGCACCTGAGTTTGTCTTATTTCACCTGAGGCCTAACGAGTTCAGTAGTTTCAATTTACTCCCTTGTGCCCCTCTGTCCATATTGCAAAGCCAACACAGACTGGCACAACTGGCAGTCTCTTCAGGGGAGGTCCAGTTTTGGAGTAGCAGTAAGCTGCAGGTCGGGATTAATGGGCAGTAGCGGGGCTGTAAGGGAACCCAGGAGGAGAACAGCAGGACATGCTGCACGTCAGGACTGAGGTGCTTTTGGTGTAAATGCTTAAGGGACGTTTGCACAGCATATGTCCACTCTATTCATCCTTCGTTTTCTCAATTGCTAACATTTATCAGCTTTTAAAAAAGAAAAGCCCTAGGGCAGGTCTACACTGGAAACTTACATCGGCATAGCAACATCTCTCCAGGGTGGGAAAAATCCACACCTCTGAAAGACAAAGGCCTTGGCTACACTCGGGACTTCCCAGCGTTGCCGCGGCAGCGCTGTGAAGCGTGAGTGTAGTCGCGCCGCCAGCACTGCGAGAGCTCTCTCGCAGCGCTGTATGTACTCCACCTCTCCAAGGGGAATAGCTTGCAGCACTGCAAGCGAGCGTGCAGCGCTGCAGGCTCTGATTACACTGGCGCTTTACAGCGCTGTACTCGCTGCGCTCGGGGGGGAGCGTTTTCACACCCCTGAGCGCAGCAAGTTGCAGCGCTGTACAGCGCCAGTGTAGCCAAGGCCATAGTTAAGCTGAGTATAACCCAGTATAGACAGCACTGTGGCCAGAAAAAGTCTTCCGTTGACCTAGCTACTGCCTCTCAGGGAAGTGAATTAACTACAGTGAAGGGAGAACTCTCCTGTCACTATAGTGAGTGTTTGCACTGAAACGCTGCTGCAGCTGCACCACTGCAGGTGTGCCACAGTAGCATTTTAAGTGTAAACATAGCCTAAATAAAAACCCTCCTCATTCCCTCGGTATGGGCAAGTTGGCAGCTTCAGCTAGACACTTTGGCATCTCCTCACTTGTCATAGCCTACCTGGCTATGATCTTCTATGATGCCCATCTCCAGTGTATTTGTCCTGGGGGTCACTGGAGATAACCAGGAAACTAAGGCATAAAAAAGTTTGGTTGATGGGGCAGGCTGTTTACTGAAAGAGAGGAAAAAACTGGAGGAACCAACGCTAAGCACTGCTGGGAAGAAGGCCTTTCACTGTAGGCAATTGTAGTGACTGACTGGGATTGTAATGGAAAGAAGGTGATAGGCATTAATGGGCTTCACATTCCACGAGGGAGAAATGTATCTAGTTGTACATGGCCGGAAAGCAGAAAGGTGAGGTGAAGGCTACATCAAGGATGAAGAGAAATCCCCTCCCAATATAGCAAGAGCTTGCTCTCCCTTTTTTCCTACCTTGATATGATATTGTTTTCTTTCTCGATAATGACAAGAGCTACAACAAACACCAGGAGAATGGCATACTTGCTCTTCATTCTCAGGCAGTGCCGCAAGTCCCGGATATCCTGGGGTAAAGTGTGTCCTTTATCCATGGGGAGAGACTGGGGAGTCCAAGGTTTTACCTCAAAGTCTCTCCCCCTCCAAGGAGAATAAAGGAGCACCTCCCCAGCTCCTTGTGCTCTGCAGCTATATAGAAGGCATTGCCCAGTTTTAATACTTCTTGATCAGACAGGTGACACCCTTGCCCTGCACAGAGAGAGAAAAGGGCAAGTGTTAGTGCTGGGAATGAGAAGATGGGTTGCCTGGAATAAACCAATTTAAGAACTTAACTATTGAAGGGTCAGCATCTTTCATATGGTGGATGCTTTAGTTAGATTTCAAGAGTTACACAAAATGCTGACCCAGGGAAATCTCCATTGAGATTGATCCCCAACCCAATCAGGGTGATATTTTTCTCCAGTATCTGCTCAGAGGCTTTAATAGGACTGCACCATACAAACAGAAAGCACTTTTCCTCCCTCTCACCCGCTGCTGACTCGGACAGTCAATAAAGCATCGCTTTCCTCTCTCAGGAATTAAAGAGCGAGAGAGCAGGGCTCTACATCAAGGGCCTGGTCATGATCCCATTGCACTGTAAGAATAGGATTTCAAGTAACACTGATTATAATTGGCAATTCTCAATTTAAATCAAAACTCACTCCTGCCAAGCCCACAAATGCTACCCACTGCAGTCAAAAATAGTCTCTCACTCCTCCCCAAGGCAGTAAAGCATCCCTAATGTTGTCTGTCTCTGTTTACAGTAGACTGTGTGCTCCTCAGGACTGCAACTGTGGGCTTAATTCTGGTCTTACACTTGTGTAAATCAGGAGCAATTCCACTGAAGTCTCTGACCTCACACTAGTTTCACCCCAGTTCATTATCAGGCCAATACGTCATCTTCTGTGTCTTGCAGAGCCGTAAGCAAACGGTCAGTACTTATGAATAATGATAAAATGTAATATATTTTAGATAGTCAAGAGGGGCACAGGATTCATATTCACTTCTCTAGAAGCTTTGCCTGGCATCAAGCTGTCAATTCAAAGACACGGCCTTTAGCTATTAGAGTTCTTGTCCTCACTTTCATCTCTCCTGCCCTGACTGTTTCTCAGTAGTTTTAAATAGAAGTAGGACTAGCTGGCTCAGGTGACTGAGGATCACCTGGGGGCAAATTTGGATCAGGTCAGTAATGTCAGAAATCACTGCACCAGCGCAGCTGCTTAGCTTTTCTGGATATCAACTGGCAGTCTCCCATCGGTAAGCTGGGGGTCTGCATCAAAAACCCACCAACACAACTTGCACTAAGTAGCATGCTTCCAGACAGTCTCAGCAGAGGAGCCAAGGATTCTGAATAATTCACCCCCCATAGCCACTCTCTCAGCCCCAAGCACAGGCCTTTTAGGTCAGGTTTGCGGCACATTGTTCAACCCATGTGTGACAGCTTGCACTACTGTGACTATACAGTGCCTCTAGCTATGACACCTTTCCTGAGAAACATCAAGTCCTTCCAGTGCAAATGTAATGCTTGTTCCCAGTGGATTTACTTTACTTTCGTAGTTGGGCATTTATCAAATGCAGCCGTAGGGGATCCTCATCTTTTCCCTATAGGGACTGGCCTTTCTCTAAACACAGACCTTAAATGCAAGGGGCCAAATTAACCCCTGCTGTATCTTCACTGAATTGTAAGGATGGATTGGCTGAAGTACTCTACACATCTCACATAGATAGATAGAAAGCAGAGGTCAGGGAAATGAAAAGCATCTCTGGGCCTCAGATCTGGGGAAGCAGAGACAGCATTGCAGTGCACCGATAATGCTACCTGACACCTGACGATGACTGTCATACTGCAGTAAGAGAGGAAGGTGGGGAGGGGGATTCCCCTAGTTATAAGTGAATCAAAAATGTCAAGACTTGATGTTTTGGAAACATACTCTTCTGTTTAGTCCCTGGAGAGAACTGCTCCAACAACCAGGAAAACATCTGCTGCTCGCAACATCTGGAGAGCTGGTGTTAAGGGCCTGTAAACAATTTCCTTCTCCTGGATGAACAAAATTTCAACTAACAATGAGAGCAATAAAAACGCAAGGGGCCTCCTCTTTATAACCTCCATCCTGCTTGGGAGGAACAGCTGTTGAGAGCATCCACCAACCTCTGCCCCTCATATCTCCGTTCCCAAAATAAATCTTGTGAGAAACCCCTTGCTGCACTTCTGGCAGCATCCCTCCCCTGCCCCCATCAGAGTCTCAGTTCCCAGAACTGAATACAACCACCTACATTTTACAAGCACAGCTTTCCACCCCACCAGCTGTTCAATTGCTGTGCCCTACAGGCTTCCTTGTGAATCACTAATGAAGGGCTGGAGAAGGGGGGCAGGATGACACAAAAGGGGAATCCCAGAATGGAACAGACAAAAGAAGGTAGCCCTGTTCTCCTTCATCCTGCCAATGGACAACAGCCATTGCTCACTCTGATTTGTTGGAACAGTTCCAGATCCAACAAATTCTGTGTTCGAGTAAAGGCCCTGTTCCCTTCACACTTGCCTGCCAGGACTAGCCCTGGGAAAGAGAGAGCACCTGAAAGTGCCATCTCTTGACAGGGTTGGTGCAAATGGAATTCCTGTTACGTTAGTCACCATTCCAGCCTGATGCTGTTTTATGCTCAGGAAGGGAGTTTTACAGATTTTCAACTATTAAAAGGAAATAAGTGTGGAGAATCGAAGTTTTCTGTTCTATCCTTCTCTCTTGATATCCTAGAACACAAACAGCATTCTCATTTCCCAAGAAATTTCACCAGTTCTTTGCCTGTTGTATAGACAAGTTCCGTTTGGGTTTTTATTTTTTCTAAGTGATAATTTAAAAATGCTTTTTTGCTAATTTAGAACTCAGTACCTGTACAGGGGTCGTAATTCGTACACATGTCCAAATTTTACTGTTTTGACTGGAGCTGTGTATGACTTCTCTCTGTTACCAAGACTTCAGATACCTTTTCTATGGCTTCAGTTCAACAGAACTCTGCCTAGGCTCACCAAGAGATTTGTGAGACGCAGCAAACTTTTCAGTGAATGCTGGCCCAAGCACTGGTTTAGTAATGAAACCACCACACTTGGCAGATTTGGCTTGGGTTTGTGTTTCAGTACAAATGTGTGCGCAGCTCCAATTGTGATTCCAAGCTACAGATCCATATGATCACAAGTATGAAGTTACACAGTACATGGTTCCTGCTTTGGATTAAAAGTACTTCTTAAAAAGTTATACACAAATGCTGTGGACACAGCATGTTCATCCCTTGGGGACAAGGCATATTGTAGGGTAGGCCTAACACATGTGTTTATCTTGCAAGTCATAGCCATGTGCTTAGCAGATTTAAAGGAGACTTTTTCTTAACTAATGGCACTTCTTGTTTTGGTGATATTAATATAACAATTGTCATACAGTGTTTTTCCATTTTAATTATGTGGAAGCCATCAAATATTTTCTTATGCCCGAGATTATGCTGTTCCCCAAATGTTCCTAATGGTATTGTCACATTTAAAAAAGGCAAATATCCAGGCAAGCTGTGAACTGTCCAGTCTCTCATATGGCTTAGGGTATGTCTACACTACAAAATTAGGTCGGATTTATAGAAGCCGGTTTTATAGAAACCGGTTGTATGCAGCCGATTGTGTGTGTCCCCACATAAAATGCTCTAAGTGCATGAAGTCGGCGGACCGCGTCCACAGTACCGAGGCTAGCGTTGACTTCCGGCGCATTGCACTATGGTACCTATCCCACAGTTCCCGGAGTCTCCGGCGCCCATTGGAATTATGGGTTGAGATCGCAATGCCCGGATGATGCAAAGCAGTGCCGCGAGGGGTTCTGGGTACATTGCGTCAGGCCCCTCCCCCGCCGTCACAGCAACGGCAGACAATAGATTCGCGCCTTTTTACCTGGGTTACCTGTGCAGACAACATACCATGCCAAGCATTGAGCCCGCTCAGCTCAGCTCACCGTCACCATATGTCTTCCGGGTGCCGGCAAACGTGGGACTGCATTGCTAAACAGCAGCAGCAGCTTACTGCCTTTTGGCGGTAGACGGTGCAGCATGACTGGTAGCCTTCATTGGCGATCTGGGTGCTGGCAGCTGTGGGGCTGGCAGCCGTGGTGCTGCATTGCACCAGCCCCTTGCCTTTTGGTAGGAGATGGTATATTATGACTGGTATCCGTCGTCGTCGTACTGCAGTGGCTGTCGATCATGGGCACCCGGGCAGACAATGATGGTTATCAGTCGTAGTATGCTATTTTCTGCCAGGCGCCCTGTTGGATCATTGCACGTTAGCAGAGTCGTAGCATGCTATTTTCTGCCAAGTGCCCAGTATTGTCTGCGAAGCACCCAGAAGAGGCCGATGGCGATCTGGGTGCTGGCAGACATGGGGCTGGCAGACGTGGGGCTAGATTGCTACACAGCAGCAACCCCGTGCCTTTTGGGCAGTAGATAGCATATTACGATTGGTATCCATCATTGTCATATTGCAGTGGGTATCAGATCGTGCAATAGACCTGAAGGCTTACTGCCAAGCGCCCAGTATTTGCTGCCAAGCACCCAGAAAATGCCAAGGGCTATCAGTCATGCTGCACTGTCGTCTTAAGATGTAAAAAATAGATTTATTCTGCATTCATTTGCTTCCCCCCTCCCTCCTGCTAAACCCAGGCTTTTGAGTTCAATCTTTGGGGGGGGGCATTCTGTGTGACAGTTGTTTGTCTTTCTCCCTGATGCAAAGCCGCCTTTCTTGATTTTAATTCCCTGTACCTGTACGGCATGTCGTCACTCGCCCCTCCCTCCCTCTCTCCCTACCTGTACGGCATGTCGTCACTCGCCCCTCCCTCCCTCCCTCTCTCCCTCCCTCCCTTCTTCCCCTGGTCCGTCAGATACTACTTTCGCGCCTTTTTTCAGACCAGACGCCATAGCCAGCACTGGGATCATGGAGCCCGCTCAGATCACCGCGGCAATTATGAGCACTATGAACACCACGCGCATTGTCCTGGAGCATATGCAGAGCCTCCTGGACATGCCAAAGCCAAACCAGGACCAGCTGAGGAGGAGGCGATTGCAGCGCGGCGACGATAGTGATGAGGAAATTGACATGGACCTCTCACAAGGCACAGGCCCCAGCAATGTGGAAATCATGGTGTTACTGGGGCAGGTTCATGCCGTGGACCGCCGATTCTGGGCCCGGGAAACAAGCACAGACTGGTGGGACCGCATCGTGTTGCAGGTCTGGGACGATGCCCAGTGGCTGCGAAACTTTCGCATGCGTAAGGGCACTTTCATGGAACTTTGTGACTTGCTTTCCCCTGCCCTGAAGCGCCAGAATACCAGGATGAGAGCAGCCCTCACAGTGGAGAAGCGAGTGGCGATAGCCCTGTGGAAGCTTGCAACGCCAGACAGCTACCGGTCAGTCGGGAATCAATTTGGAGTGGGCAAATCTACTGTGGGGGCTGCTGTGATCCAAGTTGCCAGGGCAATGAGAGACCTGGTGATATCAAGGGTAGTGACTCTAGGAAACGTGCAGACCATAGTGGACGGCTTTGCTGCAATGGGATTCCCAAACTGTGGTGGGGCGATAGACGGAACCCATATCCCTATCTTGGCACCGGCGCACCAAGCCACCGAGTACATAAACCGCAAGGGGTACTTTTCAATGCTGCTGCAAGCCCTGGTGGATCACAAGGGACGTTTCACCGACATCAACGTGGGCTGGCCGGGAAGGGTACATGATGCTCGGGTCTTCAGGCAGTCTCTTCTGTTTCGAAAGCTGGAGGAAGGGACTTTCTTCCCGGACCAGAAAATAACCATTGGGGATGTTGAAATGCCTATCGTTATCCTTGGGGACCCAGCCTACCCCTTAATGCCATGGCTCATGAAGCCGTACACAGGCAGCCTGGACAGTAGTCAGGACCTGTTCAACTACAGGCTGAGCAAGTGCCGAATGGTGGTGGAATGTGCATTTGGCCGTTTAAAAGCACGCTGGTGCAGCTTACTGACTCGCTCAGACCTTAGCGAAAAGAATATCCCCATTGTTATTGCTGCTTGCTGTGCGCTCCACAATATATGTGAAAGTAAGGGGGAGACATTTATGGCGGGGTGGGAGGTTGAGGCAAATCGCCTGGCCGCTGATTACGCGCAGCCAGACACCAGGGCGGTTAGAGGAGCACAGCAGGGCGCGGTGCGCATCAGAGAAGCGTTGAAAACCAGTTTTGTGACTGGCCAGGCTACGGAGTGAAACTTCTGTTTGTTGCTCCTTGATGAACCCTCTGCCCCTCCCCCACCACCCTGTTAACTCTACTTCCCTGCAAACCAACCACCCCACCCTCCCCTACTACCCTCCCCCCTTCGAGCACCACTTGCAGAGGCAATAAAGTCATTGTTGCTTCACATTCATGCATTCTTTATTAATTCAGCACACAACTAGGGGGATAATTGGAAAGGTAGCCCGGGATGGGTGGGGGAGGAGGGAAGGAAAAGGACACACTCCAATTTAAAACTTTAAAACTTATTGCTATGGAAATCATCTAGGGTGGAGTGCGTGGGTGGCCGAAGGCCCCCCCACCGTGTTCTTGGGCGTCTGGGTGAGGAGGCAATGGGACTTGGGGAGGATGGCTGCTGGTTACAGAGGGGCTGTAGCGGCGGTCTCTGCTCCTGCTGCCTTTCCTGCAGCTCAACCATACGCAGGAGCATATCACTTTGATGCTCCAGCAGCCGGAGCATCGACTCTTGCTTTCTGAGTACAAGTTGACGCCACCTCTCCTCTTCAGCCCGCGTTTCAGCACGCAACTTCTCCTCTTCAGCCCGCGATTCAGCACGCCACCTCTCCTCTCGCTCATATTGGGCTTTTTTAAAATCAGTCATTGACTGCCTCCACGCATTCAGCTGTGCTCTGTCAGCGTGAGAGGCAGTCTGAAGTTCAGTAAACATTTCGTCACGCGTCCTTCGCTTCCTTCTTCGAATATTCACTAGCCTCTGCGAAGGAGTAAGATTTGCAGCTGGTGGAGAAGGGAGAGGTTGTTAAAAAAGATACATTTTAGAGAACAATGGGTAGACTCTTTCACGTTAGATTTTGCTGTTCACAACATCACACAGCACATGTGCTTTCGTTACAAGGTCGCATTTTTCCTCTTATATTGAGAGTCTCCTGGTTTGGTGTGAGAGATCACTCACGCAGTGCCAGGACACAGATTTCAGCTTGCAGGCAGCCATGGTAAGACATATAGTCTTTGGGCTTTTTTAACCTTCTTAACATGTGGGGATGGTTTCAAACAGTTCTGCCCTCATTTCCCATACCAAGCACCCGTGCCATTTAAAATGGGTTTGCAATGTAAAAGGAGGGGCTGCGATTTCAGGTTTAACATGCAGCACAAACCCAACTAACTCCCCTCCCCCACACACCCAATTCTCTGGGATGGTCACTTCAACCCTCCCCCCCACCGCGTGGTTAACAGCGGGGAATATTTCTGTTCAGCAGAGCAGGAAGGGGCACCTCTGAATGTCCCCTTAATAAAATTGCCCCATTTTAACCAGGTGACCGTGAATGATATCACTCTCCTGAGGATAACAAAGAGAGATAAGGAATGGATGTTGTCTGCATGCCAGCAAACACCGGGACCATACGCTGCCATGCTTTGTTATGCAATGATTCCAGACTACGTGCTACTGGCCTGGCGTGGTAAAGTGTCCTACCATGGCGGACAGGATAAGGCAGCCCTCCCCAGAAACCTTTTGCAAAGGCTTTGGGAGTACATGAAGGAGAGCTTTCTGGAGATGTCCCTGGAGGATTTCCGCTCCATCCCTATACACGTTAACAGACTTTTCCAGTAGCTGTACTGGCCGCGATTGCCAGGGCAAATTAATCATTAATCATTAAACACGCTTGTTTTTAAACCATGTGTAATTTTTGCAAAGGTACACTCACCAGAGGTCCCCTGTGTGCCCTCAGGGTCTTGGGTGAGTTCGGGGGTTACTGTTTCCAGGTCCAGGGTGACAAACATATCCTGGCTGTTGGGGTAACTGGTTTCTCCGCTTCCTTGCTGCTGTGAGCTATCTATGTTCTCTCCATCCTCATCTTCCTCGTCCGCCGAACCCGCTTCCCCGTTTCCAGAGAGGGACTCATAGAACACGCTTGGGCTAGTGGTGGCTGCACCCCCTAGAATGGCATGCAGCTCCGCGTAGTAGCGGCATGTTTGCGGCTCTGCCCCGGACCTTCCGTTTGCGTCTCTGACTTTGTGGTAGGCTTGCCTTAGCTCCTTAATTTTCACGCGGCACTGCTGTGCGTCCCTGTTATGGCCTCTGTCCTTCATGGCCTTGGAGATCTTTTCTAATGTTTTGCCGTTTCTTTTACTGTTTCGGAGTTCGGCGAGCACTGCTTCATCTCCCCAGATGGCGATCAGATCCCGTACCTCCCGCTCGGTCCAGGCTGGAGCTCTTCTGCGATCCTGGGACTGGGACTGGGACTCCATCACGGTTACCTGTGCTGATGGGCTCTGCATGGTCACCTGTGCTCTCCACGCTGAGCAAACAGGAAATGAAATTCAAACGTTCGCGGGGCTTTTCCTGTCTACCTGGCCAGTGCATCTGAGATGAGAGTGCTGTCCAGAGGGGTCACAATGAAGCACTGTGGGATAGCTCCCGGAGGCCAGTAATGTCGAATTCCGTCCACACTAACCCAATTCCGACCCCCTAAGGCCGATTTTATCGCTAATCCCCTTGTCGAGGTGGTGTTAGGAAACCGGTTTAAAGGGCCCTTTAAGTCGACGGAAAGGGCTTCGTAGTGTAAACGTGTCCAGGCTTAAGTCGATTTAACGCGGCTAAAGTCGACCTAAACTCGTAGTGTAGACCAGGTCTTAGTCAACCCCCATTTAAGTCAATGGGAGTCTTGCCATTGACATGAATAACAGTTAAATCTTTGCAGTGCAGTGTTGTCCTGCACTCAGGCCATTTGACAAGGAACCAGGAACATCTGCATGTTAATCTTGGCTCTGACAATGATTCCATTTGTTGCCATGGGCAAGTCACTTAACCTTGCTGCCTCCGTTTCCTCAACTGCAAAATGGGGATAATAATTCTTAGTTACCACAAAGGAGAGTTTAGATTACACTATATTTGTAAACCACTTTGAAGATGAAAGGCACTACATGATGTAGGTGCAAAGTATCCTTATTACGAGAACGTGAGGAAGAAGGAGTAAAGTTAGTCTTGTGATTAAGGCATGGGACTGGAATGCAGCAGATCAAAATTCAGTTCCTTGCTTTCCCACAGACTTCCTATGTGACCTGGGTAAGTCACATAATTACTCTATGCCTCAGTTCATCAGTAAATGGGGATAATACCTCCCTGTCTTACAATGTAACCTCCCAATTCATTGATGTCTGTGAGATGCTCAGATACTACAGGTATGAGGGCAATGTAAGTTCCTATATGGATAGTTAAGGGCAATTACCATTTACAGACATGATCCTCCTGCATCAATAAAACAGACTGCTCCGCTCTTTAGAACTGGCACCTTAGGCCTGGTCTACACTGGGGGGGATCAACCTAAGATACGCAACTTCAGCTATGAGAATAGTGTAGCTGAAGTCGAAGTATCTTAGGTCGATTTACCTCGCGTCCTCACAGCGCGGGGTCGACTGATGCCGCTCCCCCGTCGACTCCGCTTCTGCCTCTCACCGCGGTGGAGTACAGGAGTAAACGGCAGAGTGATCGGGGATCAATTTATCACGTCTACACTAGATGCGATAAATCGATCCCCGATAAATTGATCACTAGCCACTGATCCGGCAGGTAGTGTAGACGTACCCTAAGGCCTTGGCTACACTGGCGCTGTACAGCGCTGCAACTTGCTGCGCTCAGGGGTGTGAAAACGCCCCCCCCCCGAGCGCAGCGAGTGCAGCGCTGTAAAGCGCCAGTGTAATCAGCGCTTGCAGCGCTGCAAGCTATTCCCCTCGGAGAGGTGGAGTACTTGCAGCGCTGTGAGAGAGCTCTCGCAGCGCTGGCGGCACGACTAGACTTGCGCTTCACAGCGCTGCCACGGCAGCGCTGTGAATTCTCAAGTGTAGCCAAGGCCTTAGTTACAGTTTCTTTGCAGTTCCCTGATGTGTGCTTTCAGATTTAATCCACCCTCTTTTTGTCTTTGCTTGTACATTGTCTGTCAGTGTGAATACAGGACAGTTAGGGTGAGCATCTCAGTCACCAAACCAACCTAGAGCATCCTGGGGCATTTTCTCCTTGGCTTTTGTTTGCATAAAAGTGTTTGGAGGTGTCTGATTTGTTATTTGCACTCAGTCTCTCTCCATTAGGTGAGAGCAGGAGAGACTCGTGAAGAGCACAGCCCAGATATGTGCATTTGTGTCACTGTCCCTACAGAGGAGATTATGAAACTGATACTTGGGAAGATCACACACACTGCTTTGTAGAGACTCTGCTTTGTCCTGCTACACAACTGCACAGAACAGGGAGCCCCCTGCAATTACAGTGTCACAAAGACTTTTGTTTTGCTGTTGGACTAAAATCATTTTGTCTCTTTTCTTTTTTTTATATGGGTGCCTGTTTCCACAGTACAAACTGTCTGTCAGCAACACTCTTTCAATTTCCCACTAGTTAGAGCACAGCCACTCCCCTCCCCCCGGGCTATAGATTTCTGTCAGTTTCTCAGATTGTGTGGCTATGATGATACACCTCAGTCACAGGAAACGTTTCTATTTGAGTAGTGTCTAAGAGCAAAGGCACTTAGTTTTTTGCAGCAGCTTTGGTTGTGGTGGAGGAGGGGTATAGAGAGATTAAAATCTCTCAGTACATTTTATTTGATACGGTTTTTCACACAGTATTTTTATTCCCCTTTTCTACTCCATCAACAAATAATTAATAAAATAATTATTGACAGTACATGGAAAAACCATTTGCCCCTCTATGTACTGGGGGTAAACTTCACCTAGATTTTTTTTTTTTTTTGGCTTGATTCTCCATTGCCCTGCATCTTGTGCAGTTGTTCACACCAGTGCAATATAAATGAAAAGTGAATATAAAATGTTGCCATATTGGAATGGTTGGTATTTTGCATCCACCTATGCACTGGTGTAAATGCCTGCACAGAGCAACTGAGAATCACACCCTCAGTGTTTAAAACTAAAAGAAAAGGAGTAAGTGTGTCAGGGACAGAGAGTGGAACAGTTTGCCTAAGAGAGTCAATCACTAGCCATCTTTAAATAAAAGTTAGATATGTTTGTTGAAGAAAATGACACATAGACTCATAGACTTTAAGGTCAGAAGGGACTATTCATGATCATCTAGTCTGACCTCCTGCACATCGCCACAGAACCTGACCCACCCACTCCTGTAATAGACTCACAACCTCTGACTGAGTTACTGAAGTCCTCAAATCATGGTTTAAAGACTTCAAGTTACAGTGAATCCACCATTTACACTTGTTTAAACCTGCAAGTGACCCACGCCCCATGCTAGAGAGGAAGGCAAAAAACCTTACATATGTTCTGAGCCAGGGGGTTGCAGCAGATAATAAAAGAAATTCCTTCTGACCATTCCAGCTATGATTCTGTGAGGTTCAAATCATTTCATTTCAATTATTTTTTCAAATGAACTACACCTCTACCTCGATATAATGCGATCCGATATAACACGAATTCTGATATAACATGGTAAAGCAGTGCTCCGGGGGGGGAAGGGGGGGAGCTGCACACTCCAGCGGATCAAAGCAAGTTCGATATAATGCGGTTTCACCTATAACGCGGTAAGATTTATTGGCTCCCAAGGACAGCGTTATATCGACGTAGAGGTGTATATATTAACTAAAATGGCAAGGAGGCTGGGTTATAATGGTAGCACATTTTCTATAATGAAGACATTTTTCAGTCCATTTGGATTCTGTAAACTGTTTTTGGTAACACTCATAGAATATCAGGGTTGGAAGGGACCTCAGGTGATCATCTAGTCTAACCTCCTGCTCAAAGCAGGACCAATCCCCAGACAGATTTTTACCCCAGTTCCCTAAATGGCCCCCTCAAGGATTGAACTCACAACCCTGGGTTTAGCAGGCCAATGCTCAAACCACTGAGCTATCTCTCCCCCCTTGGAATTTATTCCCAAACCTACAAAAAGTTTATCGCTCTCTATTAATCTGATAGAATTTAACAGAGAATTACATCCCTGCTATAAAATTATACAGGATGGTTTAAAAACCTATGGGAAGGATATTGTTCTCTATTAAAGTCTATATTGCATTATTGATTTTTATGCCTATTAAATTCTATAGCCCTTTTCAGTAAGGACTGAATGTGGGCTGAGATAGGGCCA
Organism: Terrapene triunguis; assembly: GCF_002925995.2. Taxonomy (NCBI): domain Eukaryota; kingdom Metazoa; phylum Chordata; order Testudines; family Emydidae; genus Terrapene; species Terrapene triunguis. The sequence continues at coordinate 42,978,960 of NW_020664446.1, read as the reverse complement.
AGATTGGTTTATTTAAAAGCTGAAGGGTCTGGTTGTAAATGACTGAAATTCTGGTGTAAGGCACCTGATTACTAATGTATAGTTATTTCTGCTACAGCTAGTAAGTGAATGCTACACTTGCTATTACAGCATCTCAGGAGCTGTGCTCTAGTTATGAGTGCAATGGCACTTCCATTCTAAATCCCATCTTTCCAGTCACCTACAACTTTCTCAGAAACTTATCTTTAGGCTGAAATTGCTAATGTTTAAAGCAGCCTTGTCTGCCCCTTCCCACACTGGACCCTGATTGTCATTAGAGGTCGGACACTGCCTTTCCCCTCCTGGATGCTACTCTGATTTCCTGGCCCAGGTATAATCAGAACTGCACTATTCCAGCCTCTGCCTCAACCATCAAGCAGCGATAGGGCTGGGAAATTCATTTTCAATCTAAAATAAAGGTATTGATTAAAAAAAAAAACACCTGGGTGTTAGCCTTGAGGCTCCTCCATATTCTGCTAAGCATGACTTTCAATGAGAACCAACTTTTAGCCTTCCAACTAGTCTCCTGGCCTGTGATGATGACATAACCAACTCCAGTAGTGAAAGAGCCTGTTGTACAGAACATAAGCAAGGATACAGAGTTCTAACTGCTGTGAAAACTATGGCTCTGACTACTCTGGCTATTGTGCTACTAAGGGTACGTCTACACTACCCGCCGAATCGGCGGGTGTGATCGATCTATCGGGGATCGATTTATCGCGTCTAGTGTAGATGCGATAAATCGATCCCCGATCTCTCTGCCTTCGACTCCTGTACTCCACCGCGGTGAGAGGAGGAAGCAGAGTCGAGGGGGGAGCGGTGGCGGTTGACCCTGCACTGTGAGGACGCGAGGTAAGTCGACCTAAGATATGTCGAATTCGGCTACGCTATTCTCGTAGCTGAAGTTGCGTATCTTAGGTAGATCCCTCCCGCTAGTGTAGACCAGGCCTAAGATCTCAACCTTAATGCTGCAGTAACAGTTTTGTGCATGCACTCCCAGGCTGAGCTTTTGCTATTGATAACATGACACAGCTTGGCCCTAGAACAAACATCTAGAAAGTAGCACAGAGACATCAAATTCAGTAGTCTCTTTTGGCAACTTGCTTGGCTTTGCACTGTCTTGTGTCTCAGAGACAATGTTACACACAACAGCCATGAATACAAAGTCATTTAAAAAGCAAAAGAGAGAGACTGAAATGTTACGTTTCTTATTTCAGATCTTTCTTCTGCTCTTTATCACAGAAAAATAGAGAGCAAGTTTCCTTAGTGCCCCAGCTCTCTCTCATGCACACACCCCCCTTTTCAATACTCTCCAGGTTCACTCAAAATATCTAATGAATCAATAAAAATATTGTCCTTCCTTAATCCTAACACTGACCTGGTAAACAGCTTATTGCAAGAGATCAACCAAAAAGACTAGAAAAGTGTGCCAGTCACTCTTTGCTTTGACTACGCTGATTTTCAGAGGGAAGTGTTTTGTGACAGAGAGAGGTGGGGGAAGGCTCAGAGGACAGTGGCTTGTAGATTCAATTGTACACTTGTAGCATGAGAAATTCAGGGATATGTTAGCATAAAGATCAAATCCCCACCAGTGGAGGCTGGAGAGAATACTAGAACTGAATGAACATGGAGACTCAATTTCCCTCTAATGCAGGGAGAGGGGATAATTAACATCTCATGTGTCAGGGTTGAAATGAGGACAAATTTAAGGTGAGACAGGTTGTTCATGGTGAATTTGATTTTAATTAACTCTGGCCTTCTGCTTTGCTTCAGAGGAACAGCTCTAAGGACGGAACAAAAAACAAACCAGCAAGAGTGTTTTGCTTCTTTCCATTCACAATATTGCCAGAACATGTCTAACATGGGTAGCATATAAGAAGTCTAAACCAGGTAACATATCAAAAGTGCCATGGCTAGAAGATGAATTCCAAACTCAGGTCTCCTTCTAAATCAGAGTGATAACAAATATCTTACTCAGCTTGGGAATGCAATAGCTGTGGTTAGCTGGGAAGTTTGCAAGTCAAAAGTGAAGTACTGAGGTCTAGAGAGCGGAGAACATATCATGAGGAAATTAGCTACCCCTCACCTTGCCAAAGCTTTTAAACTGGACTAGCCTCTCTCCCCCACAGCCTTCTGGCCCGGGCTGTTGCTCCAGGGCAGGGTTTCACAGAAAAGCAGCCTCCCTGACCTCTGTCTCACCACAGGCCTCCTTTTAAAAGTCATATTTCTGTTTATGAGCTTTACTATGGATCGTTAAAAGTCTGCAGCGGCTCACAAAGCAACATGATCTGCAGTTCAATTTGAGGCTCTGCTTGAGGATGTGCCTCCAAACAGCTTTTCTCCTAGAAAAAAGAGAAAGTCAAGGGCAAGTAACCAGACAGAACCTTCCCTAGGCCGTTGTTCCTCTGACTGTATTTTAAAATATTTGGATGCAAAGAGGAGTGGCAGCTGAAAAAATTCCCAGTTTTGTCAGCAGTTCTGTGTCCAGAAATAGGCAAATTCCAGCATTGACTCTGAGAATCCCTCGTGTCTTTTCATTGTCCTAGCCAGGAACCCCACAATTCAATAGTTATCCTCTGCTGTGGTCAGAGGAGATACATTCTCCATGTTCATTCAGCTCCGCTCATGTTGCTCCTCCAATAGCCCTGAACTATAACTGTTCCTTTCTGGGAGGAGTCTGCACACAGATTCTCCAGTTCCTTTTCACGGCTCCACCAATGTATCACCACCAACATGCCCAGAAGGAGATACTGTATCTCTGCACTCCCCTGATTAACCATGCTTCTCTGTATCACAATCTGACCCTTTTGAAGAGATGCAGATGAAATGCCAGGATACGGCAGTTGCCAGGAGGGACAAAGCTAAGTCTCAGTTGACAATCAAGACAGTCTGTGAAGCAAAATAGCAATTGTTGCAAAAGAATGAGGAATTGATTTATCAGGCAGGACTTCAGCAATACAGAGTAAAGTCATACAGTGTGTCAATCTAACACATATCCAAGAAGTTATTTACAGAGTCCAGTTTCTATGACTACAAAACCCCATGAAATCTATATCTATATAAGTAGATCTAAGTGACACTCTTGCAGCTTGATGTCACAAACTGCAACAGAGCAACAAATTGTTTCAGAAAAGGATGTCATAATTAGCACATCATGTAGTTCTAAACAGTATTCTACATGAGAATCAGAAATTCTAGAAATGGGAAAGACCATCTATTTCATCCCTTTCCAAGGCAGGATTTCTCCCTATTGTACTTGTAGTGCTCTGTTCAGTCTACTTTCAAATGCCCCAAGCAACAGGTCTTTCCTAAGGATATTAATAGTTACTAATTTCAGTCATCTGCTGCAGCAAAATATCCCCTCCCACCCCAGAGGCAGGTGGAGTTCACTGATGCTTTTTCTGGTTTGTAAAGTGCTTTGGGATCCCTGATATTAAAAGTGCTACATATGTGTGCAGTGTTAGTTTTTATAAATCATCTTCAAATATCTCCAGATTTAGCATTCTTTCTCAAGAGGGAGAGGGTAGATTGGGAGGAAGGGAAGGGAAAGATGTGTAGATGAGCAAATAAACATAAATACACTAAGATACCATATTATATAAACGGTGGGATTTTGTAGTGCTCCTAACTCCCTTAGGTGCTTAAGTTCCAATGATTTGAAATGGGACTTGCACTCCCATTACATGTTTGAAAAACTTCCCTTAACTTCTCTAAATAAAAAACAAATTACATTTTTCTTTCTGTGTCTGTTTTTTGTTTGCATCAAAATATTATAAACAAGGTTACACACACAAACTGAATATAACACGTGGCTTCAATTTCATCTCAAGGTTCCAATGATTTGAGGTTTACCCTTGTGGTTTATATTGTCACCACTGATGAAATAGTGCAATTGGATATAAGTTATTCCCATTATCTAGTAGGGGAAGGGCCAAGCCTGTATGATAGTTATTGTTTGGCTGTGTCCTGCAGCAGAATGTGAACTAAAAAACTCTGCTAGACGTTGCATCAGGCCAGAAAACTCTTGTACTTGGTCTTAAAGCCAAAAAATACATTTCTGGTGTTGTATATCAGCTGTCACTCACTATATACCCTTCCTGCTGTCAAGGAGAAACAACAGAGAAAGAAAACAATGCAGAGAACAAAGAGCAAAGGGTCAGATGGAGAGGGATGTAAGAAGAGAGCTAAGACTGACTCAGGCCTTGTCTATACTGCCACTTTACAGAGCTGAAACTTTCTCGCTCGGGGTGTGAAAAAACACCCCCCCCCCCCGAGCACTACAAGTTTCAGCGCTGTAAAGCTCACCAGCATGGCTCCCAGCACTGGTGAGCTACTCCCCTCGTGGGGGTCGTTTTTTACTAGCTCTCCCAGCGCTGGTGCCGTGACTACACAGCCACGTTAAAGCGCTGCCGTTGGTAGTGAAGACATACCCTTAGGTAAGGGACAGTGCAAAAGAGCTATTCCTAGAAGACAGCAATATTTTTTTAAGGTCACAAAAAAGGCAACAGAAAGACAGATATGTTTTGAGCTGCGGCAGAAAGAACAAAGGTTCATTCACCAATTGCAATTCTCCAGAACAGTGGAGATTCCTTGTTCTCCGCAGAAGAACCTTCAAAGACAGACATGAGGATTTACTGTGTTAGAGGCTTGGTTCAGCATGAGTGAAGTCAATGGGAGATTTCCCACTGAACTGAATAGAAAGCAGGAGCAGGTCCCTACTCAGTAATGAAGCAGTAAACAGCAAACTCAGGATGGTAAGCAGAACAAAACAAAAACACAGATGCTTTCCTCTCAAAATAAAGTCAGTGGTGGAAAAGCCCTTTGTAACATAAGAAAATTCACATAGTAATAGTCAGTCTGCGTTTTAGTCAAAAGAAAAAGATTTGCATAGCAAGTGAGATTAGAAGTTCCCCCTTCTGAGAGGCAACTTTTCTCAAACCAGATACGTGATGCCTGGTAAAGCATTTGTTTTCCATTGTGCAAAAGGATTGTCTACTAAATAACTTTGGGGAATGCAAATTACTATTTTTGTGGACATTTTTCCGCCCTGGTCCAACAAGTTTCGCCC